>NC_132910.1:81734240-82343785 GCF_047675955.1 Chlorocebus sabaeus | reverse complement strand
TAAGTAAAATCAGTCTCTACTGGGAAATTTGGACAAGAAAATCAAAAATTAATGCACAGTGTATTAGTACTACAATTATCTTTATCTGTAGGGTTCTACAAAAGCCTGGTGTTGGGTACTCTGAATAAGTCAGGGAAGGCCAAGACTCAAAAGTAATAGGAAATGTTTGTATTATCCCAGGTATAAGGAAAGTGCTTTTCAGATATGTCAAAAGCAAGAAAACATTTAAAATAATGATAAGTAACTAGTGTAAGTTACTAATGTTAAGTAGTTAGACAAGGCTAATGATGTAAAAAGTATGTTAGACGGTTAAGGCATAGTTCAAGATCTAGTATGCCATGCTAAAAAAAATCAATAGACAATAAAGAACTATCAAATGATTTGAATAGAGTAATACATGCATGATTGAATTTTTATTACAAGTACACTTTGAAAACAGTGTGGATAATAAAATTAAGAAGACAAGTGACAAATTCTGTACAGAGAGATGAGAAAGAAAAAAATCATTTAAGAGGTAATTTCTACTAAGATTCTTAATTTACTGTGTGAGAAAATGAACTAAGACAATAAAGCTAAGAGCAGAAATTGGTAAAATAGAAAACAAATGCAATAAAATGTACCAAATTATAAAATTTAACTTTTTGAAAACTAATACAATTGATAAAACACACAAAAAATTTACTAGATATAAAAAGAAAGATAGGACATATAATTAGTATCATGAGTACAAAAGGAAAATTTTCATATATTAAAAAGAATACAGGACAATATATCTGCCGATAAACTTCACACTTAATAAACTGAACATACTTATCAAGTCTTGGATAAACATGATCTATCACAACTGTCACAAGAACCTATAGAAAATGTGAAATGTAGGTAGTATCCTATAACTTAAAAAGGAGTTGAAATTGAAGTCTAGAAGGTAGTAATGGATACCGTCTTTCCTTTAAAATGTAAGCAAGGAAAAACAACAGTATTTTTATCTACTTATCCAGAAAAAAAAGAAAATGTTTTATGAGGCCAGTATAATATAGATTCTAAAATATGACAGACAGCACAAAATATAATGTAACATCACAAATCTCAACGTAAATTCTCATGAAAGACTATCAAACAACCTAACAATAATCTAGTAATGTAGAAAATAATAATGCATTCTAACCGACTTGAGTTTATTCCAGAAATGCATGTGGCATTTTATTTAAAATAATGTAATTCAACAAATTAGAAGAACAAGGTAAACAGTAATGTTTAATTCAGTTTATAAAGAAAATTATTTTATAACATTCAATATCCATTTGATAAAGGATATCTACTGAAAGTCTTACACTAAAAAACATATTCATGTTAAAAATTGTAAAAACTTTTCCAGTGGACTAGGATGGCCAGTGTCAACATTTCTATTCAATTTTGACCTGGAGGTCATAGATAGATAGTGTAAAAAGGCAAGGAAAAAGTATGTGCTGATTGGTAGAAAGAATTAAAACTGTCATTATTTCCAGACTACATTTTCTTACATGTAATTAAATGTAATTGAAATATTTCAAAAGGATCTACAGGTGCCTCTACAGGTAATTAAAATATTTCAAAAGGAAAGTGAGCACATTGCAGGATACAAGACCAACACAGACGATTCAATTAGAGATGCTCCTGAAATTATGATGGCATTATGTCCTGAAAAAGCCATCATTAAGTGAAAAATATCTTAAGTTAAAAATGCATTAAATATAGTTAACCTCCAGAAGATTAGACTGCCCTCCCTTAATCATGCTCGGGACACTTACCTTAGCCTACTCTGGAACCAAGCCTATTTTATAATATAATGTTGCATATCTCATGTCATTTATTGAATACTCTACTGAAAGTGAAAAACAGAATGGTTATAAAGGTACTCAAAGTATAGTATTGACTATGTATTGCTTCTGCACCATTATAAGGTTGAAAAATTGTAAGTTAAACTTTCATAAGTTGGGGACCATCTGTACATGCATACATATCAGTAATGAATTTAAACTTAAAAATATGTATGACCTTAAAATAAAATCATAAAACATGAATTATCTAAGAAAAACTTAGCAAAATATGTGAGTTCTCTATGCAGAAGGCCATAGACCATCCGTGTGATAAATTAAATTATTTTATTTCAAATATATGAAAATATTAAGTTGAATTATATAACATAATTTAATGCATCATAAAATGTTGAATATCAGTAATTTATTTTAATATTCAATGTTGCAAAGATGTCAAATCTTTCCAAATTGATCTATTAATTGAAAAAAATAAATAAAAATATCAATAATATGTTTGCATAAATTGATGTTTATTTGTTATTTTTAAATAGAAACAACTAAAGACAAAAAGAGAAACATAAAGCAGAACATTGATGTGTTTACATTACTGGAGCTCAAGACATATTATAAATTATTGTTATTAAAATACTATAATATTGGCATAAACAACTAGAACATAGGAAGTTCCAAAATAAACAATTTACACAAGCATATTTGTTTTATGAAAAACGTGTCATTACATAAAAGAGAAAAGATATTTTCAATAATGTTGAGTCATTTGAGTTTCCACAAGTGTGAAAACAGAAAACAAATTATACTCTTTTTTGTATGGTATAATAAACGCAAACCAATTTCATATAGTCCAAAGACCGGAGTGTGAAAATTAAAATTATAAAGTTTCTAGAAGATAACATGTGAGAATATTTTCATGACTTTAATGAAGTAAAATATTTCTTTAAAACAAAACTCTAAAGGCAAGCTATAAACAAAGAATGACAAATTGACCTACATTAAAATGAAGAATTTTTGTTCATTTATAAGTATTAATGCAGGAATGAAAAGGGAAGGGCAAGCCATGGAGGGTGAGTCCATAATTGTAATACTTATACCCAAGAAAGGGCTACATGTTCACACAAAAATAACTACAAGAAAATAAGAAGACAATCAATAGAAAAGTGGTCGACAGACTTGAAATAGCACTTCATAAATAATATCTAATATAATATGAAGACAAGAAAGGGGAACACTTGCATTAGTCATCATAGAAATGTAAATTGAAACCAGTGTGAGACATTAATACCTAGTCCCCTGAGAATTGATGAAATTATGAATACAAAGTGACCTGAAGCAATAACAGCTATCATCAGCTTATGTGAGTAACAATTGTTTAAAAACTCTCTTGGGAAAATGTGTAGCAAGTTTACTACTTAAGATGATATAATATAACAACCATATTGCCTGGTCTATATCACAAATACGAACATATGTATCAAAATTTTCTGTACAGTTATGTGCTCAGTAGAATTATTTTTAGTTGCCTCAGATAAAAACAACCAAATCATTCACCACTATTATAAGTAAATTTTAGCATATTCTTACAATACAATACTGTGTGAGAAAGATTAAACTTTATCTATATGTAACTAGAGTGTTTTATAATACCTAAAGATTATTTGGATGGTGAGATGTAACACAGTAACACTGGGATAGATGAAAGGCAGACCTTTTATTAATTACAATTCTGAATGTGAGAAGGCTACAAGGCAGAGCATCTCAGAGGTTGCACTGGGGAACACAGTGACAGTAAACTGGATCTGAGCTGTAGAAACAGTTCATGTACATCAAATGGCTAGGGCTAGCTGGGTTTGGCGGGGTCCCTGTGGATTATCTAATAGAAATAATTTCAGTGGGTTCTGGAGCTTTGGTTTGTCCTTAGCTGCCTGCTACCTGGCCCTGGGATGATTAAGGTGCATACATTCCCAGAGTTGGAGAATCTAATAGAGGAAACAGAGTGTGGACTTCATCGGCTGCTCAAGAAGGGGAAAGGACTGCTCTTTAGCTAGGGCTTCAAATCACAGTCAAGATAGCTTAATTTAAAAAACAAACTATATTACACTACGAATTACCAAGACTTAATGTTAATTTCATTTTTTAAAAAGCTGAAGGAAATATACTGTACAATTTAATTTACATAAAAATAAATTTTAAGGCAATGTTTTATATATGTGTTTAGAAGTCAAAATAGTAATTTCCGTTGGAGATCAGAGATACTGTTAGGGTATCAGTATGAGCTGGATTTGGGGGATCTGGTATAACTCCTCTTCATCTGTGTAATGGTTCACTTTTTGCAATTTATTAAGCTGTACGGTTATATACTTCTCTGTGTTAGGCTCTTCCCTACAGAAAACTTACATGTATATACATTTGTGTAGCCGGTCACTCACACAAGTTAAATAACTATTTAAAAGGCTGACTTTAACTCAAATAAATGTGTTATGCCATCAAATAAAGAATATACAGGGAAATCCAATTCATTCATTTTATGAGAAGTGATTTGTTCAGGAGAGCTGCTAATTTGTTATCTCTCCAAAATAGAATTTATTATAATTAATTAGACAAAGAGCAAAACAAAAAGGGCAATCCACAGAAGAATTAGTTTTTCCCATCGGTCTTGTATTAGATAAAACGCATTTATGTTTCTAGTAAAATGGCCACAATAATTATTGCAGAAAACACTACTAGAAGAGAGAATTAGATAGAAACCAGAAACAGAGAGTAAATTAACTGAAGAAGTCGTAACACTTGGAAAAAAATACTTTAATGACTCAGAACTAAATGGCAATAATCAATAATAAGCATCCTTTTGTCTAAATGCTATCTTAACAGTAACATTAATCTCATTTCATCCTGAAAGTGGCTCAGGAAAAAATTTTTAAAGAAACTGTAATTGTTATGGATGACTACATAAGGTAATTCTTGACGATACCGAGAACAGCGGTTTATGTGGCTTCTTGCTGAGCACTCCTCAAATGGCAAGTAGAAAGTAAGACATTATATTCTATTTGATCCAGGACTATACAGACTATGCCTGTTTTCCATCACAAGAATTAATAATAATCCCTTTCCCTCTCAAAAGTATTCCTGTGTGGATTAAAATTATATGATTACTCCCCAAGCAACAAATTATCTATGAATTTCTCTATTCTTCAAGTATTAATGATAAACCACTTTTAATATTCAAGAGTCCTTACTATTAATTTCATCTGGATATCAACCCATAAAACTCTAACTGATTAGAATATGCCAGATTTCATAACTTACTACTATTAATAGAAATCTATAGCAACTAAAAGTCAGTTGATGTTCCAAATTTCCTAGTGGTAATTTTCAAATGTTTTCTACTCATACAATGTTCAGAACTTAACACATTGAGTAACTAATTATGTTGAGTTTGAAGTTACGGCAAATTGTTTACCGCTTGGTATTATTCAGCAAATGAATACATATAAATTTTTATGTTCTTTAGCACTCCTAAACTGCAAATCCTTGTTTCTGAGTTAACATTTTATTGGCAGACAGTGGCTATATCCCTATAAGTCGTGAGTATTATTTTCTAGTTTGTTTATAGAAAGTAAATATGCACATAATAATCTTCCAATCAGGTATATGGCTAGACAAGCAAAAGTCTTTGAATTTGTAATTTGCCAAATGGTTTGGAACGAATATTAATTTTAGTATGTAATGCAGATATTGTAATTTGCAAAGACATCTCAGAACACAATTAAAATAATTACTTTCTCATTTACTAAATGATCATAAAATATTTTAGTGTATGTATAATTGAATGTCTAGTTATAACTCTATATTAAGAGATAAGCTGTTTTGCAGCTTTGTATTTTAGCTATATTTTCCAGCAATTTACATATTTGATATTACTTATAATAAAAACATTTCTTATGGAAGTATTAAAATTTTTACTCTTAAGGTGTAATTAGTATGTAGAACATATTTTAAAAAGTCTTATGATTTAAATATGTTGGGAGAAAATGCTATGGATTTTTTTAATTACAGTAAAGAATACACTAAAGAAAAAGCCACTTTATTACCTTTTTCCATTTGATTACAAAAATAATCAAATGGCTCTTTGTTTGTTTGTTTGTTTTTTGTTGTTTTTTTGTTTTTTGAGATGTCGGCCAGGCTGGAGTGCAGTGGCGCTATGTCGGCTCACTGCAAGCTCCGCCTCGTGGGTTCACACCATTCTCCTGCCTCAGCCTCCCCAGTAGCTAGGACTACGGACACCCGCCACCACGCCTGGCCAATTTTTTGTATTTTTAGTAGAAACGGGATTTCACTATTTTAGCCAGAATGATCTCGATCTCCTGACCTCCTGATTGACCTGCCTCGGCCTCCCAAAGTGCTGGGATTATAGGCGTGAGCCACCGCACCCAGCTGGCACTTTCTTTAGTTGACCATTTCTTTACATGTCATGTCATTGAATATTCTTTGTTCCTATGTCCTTAAATAAAATCTGTTTAATTATATAGTGATATTTATAAGTAGACTTTGACTCATACACATTAAAAGATTACAGTAACTATTTGATTGGATAATAGAAATAAAAAAGATACACAGCATTATGTATTTCTTTAGAAAAATTCACAATTCTGCGGTTCAAATTTAAAGTGTCTGCAAAGTCTCTCATATATACATTTACCTCCTCATAGTGATTACCATATATATCTATATATGTGGTATATACTATATATATTTTATATGTACTATATATGTATATATACACCAATATCTATATATACCATATATGTATATATACATCTATATCTATATATACTATATATGGTATGTACTATATATGTATATATACATATACACACTTAGAGAGAGACATATAGTTATATATAATATTTACACATATTATATATTATTATGTATCATATGATATATGATATATATTATATATAATTTGTTTTCTTTTTTCACACTTATGGAAACTCAGATGACTCAGCAACATTGCAAATATCTTCTTTTCTGTGTAATGCCATGTTTGTCATAAACAGATATGCTTGAGTAAATTATTTTTATTTTTGTACTTCCTATCGATCTACTTGTTCATGTAAACTAGTTATGTTTCATAGTTTACCATATATATGGTGTATATATGGTATATAATATATATGTATATATACTATATGTATGGCATGTACTATATACTATATATGGTATGTATACTATATATGGTGCATACTATATATACATACATATATAAATATATGCTATATAAGTTATATATGAATGTATATACCATATGGTAATATATATACCATGGTAATATATATGGTTATATATATTGTATATATGATAATATATGTTATATATGGTTATATATTTATCTGTTAATCACTATGAGGAGGTAAATGTGATGCAGAACATGAAACCTAGATAACTTGGACAGTTGTCTTGAAAAAGGCTCCATGTCTAATAAGTACCCACTGATTCTTTAAGCCTTTTAGTCTACAAAGAAAATTCATTAATGTTGTTTTTAATGCAAAAGGTAACCTTCGAAGGAAAGGCTCTAAGTCAAGTGGAACTTGGATTAGTTTGTCTTCCAAATATTTATTTTTATTTATAATAACTCCAAGTGAGAACTGATCTAAGCTAGTAGACATATTTAAAATCAATAACTTTGATTTTTTTTAAAATATTTCTTTTTATTTTACATTCTGGGATACATATGCAGGACGTGAAAGTTTGTTACAAAGGTAAACGTGTGCCATGGTGAATTGCTGCACCTGTCAACCCGTCTCTGAGGTATTAAGCTCTGCAAGGGCATTAGCTATTTATCCTGATGCTCTCCCTCCCCCTGCCTGCCCTCACCGCCGACAGGACCCAGTGTATGTTGTTCCCCATCCTGTGTCCATGTGTTCTCATTGTTCAGCTCCCACTTATAAGTGAGAAAAATGTTGTGCTTGGTTTTCTGTTTCTGTGTTAGTTTGCTGAGGATAATGGCTTCCAGCTCCATTCACATGCCTGCAAAAGACATGATGTCATTGTTTTTTATGCTGCATAGCATTCCATGGTATATATAAACCACATTTTCTTTATTCAGTCTCTCATTGATGGACATTTGGGTTGATTCTGTGTCTTTGCTATTGTGAATTGTGCTGCAATTACCATATGCATGCATGTTTCTTTATAGTAAAATAATTTATATTTCTTTGGGTATATACCCAGTAATGCTATTGCTGGGTCAAATGGTATTTCTGGTTCTAGGTCTTTGAGAAATCACCACACTGTCTTCTTACACAACGGTTGAACTAATTTACATTCCCATCGACAGTGTAAAAGTGTTCCTATTTCTTCACAGACTTGCCAGCATCTGTTGTTTCTTGACTTTTTAGTAATTGCTATTCTGACTGGCATGAGATGGTATTTCATTGTGGTTTTGATTTGTATTTCTCTAAAGATCAGTGAGTGAGGTTAAGTTTTTTCATATGGTTTTTGGCCACATAAATGTCTTCATTTGTAAAGTGCTTGTTCATGTCTTTTGCCCACTTCTTAATGGGATTTTTTTTTTCTTTTAAATTTGTTTAAGTTCCTTGTAGATTCTAGATAATAGACTTTGGTTAGATGGATAGATTGCAAAAAATTTCTTCCATTCTGTAGGTTGTCTACTCACTCTGATGATAATTTCTTTTGCTGTGCTGAACCTCTTAAGTTTAATTAGATCCCACATGTCAATTTTTGCTTTTATTGCAATTGTTTTTGGTGTTTTCTTCATGAAATCTTTGCTTGTACTTATATCCTGAATGGTATTGCCTCAATTTTCTTATATGGTTTTTAGAGTTTTGGGTTTTACATTTAAGTCTTTAATCCATCTTGTACTAATGTTTGTATAAGGTGTAAGGAAGGGGGTCCAGTTTCAATTTTCTGCATACAGCTAACCAGTTTTCCCAATACCATTTATTAAATCAGGGATCCTTTTTCCATTGCTTATTTTTGTCAGGTTTGTTGAAGATCAGATGGTTGTAGGTGTTTGTTCTCATTTCTGAGATCTCTGTTATGTTCCATTGATCTATGTGTCTGTTTTTGTACCAGTACCATGTTGCTTTGGTTACTGTAGCTTTTTAGCATAGTTTGAAGTTGGGTAGCATGATGTCTCCAGCTTTGTTCTTTTTGCTTAGGATGTTCTTGGCTACACAGACTTTTTTGGTTTCATATGAATATTAAATTAGATTTTTCTAATTCTGTGGAGAATGTCAATGGTAGTTTAATGAGAATAGCATTGTATCTATTATTACATTGGACAGTATGGCCGTTTTCACTATATTGATTCTTCCTATCCATGAGCATGGAATGTTTTTGCATTTGTTTATGTCCTCTCTTATTTCCTTGAGCAGCGATTTGTAGTTCTCCCTAAACAGGCCCATTACTTTCCTTGTTAGCTGTATTCCTAGGTATATTATTCTCTTTTTAGCAATTGTGTGAATGAGATTTCATTCATAATTTAGCTCTCTGCTTGTCTATTGGTATAAAAATATGGAATGCTTCATGAATTTATGCGTCATCCTTGTACAGGAGCCATGCTAGTCTTCTCTGTATCATTCCAATATTATTATATGTGCTGCCAAAGTGAGCACAACTTTGATTCTTTATTCATCATTTCATTCTCTAAATTTGATTTGAGAAGAACAAATGTGAGGCTAACACTGGGGATATGAGAAAGTTTTCTAAACATTCTAGAAATTTATTTTCACCAAATTGTGTAACAGAGGGCACAATGTGGACAAGATTTTTGTTAAAACAAACTTTATGAGTTTTGTAAGAATGCTGATACAGTATATTTTTATGTCAATATAATTTTGTAAATTAATGTTTATTTTTGTAGCAAATACAATATACAATTTTAATACACCACATAACTTTGTAATTACTATTCTACCAAATAAATCTTTCCAAATAGATATAGAGAAATAATAAATAATATGTGATCATAGAGAAAAATCAGTGAAACTGGAATATAACAGATTTATTTTGTTTAGCTATGAAAATTGTGATCTTACAGACTGGGTCCTCTCAAAGACTTGCTATTATGGCTTTTTAAATTCTCATTATTTTTCATTTTGGGCAAAGGGATTTATTCTGCTTAGGAGACTATTTAGTTGCTGGATAGTATGAAAGTAAAGAATTTGGATAAGGCAATCTGGAACATCATGCCTTGGAATTTTTCCAGACTGTAGGCTTAAGTAAAGAAGAAAGATGTTCATGTCTGTATGATTTATCATAGTTTACTAGCATAAACAAAGAGGAAAAGATTGAGAAATGGTCTCCATGTATATTAAGCTCTGCTGTAACACTTGCTTATAAATACAAATTTATTCCGAGGCAATTGATATACTAATGAACAATTTTAGAATAATGCAAATTTCACATTTTTTTAATGCATTATTTCATGTGTGGGAAATTAAATGAATGTGGAAAATTACTCACAACCAAATCAATTCACAGACACACATAGACACAAATACACACACCTTACCTCTTAAACATCTACTACTGCCATTGTGTCACATGGTCTTACAGCATAACACTCCATCAAATTTCAGATTATCATCCATCTATCACTTCAGAATAACTCACAACCTGCAATCCTTCCACAAGTAAACTTCAGGTATTTTCTATATATTATGGATTTATTAAAAAATGATCATATGTAAAACTCTGGGACACTTAATTAGGATTCTGCATTTTAAAAATGTGTTTTTCTAAGTTTTTAACATTATTCCATAAGCCCTCTAGTTTTCTCAGTGCACAGTCTTGCATAAGAATTTATATTTTGTGCTAGAGCACAAACTGATTATAGCAAAACTGATTATAGAAAAGTACATAGATGTACTTTGCATATAAAATAGCAAGAGATTCCAAACATTTTCACAACTCAACTCAAACGGAAGAACATTAATAAAATAAATTCAGGGTTCCAAAATGGCAGCACAGAAGAAAACTGTCTTCTCTCTCCACAAAGAAAACCAAAACCAAATATACAGCATTGAGTTTATCACCAGAAATAACTCAGGGCTCGAAATGAAGAAAGGATAGTCTGTGGGGTCACAGAGAAGTGAAAATCTCTGAGCAGGTGGTAAGTGAATTGGACTTCCACATCCATAACGCTCGCATGCTCATTCTGCCCAGCACCAAGGGTGCAGAAAATTTTCCACCAACTCATTGTTTCCACACTGTAAAAAGTTAGATGAAGGTGAACAACCAGCTTCCCCATCATGTTCAGTTCCCTTATAGGATATCTATGCTGCCTTAATACATAGGAAGCAGTGTGAGTGCCTGAAGACAGTTGTATCACTGAAGACAAGAAGAGAAAATGGGTGAAGATGGGACTACCATCCTCAGCCCTGGAAACAAAAATAAGAAAGTAAGCACATACATTAATTAATTAATTAATTAATTCAGAAATTAAAGTCTTAACTAAAAATTCCCAGCAGAAACATGAAAATATTCATATATAACTGTCTGTCTATCTATGAATGATATGTGATATGTAACATTTGATATATAGGTATAAATATATAAGTTTATACATCTATATTTATATATATATATGCTATTAACTTGGTTACATTCATCCATGCCTATAAGAATAGAAAGAAGCACCAATGATCTTTTTATATTAATCTCACAAATATACACACAAAACAAACCTTAAAAAAATCTGTGAACTTGTGATAAAATACATGCTAATTAACAGTGATATCGAGCCACATGTTGTAAGTGATAAAAACAATCACACTTAAAGATCAATGTAATAATTGAAGGTTTTAAAAATAGGACATAAGAATTTATGAAGGTTTAGTATTTCATAAGACACTATTGTTTTAATGGCATTTATAAGTCCAGCAGTCTTGATGACAAAAACTAAAACATTTACATAATTAATAGCACAAATCAGAGGTTAATAAACTAATTCATAATCAACCAGAGAGTAAATATTTTCAGTTTTGCAAGCTGCATGGTCTCTGCTGTAACTACTCAGTTCTGCCTTTGTAGCAAGAAAGCAATCAGAGACAATATGTAAACAATTTGGCATGACAATGTTCCGATTAAATTTTATTGATTGAAACAAGCAGCCTGACTGGACTTCAATTCATTGATGCCTGGTGCAAACCATAATCATTTAATTTATTACAAATATGATAATTACTAACATTTGAATTCATATTTGAAATTTAGAGAGTTCTATCACATACTGTTTTAAATTTAAAACTTACCAAATCTTCAGCATATGTATACTATTATTAATTCTAGATGAAGACATTGTGTCTTGATCAGGTTGAATAATTTGATTAAATATCACAAAATTATGTAGTTATGAATTGGATACAAAAAAATGATAATTTTAACTCACTATTATTCTCAATACTATGCTTAAGAAGCTATGTAGTTTACTGGAAAATAAGACATATTAGTACTTAGGGAAATTTATTTTAAATTTATGTTTTAAATTATATTTCTTAAATGGTGATTTAAGTAGAGGATATCGAATAACAGGTTAGATAAACAGCTCATTAATATTATACTCACCTCTCATGGTTCAGGCATCAGATAGAAAGATTTATCTGATAAACTATAGAGGGTCATGGCAAGAAACACAATATAAAACCAGGTATTTAAACAGCAAACATTTTTAAGCCCTACTAAAATATTTAAAAATAAAATACTCAAGTAAAGAATTAAACTTTAGACACAATGCTTGGCATATAATCCAACTAATAGAACCTAATGACTATAATCACTAAGTAAAACCATGTGTAACTTTTTTTAAAATAAATATTTGCAATACTTTTACAAATTATCAGAAAATGTAAGACAGCTGTTTTATCTTTTTGATTAAGCTGAATTTTAAATAAAAATAAAAGAATAATACATTATTGGACTGTTTGTTCTAACATTTCAATTTTGTTTGCTACATCGTATTCAGAATATTGATGACTGGAGCTATTGTCAAATGAACTACTCACCCGTAATCTATTACTATAAAAATGGCATGTAATAGATTTTTACTCAGGTATCTTTACCAGCCAATATTCTTTTAGAATTTCAAAAGTACATTGTAATATACGTTGAAATATCTTTCATTATTAAGCTTGATGTTTGAGATATAGTCCACAAATTTTGAATCTCATATTGATATATTGAATAAACTGATACTTTATTTCATAAATCTTATAACCATTTATACAATATAAAATTATTCCCCAGAATAAAAATAATCTTGTTGCTATTCAAATCTGTTTTCTTATAATTATGTTGAACATATTTTAAATTTCAAAATTGTGATTTTTTATTCTTATAAAAATATGTTATTGCTATGATTTTCTTTATAAACTTTGCTGCAGATTAAATATATAGGATGTTTCCAAATATATAAGAATATTACTCAATAAAAGACAATTTCAACAACCTATAGGTATTAAGATAGATTTGCAAATATAAAAAAATATTTTATTTAATGTAGAGCATTTCATCACATTGCCACTTCTATTAGACTTTGAAATTATTTCACTAAATTTTCATTTCCAAGTGTGTCACTTTTAAGTTGTAGGTAAATGTAAAAATAACCAAAATAAGAACATTCTTAAAACTGTTTAGAAATCTAATAATAAAGACATTGTCTAGGGTGTGTAATAATATAATTTATTAATACATTTGTTAATAGATCTATGCTTCTTAAAAATTACTGAAAGTTTTTTGTTTGTTTGTTTTTCCTCTCAAAGCAAGCCTGTTCAACAAGTGGGCCACATGTGGCCCAGGGGAGCTTTGAATACAGTACAACACAAATTTGTAAACTTTCTAAAAACATTGAGATTTTGTTGAGGTTTTCTTTTCTTTTTCTTTTTTATTTTTTTATTATTATTTTTTTTAGCTTATCAGCTATTGTTAGTGTTAGTGTATTTTATTTGTGAGCCAAGGCAATTTTTCTTCTTCCAACGTGGCCTAGGGAGGACAAAAGTTTGGATAGACACCTCTGTCTTCAGGAATTATTCTGCTCCACTTTATCAATTATTGAACGCTATGCACAACATGTTGTCCCGGTATATTTTGGTTTCAGGAAACATAGAATTATCTTGAACAGAGTAATGTGAGAAAATTTTCTGTTCTTGTTTCAGAGGTAGGAAAAGCTAGAGGACAAGCGTTCCATGTGAAGAGATATGAGGGCAGACTCAGAGAGTGCACCATTCTCTCTTCCAATCAGTGATGGTGCCCTGCTCTAGTGAAGCAGGGAATGAGTGCAGGATTTTAGAATTTGAACACCAGTGGCAAGTTAGGTTGTCCGTAGAATTGTACATCTGGTATCCTCCCAGCTTTTATTGTTTCTTTGTTAAGTACTAACCTGATTTACATGGACTTTTGACAGTTTTGAAAGATATTTGCTTCTTTCCCAAAATCAAATTACCACTGTGTGAAAATACGACTTACAGAATGGAATTACGATGAGCAAGAGGGCAGAAGAGAAATTAAAAACACAGAAGCAGCCGGAGGTGCTGTGCTCCAGTAGTAGAGAAAGATGACATAAAAGTGGTAGAATGGGATTTTTTGGACAAAAATATTACTAGCGGGAAATTCCTGAAAATCTTGTGGAAGGAATCCAAGGAGAATATGTGAGTTGCTTGTTTATCTGTGCTTAAAGAATGCAGAATTGGTGTGATTTTAACATTAAGAAGACACTGACATTAATTTATAACTCAAAATGTTACTGTGGCTCAATTACTTATGCTCCAAATTTCCACTAAAATATACCGTTAAACTTTATATGATGTTTACATATCTATTTTCTTAAAACCAAACATTTTTCTAAAGTAGCTGTAACTGGAAATGCTCTTGCTCCTCACCAATGTGCCTTTTCTTTTCTTCACGGGCACACAAGTTAGTACATGTTCCAGCTTCCATTGCTGTTGGATAGTCATATAACTCTGTCTTAGCTAGTGAGATGTTGATAGAAATGATTCATACCTTTTCCATGAACAAGCCATAAAATCATCTTTGGAATATCTTTCCTCTCCCTCACCTACTGGCAGCCTTGGAGGTCAAGTGTTCTAGAGTGCTTACCTATATGGTAGAGGAGAGACAGTGGCAGAACAAAAAATTAACCACTATCTTATTAACATGATGATATTTTAGAAATTATATGTCATTCAGGCCTAGCCTTGCCCATATTATTGTCCATATAATAATAAATCATGTTACTAAATTTTCTCAAGCTTTTAAACTTTTTCTGTGTTGCAGTCCTAATCATAGAACACTTAATTCCAGTGTATAGTGATTTTGTCATCTTCCATGTACTTCAGTCAATCAGAAATAAAAAGGGCCTCCATATATTAAAAAAGAATCAAGGCAAGGAAATAAAGTGTGTGCCAATACCAAACAATAACCATTCTTATAGTTCGGTCTCATTTTATAATTTATTTTCTCTGGCAACAATATATTTTAATGTCAGTGCTTAACGTGATAATATTAATTGGTCTTTTTATTTTAATGCATGGACCCTAAAATATAAGATTATTCTATATCCTCGTCTTTGTTTATTGTTCCCGAATATTGCTTTGTCTTTGATTTTCTAAATGTGTTTTGTTCTCCCCCCAAAAAAGATAACAAAAATTTTAGGCACAGAACTCTCAAACTATTAATTGGGAAGGTGATTTTCAAATGAGGGTTCTTCCTTCTCTTATGACTGACTCAGGTTTTCTCACTCAGCAACACAGCCCATCCACAGTCCATGAAGAAACCATATCCTGTGTGGATCATGTCACTTCCCACTCTCTTTTCCTGAATCTGGTTCCCTTTAAGTCTTGTGCCCCTCTGGATGACTGTCTCTCTTTTCATTGTCTTCTGTTTCATACTGATGGCTGGTGGAATTGGGTTTAGCAGTAGAGGGAAGTTGAACATATGCACAGTGTTTAGCCCTTTCACTATATCCAAATTAATCAACTTCTGGGCACCAAATCGAAACTCTTATTCTGAATGTATCTCCCCAACTTTTTTATTGTGGCCTGCTGTCAGCCAAGCCCAAAACAAGAAAAATAAAATAAAATGTTCACATTATCCCCCCCATGGATTCATTGATCCCTTGCAAAGATCAGGACTATTTTCTTCTTTCTTGGTGGTAAATGAGGATTGCATTACTAATCAATGTTCTCTTATGTCAGGAATTGCTGAGGATATTTCGTTCAGGCACTTTACCAATCTTTTTCCAAGATTCATCTGCTAAACCTGCCCAAATGCTGAACCTCTGGATTGAACTCTCTGGAAGTGTGCTTACTTCTTTCTACAGATGTGGTTGTGATTCAGCCTTACCTGAAATAAAATATATATATATTTTTTGGTGAGGGGGGTACTACTCAGGAATTTCTGACCGCATATGATTCTTTATATATCTCTTTTGTTTCTTGATGCAGACAAGAGCCTGTTACTACTGGCACTGGAGAAATTGTTACCAGACAAATGACTTACTCTCTATCTACTGACCCTTTCATACTTTAGATGTCAATAAATACACTTTAACAACTCTAGTTCAGTATTTAATTGCTCTAAAATAAACCATAGCCTATCAAAAGAGCCTCCTTTTTAGTAATCAGACATATTTTTTCCATATGAATTCTCTAACATGATCCATTCTCTTCACTACAGTTTGCATAAACACACTTGTCTGTTTTATTTTATTTATTTATTTATTTATTTTATTTTTGCTGTACTAGCTTGACTGTTTTCTATTAAGTTTCATTATGTTGAGCAATTATAGTACCTAGATGGCTTTTAATCCAAAAAGTATTATTTAGTTGAGTTTCATGTCAGTTGGCAGTGTCTTTCATATCTCTTTGTAAAATATATTTAAACGTTATTGAGCAGCCATAACTGACCACCGTATAAAAAAATATTTGTGGAGTGTGTAATAAAATTGCTGGCAGGTGTCCCCTGATGGTAATATATACACATACTCAGAAACCCACATATTTATTTAATTTTCTTTTTTCTTCCCTGGGCATAGACAACTGAACATGTTTAATAAATTTATATTCAAACTCAGATTATGACAAAATATTTTCTTTAATAAACAAGTTGATATCATTTTCTGTCATCTGCAGAAGCCTATCAAGATAACTTAAACAAATCGTTTTCTACAATATGGGAAGACAAGGACAAAAAAAAAAAAGACAAGGACAATTTCAGTGTTTAAAATAAGAAAAATTTTGGACCTACAGTGGCAATAAGTTCAATATGTCCCTATGAAGCAATAAAATGGTTTGACAAAATTAGTGTTTTGTCCAGTTTCTGGCTTTCTGCTTGGAAAGAGGGAAAATATGCAATGCATACATTGTATGTGATGGTCTTAATATTCTTTAGAAAAACTATGTTAAAGTAAGAATATTTTCTGCTGAGTTAATTAGACAAAAATTTCTTATTTTTTTAGGATCTTTTCTACCTTGAATGAGAGAAATCGGGCCACAAAGAACTCTGACATTTGTTTTAACTTCAGTTATCTACAGCCAGTATACATTAACCTCAGAACCATGCTGAGGCATTTATAACACATAGCAAGTTTCTCTCATGATCCTTTTAAGGAAAATTGAATTACCATATATAATACTTCTATAGAACTGTATCTGTAATTTTAAACAAATTTATTTTGCTCCTGAATAAAAGATCTGTGTTTTCCTCTGGAATGGTCATCTGTTTTTACTGCCCATTGGATGCAGTTTCAAGACTCACCAGCTCTTCACCTTCCATGTGTAATAGCAATAAGAAGGTTAAAATAATTTAACACTGCTTTTATGTCTCCTACATGTTGTATACTATAGGGATAATCACAGGCTATGACTGCAATGCCATCCTCCATGGACATTGCCATTTTTTAGACCTCATACTCTTGATTAATGGTGATTTCAGTACTTTTTAACAGTTTTATTGATGGATGATTTACAAAACATAAAGTTCATCCATCATAAGTTTAAAATTCAATGATTTAATATATTTGTAGAGTTGTGCAACCAACACCACAGTTCAGGTTTGGAATATTTCCTTACCCCAAAAGTTCCCTTGTATTAATTTTCCTTAACCCCTGCTTCTCCTATTAGCTCAAGGCAAGAGCTTATCTGTTTTCTTTTTCTTTTTCTTTTAATTTATCTTTTCTAAAGCTTTCATATAAATGGAACATACAATGTGTACTCTTTTGGATCTGAGTTCCTTTACTCATTCATAATATTTTTGAGATTCTTCTAAGTTGTTCTGTGTATCAGTAGTTACTCCTTTTAATTTGCTGAATAATATTTTATTGTATTGATATATCACATTTTATTTATCCCTCCACAAGTTGAAGAGCATTTGAATTGTTTCCACTTTTATGACTATTGTCAATAACACTTTCTAAACACTTACGTACTTGTCTTTTCTTGGATATATATTTGGTTGTAGGATAAATTTATATTTAACATTTTAAGAAACTAACTGTTCCTGAAATGGATGTGCAATTTTATATTAACCTTAGAATAATAGAATGATTTGAGTTTCTTTACAGCTTTACTTTGTTTGCTTGTTTGCATAACAATTCTAATAATATATAGAAATATGTTCTTGGGGATTTTTTTGTTTTCCTAATTAATAATGATGTTGAACATTTTTCCACATGCTTATTAACCATTAATAAACAAAATAAGAAAAAAATTGGATTTCAAAGTTACTTTTCTCTTTTTTCCAATCTTCTGGGACTCCATTTGCAATTATGCTAAAATAGTTGATGTTTTATTACAGGTCTGTGAGGTTCTGTTTATTTTTTAGGCTCAAACTTGTTTTTTCTCTCTGTATTTCACATTTTTAAAGTCAATTTCTATTTATCAATTCTTTTCTGACGTTACGAATCTAAAGTTGGTTTACCTTAGTTGATTTTTAAATTTTACTTATTGTATTCTTAAATTCCACAGTTTCCCTTTCTTTCTATTATTTCTATGCCCTCATTAGAAGTGCAATTTGTTGATTTATTGTTGCCATACTTTTATTTCTTTTCAGGCATTTTTCTTTTTCATTTATCAATTTTACATAAATTTATCTATGGCTTTCTATTTGAAAACTAAGTACATTAATCAATGGATAGACATCAAGTCTTGTTGCTGCATTTGCTTCAATTATTAAATTGAATGGAATAGATTTTTTTTCTGCAAGAATAATATAACACTTCTATTTCTCCTTCAACTTGGTATCCCCAGTTTCTTTATTATTTACCTAAACACATATGTAACCTATAGATTATGCAGCATTGCCAGAGTTGCTGAATGAATCATTAACTTATTCTTTACTATTTTTATCATGCAGTTTCTAAAAATAATTTCCTTCTGGGAGAATTGCTAATCTACTTCCAGCAATGAAAATAACCATGTCTGCAAGCCAAATTTTTATTGTATGGCATCAAATGGCTCAATTCTCCTACCAAGAATTATTCATAATCATACTAAGCTGTCCTTTTAGTATTATGCCAGAATTCTTGTATTGTACTCATTCTCATACAAGTTACCATTTTACAATCCTGAAGGGTTCATTATATTACCTATTGTATTAAGCATATAAGATTACAAAATTGTATTGTGATAATATGTAAAAAGGCATCCCTCCTTTCAAATGACTTGTTACCTGATATACGTGTAAGACAGTTATGTGTTATGGAATAGAATCCATAACCTGGGTACAGTAGTGCCACAAAAGAATACAAGGACAAGTTGGTATGTAAACTCATTCATTTTAAACTGTTTACATTACATTTTGCAGTTATGAAAAGAGCAAAAGACAGTGAGTTAAATTGCAAAATATAATATGTCTAGGTTTTACCATAAAAGAACAAAGAAACACAAAATTGGTAACATGCTCACTTTTCTTCCTGAATTTCTAATATTACTTGTCCTAATTTAGTGGGGTGGATATTCTACATAGCATTCCCAGAATATAATGGGCTATAATGCTTTGACATCCATTAGACCACCTTTTTTTTTTTTTTTCTACGGTGGGATTTAGATCTTTCAATAAAGTTCGCTCTCTCTGAGTCATGGCTTTGGGTGTGCAAATTATTACAGCAATTGAACTCATATAATTATATAATATGTTTTCTTCCAGAGGTATGGCATACAAACATGCCCACTAGGATACTTAGCATTTATACCACAGTTAGTAACAAACATTTAAAAACTCAAGCAAATAAAGAAAGGCAATAACAGTTTCAAGGGCCCCAATTATTGTATCAAGCAAGGGCCAAAAGTTTTAACTTTGCTAAAAAGTTTGCAAAAAAGTCGTTTTTCTTTTAATACTATGTAGCCTAACTACAAATGAGTACAAACCAATTATACAACTTCAAATGCAATCTTTTCACTTTAAGGTAAGCATTGCATTCTGAAGAGATTGACATTGGGAGTTATACCTGATGTAAATGACGAGTTGATGGGTGCTGACGAGTTGATGGGTGCAGCACACCAACATGGCACAAGTATACATATGTAACAAACCTGCACGTTATGCACATGTACCCTAGAACTTAAAGTATAATAATAATAATTAATTAATTAAAAAAATAATAATTGTGAACAAACCATCGAAGATTAAATACAATGACCACAACCACTGTGATATAGACCTTGTTTTGTTTTGTAGCAGTGAGAAACTTTTATTCTCCTGTAAGTGGGTGTAACAATATTATGTACCACATTTTTTTAATCTAGTGTTAAAATATGGAAATGTTGAAGATACTATACCTTACATTTAGTGAAAACTTACTCTGAAATTTCTATCTAAATAGTTCTTAATAAGAGTCATACTAACACTAATAATAATAGCAAACACTTATATAGCACTAGCATGCCCCTTGGTACTACTGCAAGAGCTTTACATATGTTAAACATTGTAAAGTCATTTAAAATTATTTCTTAATTTTAAAAATGTACTTTTTTTCAAAAGACACACTGGCCTTTGCACCTATAACAAAATATAAATAGTTTAAACAGGACAAATTAAGAGAACACATTTTAATATTTAGGCTGTACATATGAAAAAGTTGAATACTGAAAGAATATTTGCTTTATCTTCAATGTATATTATTCCATAAGCCATAGCTGTAACAAATTTTTTTGCACATAGACAGCAATTAATAGAAAACAAATATCTCTTTTGTATTATATCCGATTCCAAAAGGGACACAGACACTATTAAAAAGTATTTTTATTTATATATATATATATATATAGAGAGAGAGAGAGAGAGAGAGAGTATCTATATACATTGCACGTATATGTCTATACATATATACAGTACACAAAAAATATTTTAATCAAGTCATATTGTTTACAATGTGCAGCAGTAGTCTGTAAAATATGCTATTGAAGAGCAAAATATCAGATAATTTCTATTAAACCTCTAGCAGTTTATTTATAAATCGCTGTGTCTGTTCAAGGCTTATAAATTCAAGAAACCCACAAAAATATTTCAGAGAAGAAATAATAACTTAAGTAAAATATTTCATAAGTAAAATCCCTAGTCATGGAAAAGAAAAACAAGAATAGTTGACTCCCTACTTCACAAATGTTAGCATGTAACAATGGCATAGAAAAAGATGTCTAACCCATCTCTATTTCTGTATTAGACTCAAAGTCAACATTCTCACATACAACACAAAGAGTTTCACAAATAATTTTTCCCTGTTAGGGAGAGCTATTTACATATTAGAGTGACTTACAGCCATGAAACCTCTTCCTTCAAAAGTCCTTAAAATGCAAGAAGTTACCATCTCTTCTTTGTGCCTAACTTATGATTTTGCCCTAAGTATGACCTAGACAACTTTCCATGGATCATTGTCAGTCAAATTTAGTTATTTATTGCTTATGGTGAGTTGTGCCCTAACTTGACTAGTTGTGAAAAAATGAAAATTTGGGAGTAAGTTATTTCATGTAGTCTACAATTAAGATATTCTGGTCCGGGCGCGGTGGCTCAAGCCTGTAATCCCAGCACTTTGGGAGGCCGAGACGGGCGGATCACGAGGTCAGGAGATCGAGACCATCCTGGCTAATACAGTGAAACCCCTTCTCTACTAAAAAATACAAAAAAAAAATAGCCGGGTGAGGTGGCGGGCGCCTGTAGTCCCAGCTATAGGGAGGCTGAGGCAGGAGAATGGCACAAACCCGGGAGGCGGAGCTTGCAGTGAGCTGCGATCCGGCCACTGCACTCCAGCCTGGGCGACAGCGCGAGACTCACTCTCAAAAAAAAAAAAAAAAAAAAAAAAAAAAGGTATTCTGGAGAAAGATTCCATAAACTGTACTATTTTTGGTAGATATCCACAACAAATAATTTAACACTAAAGAGTAAAAGAAAGTTTTCCAAGTCATGATACCATTACAACAATTTAAGACAGTCATTTAATTACAAGAATGTATAATTGCAGTGAAGTATGATTGGATGAGAGGAAAGACTTATTCTGAATATATAAGAAGGTGATATGCTATTTAAAATGCCCGTCCTATCTTCTATTGGCATAACCTTCACCTGTTGTTTTTTTTAAATCTGCAAAACTACATTTAAAGTTCGATTTTCTGAAGCAAGAAAAAATGTATTTTTTTTAAAACATGTCTTGATAATATATTGTGGAAATAAATGAAGACTACGCACATGTGAAAAGAAGCAAAGGTTATTTATTCATTCGGTTTGCAAGTGAGTCAGCATCATCATTTTGATTTGGCAAAAACTCAAATGCAGACAGAGAATTGAGAAAGTTTTATAGCTTAAAAAAGGGAAGCCGTCAGATCTACTCTGATTGGAGGTTGCTGTCTTGGGGAAGGTGGAGATGACTTATGTCTGGAAGCTAAGAGTAGAAGAAGGTCATCTTACGTGATTGGTTAGTGCAGTATATCTGGCTTTCTCTTGGTGGTCCTGAAGTGAAAACTGGAGGCAGGGAGCAAAAATGAACTCAAGTGAGTTAGACCAAGTGTAGACACTCTGGAGCTGATTGCTGCGTAGCTTGTGGATTGGATTCCTGGGCTGGTTGTTGAGGCTATCAGTCAGAGTTCTCTCTGTATATATGGTCTCATCATTGCACATTTATATATTTATTCCCTAATCATAATGCTATTACTTTAATTTTGTATACTGTGAAACATATGTGAACTTTTTATTTTTTAAATTTGTGTGGGTACATAATAGGTGTATATATTCATAGCATTTCAAAAACCTCATTTTAGATCTATGACAAGTGTGTCTGAAAAACTAATATAACCACATATATGTGCATACAACACAAATGACGGAAGAATCAAATATCCCTGCTGTACTGTCGCTCAACATCACCACAGCCATCTCTTTATTTTTATCCATGAGGATTACTTCTCCGAAATCTAATTTAAACATCAAAAACTGGTTCTTTGTGAGCAAAGCCTCTAATTTCTCCGCCTGCCACCATCCCTTAAATATCTACCTTACTATATTGCATATAAATTCATATCCCATTTTGCTCCCTTCCAGGGAAAATGCCATATAAGTTTTCAGTGCTATGCCTTTTATGCAAGGATCAACCATTTAAATTACTTTGGCCATGAAAAAATGGTGACAGTGATGGTGTGCCCATACCTAGCAGAGGCTCAAAATACAAATGATTTGAGGAATTTTTGTTTGTCCCCCAGTGATGCTACCACTGCCATGAGAGGGACTTACCTCTACTAAACTTCTGGCTTCAGGAGAAAATAGAGAACACATGAAAAACCAGGCAAAAATGCAGATACATAACTAAGTTCAACAAATATTAGCCAAAATCAATGGAGATTGGTGAAGCCATGACGTAGCCTACGTACAGATGTTGTATGCTATGTTTTGGGTATATTTTTACAAAGCAAAGTCTGATGTACAGATTGAAAATTGCCCTGAAGTTATATGAGTTTCTCTCTATATCAGGAAATGCATGCCCCTGAATTTCTCCCTGCTACTGCAAAAGATTTTAGTCTCCTGAGACTTCACATACTATGAGAATTAGATCTTTAGACATGTGTCTAATAGATTCCATTGATTTGAAGCGATAAACATTTTTTTCTCTTACTTGCCAGACAGAGCCAAATGGTTACACCCTGTACTAGGTCCCTAGGTTAAGCCCCTGAGGGAAAGAGCCTAGAGAGTTATTTCTCTGTGAATTTATATGTCAAAAAGAATAAAGCCACTGAATGTGAAGTTGTCTTCATGCCCTAAAAACTCAGACACATTCAGCTTTCTGGTTACTACAGAAAATCTTTTTACATACTACAAGTTTGGAATAAAGACTCAGGTCCATTACTTTTCCAAAGAGATCTTTTCAGGTGGAGTTTGGGAAAACTGTCTCCTCCCCCTTGTAAGCAGAGCATACTTTTACCCTGTAGAGTACCTGGCTTGCCTATAGAGTACCGGGCTACTTTTGTAGGGAGAATTACATTGAATTCTCATTGCATCATCCCAGCAGTAAGCATGAGAACAAAGGGGGAGACAATGCACTCATTATTTACTGTGAGTAATAAAGAACAAATCTGTCTCTGTGTCAGGCACAATGTGTGTGCATTTAGGATAAAATTGTGAAAAATGAATATTCAAAAGCCAATAGCTTAACATAATTACTTGAAACAAGATAGAATGTAACCCTTAAAAACACAACAATCTTCAGTTTTTAGATCTGAGCCAGTTCTGTATGCTATATGCTATGAGAGTTTTAGGGAAAAAAAAATATGTATTTCTGTGCAGTAGCGGATGAAAAGAAGTAATCCTTAAACCAACCATTTAACCAATTGAATTAGAATCAGGCTATGGTAGACTAGATGCTCACAAAAACAACACTGTTTTTGAATGTTTAGAATGGAAAGCAGTATACTAACAAACACATTCTAATACTGATAAGCCATATGGTAAGATTCAGTTTAATACAATTTAAACTAAAATATGTAGGTCAAAATTTCCCTATGAAATATATACACGAATGTAAGGAAAATACAGCTACATGAGAAATAATACTACCTAACAGGGTCCAGAATAATGTTAAAGGCCTTTTATACAAATAAATGAAGAAATGAATGAATAAATAAATATAAGAGCCCCCGAGTTTAGAAATAATAATGTAGGAGAACAACTAATCAAAGAATGATGAATAAACAGTGACTAAGATTTTAGCAATTTTGATTGACATTTTTGACATGGAGAAAACCATGACTCCCGAAACTGAAGTCACGAATTAATCACAAATGACAAATGAGAAGAAAGTTGTCATTGAGAACCATTGACTCAGGATTTAATGTTTAAGAAATACAAGCTAAGATAAACAATGTGTAAATATGAGGGCTTACTTTTTTTGGAAATAAAAAGCCATATTTTTGGTACCCACTTGTTCCTGGCAAATTATTATAGGAAATGAGAAATAGCAAATGAGCTTAATAAAACAGTACAGAATCTCCTTCAAGAAATCAAGAAGGGTAAACCCATTGTAGAAATTAAGCAAAAAATAAAGACATAAGAGATAATGAACAACACAATCAATTCAGGAACATCTTAAAAGGGAAAATAGTTGGCACAGAAGAATTGTGAGAAAGCAGCATTGAGAGCATGCAGCAAATTGGGACACGAGTTTGGGTTTTTATTTTATCTGACTCAGAAAAGTCTTGCTCATGACCACAAGCGGTTTTGTGTTTTCAAACTAATCTGTGGGTTGTCTGATTGATGGTCTTCAGGAAGTCAGCAGAAATGCATCTTTCCTTCTAAGAGTATTTATATTATCTCATTTATTTTCTGTTATAGAAGGTGAGATTATAAAATAGTAGGAGTAGATTTTTTTGTTTGTTTTGCTTTTTTTCTTTCTTTTTTTGAGACAGAGTCTCACTCTTGTTGCCCAGGCTGGAGTTCAGTGGCGGGACCTCTGCTCACTGCAACCTCCGTCTCCCGGGTTCAGGTGTTTCTCCTGCCTCAGCCTCCCAAGTATCTGGGATTACAGGCCCCCACTACCACGCCCAGCTAATTTTTTGTATTTTTAGTAGAGATGGGGTTTCACCATGTTGGCCAGGCTAGTCTCAAACTCCTGACTTCAGGTGATCCACCCCGCTTAGCCACCCAAAGTCCTGGGATTACAGGCGTGAGCCACCGCAACTAGCCCTGGAGTAGTTTTATATTATGATTCATGAATTCAATGTTATGTATATGTGTATATTTAGATACTTGATAAATAAAGTTAAAATTTCAGGTTATGAGAGGCGCAGAGACAACGTATTCTGAAGTACACCCAGGTAGAAATTGAATTTGCTAATAAAAGGCCCTAATAACATATAGATTGAATCATTATAAAGCCTAAAGGGAAAAATTATTTCTAAGGTTAATGATTCCAATGATTACATTTTCTCTCTCATTCTTCTGTTTTGCCTCTGTACTTACTCTTTTCACTTCAAAATGTTTTTTTTCAAAATAATGAAGACATTTGCAGAAATTCATAGTAAATACAAACCCTGGGGATCACATACATTAAAATATATAATTACATATTCTTATTTTACTATAGATACATTAATTGGCTCTTACTTGACCAATATTCAATTCTGGCTTATTAATTTGCTTAAAGATTCACTCTTAAAATTATGTTATCATTCTGATTCACTTTTCACAGAAATCATAAGGGGTAGCTGTTAGTGGGGAAAGAGCTCCATCAACTTAACTGTTTACATAGCCTGAGAATTTTAAGATCCTATTCCCAATGTTGCATTTCATATTCTCACCATGACCACCCCCCAACGAAAAACATTGAAAAAGACATTTTCTGATCACTGTATACTATAATGATTCAAAATCCATAAAAGAGAATGCAAAATAGATTTCCTAATTATATGATGCTATAACTATATCCAAGTCTTTATGCTCACCCAATTTATCTATGAACACATCAGCTACCTTAATTTTGTTTTCCACAGCCAAAGGCTCAACTATACATACAGATGAGCGTGGCCATCTAAAACTCTTAAGACACTCTTAAGTGAGGCTAAGGAAACCTTAGTAATACAAAGTCAAAAGTGCATAATAATGAAAACAATGAATAAAAACTTTACAAAAAGCTCTGCTACAGGTATGTTGACTCCTTGTTTAGGAAGTTGCATAAAAGTGCAAATCATACTTAGAATATAAAAGATGACTCATCGCTATGCACACTAGCATTTTCCCTCTTGGATCTTAGGTAATTTGAGGAACAAATTGGTGTCATTTGCATCCTGTTCCAGAAGACAAACCTGCTGCTATTTTATCCAGTATTTTACTGTAAGATTTGTTTTGCTTTCTACCTTATTTTTCTCACCTCAAATTTTTATTCACTTTAATTGATTTTGCCCTATTTGCAAGTTTATTTGGAAAACACTAAAAGAGATTAATATCTCTTTTTTTTAGAAAATGGACTTTTCTCAGCTGTAGCATTAGTATGTGTTTTGAAAAAGATTAGTAAATATTTTTTTCTTCGCTATTTAAATACAGAGGTCTAACATATTTCCAAATGTCTTGGACCTATAGTACTATTTGTGCTCCCATATTTGATAGTTTTACAGGATATTAATCTATCAGAAAAAATAAAAACTTTATAAAGTCGGATTTAATTCTTCAAAATGGGAAATGATAAAAATCACACCTTAATGAGTAGAAATTAGTTTTAGTTTTTATATAATTATACAAGCATATACTTTAGGCCCAGATTCTTAAACCAACACATGGTCTGTAATATACCTGTCTTCCTATTACCAACAACATGCATTTATTCAGTGAATGTCAAGTGCCCAATATGTGTCAGGCATCACACTTTTATAAAAATATGAAAAATAGAACTGCTTAAAAATAAACTTATGGCAACAATCAATTGTTTTTTATATGAAAATTAACTCTTTGGTGTAAACCTCCTACTAGTGAAGTAATCATTAATTTGGTGGTCACTTTATCAGCAAACTGTATAACTCATCTTAAAATTATATGAAAATGTTAATGCAGAGGTAAAGTTAAATGTATCTGAATATATTTAAAACTTCTAATTTTTTAGATATATTTAGATACATTATAAACCTAGTCATCAAATCAATCTTGAAAACAAATAAAAGAAACTATAGCAATGCTGGCTTGGAAACCATATGAAATAAGTATTGTCTTCAGATTGCAAGTGATTTAAATACTGTGATAAATGTTTCAACAACTATTGTTAGTAACCGCTGATGGGTGGTGCTGAAGAGTGAAATAAATTATTTTACTTAAAGCATTTTTTTTTCTCTTTTCCTGATTTCTGTAAAAATTTGCTATTGCAACTTATATCTTTAATATATATTAAATAATCTTATAATCACTACTACACAATTGAGAGAAGAGGTATTGCTAGAAGATCATTGTGAGATTATGTAACAAGTATATGGATTTTAATTTTTTTTTCCCCAAAGTGGAAATAAATTGTTTATAAACTGCTTAGAATCCACATTAGGAGAAAGTGGTGAGATAACATTCCAGAAAAGTTGATTTATTCATCCACATAGCTTGGGAAAATACTCCAACTGGAAGCTCCCGATGATGATCAGACAGAGCATATGGCACAACTTGATCTCCAGCCTCCAACCTTACTAGTTTTCCCCAGTTTCCTGTACTAAACAAGTCACAGTGCCTCTGATTCTTCTCACATTCTATCATCAATATTTAATACATTCTTCCTCCTTTTTAAATACAAGTTCATCTGTCCAGTCTTTCCTAAATTATACTTCATTATGATAAACTGTTCATTATCTCTGATCCAAAATTTTTACTTCTAAAAATTTCTAAAGGCTCAAAACATTTTTTTTTTCTAACACTTTCGGCAGGGGAAAATAGAAGGCAAAATTAACAGGTGTGTCTATATTGTGTTATCTAACATCCCCTGGAGGTGTTGGGAGATATATTAAGCATTTTGTGGATTTTCAAAAGTCCAGCAAAATATTAACTTCAATAATTTCCTGGCCAATTATTTCAGATATGTCAGAGATGAATCATTCAGATTTTTTTTTTTTTTAAGAGAAAAAGCAAGTTTCTAACAGTAGGCCCCAGTCCAATAATATTTTGTCATGCACGAATTCCTGAACATTAAAGAAAAGGCTGTTCAGCCAATCTTGGACTCACATTAATCTACATAGAACATAATTATACACTTAGTAATTTAATGATATCTTTTTAAAAATTAGATAAACATTAATCAACAACAAAAGCATTAATAATAAACTGATCAATACGTACATATTGAGAATGACTCATTCACCAGCTAACCTGAAGAGGCAGGAATATTTACACCACATTTGAGAAAGAAATAAAAAGTTCAAATATAAAAGTGTTTATTTCTTTAAAAACAATGGGAACTTATAATCTAAAATTAACTACCGATGATATACATCTTGTAGAAGAATGAATATTAATATATACTTTTGGATTAAATCTCTACTTATACGAGCTTTATTCATCATATTGAAGCCCAAATATGTCTTCAAAGAGAGAAATATATATTTCGCTTAGACTTGAATCAAGTGTTGGCAATACGTTTCTCTTTGTAGTTTAATGAGTTCAAAGAAAATGTAAAAGCTAAAATCAACATTCAGGATTTTAACTTTCTGTGTATTCCCTCTCCACTTTTATGTGTGTATATTTCTTTCAGTTTGTGTAAATTAAGGTATATATGTATGTGTATAAAGTATGTATGTGCATATATTTGTGTATATATAGTACATACACATATGTGTGTATATGTGTGTATATATAGTATATACACATATATACTTTACATATAGTGTATACACATATATGTGTGTATAGGTGTGTATATATAGTATACATACATATATACGTGTGTATGTGTATACACAATAATTTAATCATATATAAGTGAATGTATGTGTATAAACTATTGTATGTGTATAAAGTATGTATATATAAACTTTATATATATACATATACACATATATATACACAAAAAGTATGTATGTTTGAATATATGTGTATAGGAGACAAATATTTTATAAATAGTTGCATAGAGAAAAATAATTTAAGTACAACAGGTATTACAAATTCAGTATAAATAAACTATAATAATATATTACTTATTTCATAGCATAATATTTTTTAGAACTAAATTTTATAAATGTTTTTGTAAAACATGATAACATAAAAGGAGACACAAAGTTTTTATATTGTAGATTGATAAACATCTTTTCTCCGCCACAGCTTATATGTGACATTAAGCATACTGAAGTTTTAATTAATTTTAAGATTTGTGACCAAAATATGCAACTTCATTTAGTGGAAACTCTCTCTGAATTATTTTATATGATTTCAATTATAAAAAGAAAATAATGCATAAAGAAAATCATATCAAATGATGTATACACTAGATTACAGATAAGAATAAAAATGATATTGTTTCATGAAAGTAAAGATCGTATATTATATCAAACTAGTATAAATAGTCTAAGCAGAAAATTTTAGAGAATGTGTTTATTGCATACTTCTCTGTTGCTCAAATATGTAGGGATATAAACTAATTGAGTCAAGTTGAGTTGCAATATTAGTTTTATCCACCTGATTATGTGTAGCATGCATAAACAGGAAAGATGGGAATGTAAGTGAAAATGTGAGATATCTATAATGGATGTTATGCATAAATTTGCAGGCTGTTTAAAATGTCTAGCTTCTTAAAACTAACTTTGTAAAGTTTCATTCAAAAATATTCACTCAGAAGAGCCTGTATACTGTCTCTGTACCAGTTTTATGTGGCGTTAAAAAGAGATGTAAGGCATGTCTGATTTTTTTCTCCCTAATACATCTTAATTTTAATTCATTTTTACATGTGAAAGTATTAGAAATGAAAAGTAATAAATGTTCCTGAGTGAGATGGTACAATTCAAAAATGTATTCAGGGAAATGAGAAATGATCAGAAATTGGTTCAATTAGTCAAATGTATTTGTATGGTGAAAGTTGAGCCTTAAATTTGCAAACACAGTTCAAAGCATAACATGAATGTGTGGAAATCAGGAACAGGATGATTACAAGGGCAGATAAACTGCATAATAGAGGTGGAGATACAGGAAAAGGCAAAGATTAACATAGTCTGGAATGAAGGAAATTCGCAGGTAAAGCCACAGAAAGTAAGAGGGCATATGTGGAAACATTCACTTTGCAGCAAATGACCTGTGCCAAATACTGACTGTTCGGGTTAATTTAGTGTATCAACTTGGCTGGGACACAGTGTCTAGATATTTCCTCAAATATTATTCTTGATATTTCTGTGAGGCTATTTTTGGATGAGATTAACATTTAAATCAGTGGATTTTGAGTAGAGCAACTGCCTACAAAATGTAAGTAGAGCTCCTCCGATCAGTCTAAGACCTGAAAGAAACCGAGATTGGCCTCCCCTGAGCAAGAGGAAATTCTGCAGAAGACAGCATTCAGACTTGAATTGCAATATAAGCATTTTTTTTTTTTTTTTCTGGATCTGCAACTTGATGACTTTTGGACTTGAACTGCAACATTGGCTCTTTCCTGAGTCTTAACATGATGCCCTTTTGTACCTGAACTATGGTGTTTGCACTTCTCTGGGCTGCCAGCCTGCCAGCCTACCCTGAGATTTTGGACTTGCCAGTTTCCATAATTGTGTCAATCAAGTCCTTAAAATAAGTATCTGTCGTGTATATATACATATATTGACCAAGGTCCATGTATTTCTCTGGAGAACACTAATTCAGGGATCTTGGACTTTTCTATTTCTGAAAAAAACATAAATAAACCTTGTAACTTTTCCCTAAAAATTAGCCTGGAACCATAAAAACCTATTCTCACAATAAAATGCTTTAGAGTACTACGAATTTTTAATAGAATTCTAAAGTAACATGTATTAATATTTTGCACTTTTCTCTCAATGATGGAAGTATATTTAGGTAAGACCACATACATAAGTTAGATTTTTAAAATACATGTTATTTGCTATGGTTTTCAAATCGTTCAATAGTACATAGCATAATTAGAAAGGGAGTTGTAAAACAAAATTATATAATAATTTTGATTGATTGTAATTTTTTCTAATTTCTCACTCTTATTTAGTACACCATCATTGCTATTTTAAAATGATTTCTACCTAATTAAAATGACTCTATATTTCTTCTGGTAACCTTCAATAAGAAAAGTCTTGAGATTTAACAAATAGTACAAGACCTATTGAAAGACCTAGAAATAAAGCTATGAAGGATTTTCTACAATTGAAAAATCAAGATTCAAATAGAATTTAGTACCTTACAGATTCTGAATATCAGACTTCTGTCAATGCATAGTGTGAATATTTTCTCCCATTCTGTAGGTTAGCTGTTTACTCTCTTGATAGTTTCTCTTGCTGTGCAGAAGCTCTTCAGCTTAATTAGGTCCCACATCAATTTCTGTTTTTATCACAACTTCTTTTGAGGACTTAGCCATAAATTACTTGCCAAGGCCAATAAGGAAGAGTATTTTGTTGGAAAAGTTGTGGAGAAAAGGGGCCTTTACTCACTGTTGGTGGGAATGTAAATTAGTCCAGCCACTGTGGAGAACAGTTTAGAGATTTCTAAAAAAATGAACTAACATTTAATCCAGCAATCCCCTTATCCAAGCAAAATAAATTGTTCCAACAAAAGGGTACATACACCCATATGTTCATTGCAATGCTATTCACAGTAGCAAAAACATGGAATCAATTCAGGTGCTCACCAACAGTGAATCTGATAAAGAAAATGTGGTACACATATGCCATGAATACTACACAGCCATAATAAAGAATGAAATAATATTCTTCCAACAACATGGATGCTGCTAGAGGCCATTATCTTAAATAGACTAAGGCAGAAATAGAAAATAAAATACTGCATGTTTTCACTTATAAAGTGGGAGCTAAAGATTGGGTACTCATGGACATAAAGAAGTGAACAAAAAACGCTGGGCTCTATTAGGAGGGAGAGAGGGGAAAAGGGCTGAAAACTACCTATAAGGTATTATGCTCACTACCTGGGTGTCAGATTCAATCACACCCCAACTTCAGCATCACCCAATACACCCTTGTAACAATCCAGGACGTGTACCCCACCTGATTCTAAAATAAAAATTAAAAAAAAAAAGAATTTAGTGATTAAATTTTTACTTTCTGTGCCTGCATTATTTACGTATATATAAACATGAATTTTTAAATATTATCTTAAAATCATAATTAAATTCACCTTTGACACTTTTTTATTATTTATTTATTTTTAACTTTTATTTTAGGTTTTGGGGTACAAGTGACAGTTTGTTACTAGGTAAACAAGCGTCACAGGGGTTTATTGTACACTTTGTTTCCTTACCCAGGTATTAAGCTCAGTACTCAATAGTTACCTTTTCTGCTTCTACACACTTTATTTTTTAAATAATTCTGACTTCAGTATTATCTCTGAAAAGATGTGCAAATTACTTTTTTCTTAAAAATTACTATAGTAAATTAATTACACTTCTAAAACTCTAATTAATATCATTTTACAGCAAGAAAAAGGGAAAAAAAGAAAACAATGAGATATATATGATTCATTCCAGTTATTGTCTTACAGAAAGACCATGTCCTTGTCTCCTCTTAAATAATTGCAATTTTTGAGTGAAAAAGAAGGGAGAACTCTGAAAAAGAATCATTTCAAACTGAATTAAATAAAATATTTTGTGAAAATATTTGGTTCTTTTGTCTTGAGATAAGACTTTCAGCTCTCTACTGTCATTGTAATTTATATAACCAAATGTATCTGAAATTTGAAAAAAAATAAAGTAGAGCATTTATAAAGATACTTTAAAAATTAAATAAACTTAGAGAATTAAACTTAGAGAAATAAACTAACCATTAAAGCATTACAGTGAATATTATTTTGTTATTAAGCAACCTTTTTAATCTACTTTGTGATTATAGAAAAGCAAAGATAAAGATAACTGAAGTTGAAAAAGTATTTACCTGCACTAATTAGTTTTAAAAAGTGGTAAAATATTAAATTGTTTAGGTAGAAAATTATCTACAATACACACAAAATACAAAAATACAAATACATACGTGGACATATTGCTTAAAATACAATTAACTTTTGATAAGTTATAAATGTCATGGAGATTGGGCAAGCAATGGGTAAAAATATGGTATATGTAAAATTTGGAAAGATGAGAATCCTCACTCAACTAAACTAGAAAGTACATCTTCACTGTAAGATAATTTGACTGAAACAAAATGATTTTGGCTTCAAGGTTTAATTGAAAAAGGCCAAACACTTGGGGGATGACATAAAAGTATTTACTAAATTATAGAAAAATTATTAGCTATGCTAATAGGAGATGAGAAGTATGCAATGTCTCTTAGTGTTATGCTGTATAAAATTTCAGAATATAACATAAAATAAATTCAACATATTCCAAAGGAAAGAATCTGTCTTTCATCAGGCATTTTTTTTACTTACTTGTTACTTGGAAGTGGCTGTTTGAGAAAGATATGTTGTAGTTAGAGCATAAATCTTTATCTAGAAAAGTTTTAAGTAAACCTCATTGAGAACAAATGTTCAAAGTATTAGGAGTGGAAAAATGGCAGTTTGCTGAGGTTAAAACGATGAGGTTAAAAACAGCTGGATTTTTAGTGTAAGTGGGCAAAGCCTAAAGATAGTAATGCATAAAAATAGTAATGCATAAAACAAAAGGATGTTGTTAGAAGCATGTTATGTGGAGCATAGTTAAGAAATGCAGAGACAGCTTAGTGTTATGATTAAATCAGGGGGCTCTGGCGCATCTACCTGTGTTGTCATTCTGTCTCTGACGCTTATTACACAAGTAACTCATTGGAAAAGCTCTGTGCCTCAATTTTCCCATCAATAAAATGAAGATAATAATAATACTTACCTCTGCAGATATTTCAAGTTTAAATAAATTCTGTTATCCAAAGCACTTACAAAGGATCATTGAAAGTATTTATACTTAGTAAATACTATTTATAAATATATGTGTACATTTAACTACTTTAATGTTACAAGCAATAATATTAGACTGTAAATTGAATACCATGGCTACCAGAAAACAGTATATTAGACAATGGAGCTCAACAATATAGTTACAAAAGCTTTAAGACCCTTTTGTAATGTGCATAAGTATATTTTTTCTTGAGTTTTATGTATTATATCAACATCAGACATCCACAGACCCCTCTTATCAAAACTTTACAATTGTCCTGATTAGAGCAAATAATCAACAACTTATGCAAACATTCTCCTGCCACAAAATTGACACGAGTTGTTTCTGAGGAAAGCATAGCCTGAGAGATAACAAACTTGACTTGCAAATAATTATTATAATACAGAAATATAATGAAGCAAGTAAATATATAAGTGTGCAGCAGAAGGAATGTAAGTTGACCACCAGAGAGGTTTCTCCCCCACACACAAAGTTTAATCATAGATTACTATTATAGATGTTGTGGATGAATTCTTTATCTACCAACCACCAAACTCATATGTTAAATTTGTGCTCCCGGGACCTAAGAATGTGATTGTATTAGAAAATAGGGTATTCAAAGATGTAATTGGTTAAGATGAGGTCATTAGGGTAGATCCTAATCCAATGACTGATGTCCTTATAAAAGAAGAAATTTGGACACAGGGAAACAGTATGTGAAAGTGAAGGCGGAGCCTGGAGTGACACGTCTACAAACCAAGGAATGTCAGAGAGTCCCAGGAAGCCACCACAAGTTCGACAAAAAATGGAGTAGATTTTTCTCACTGTGTCCCTTAGAAGGACACAGCCCTGCTGACACTTTGATTTTGGACTTCTAGCCTTTGGAATTGTGAGACAATAAATTTCCATCATTTAAGCCACTTAGTGTGTGGTATTTTGTTATAGGAGCCTTAGCAAATTAATACACTAGAAATTAAGGAGACATCAATCTTGAGTAGTTATTTTAACAGAATGTTATTTATTTAGTGTTTTTTCTTTTTTTCTTTTTTTTTTTTTTTTGCTTTCAGGTAGTTAAATGTACTAAGTAATTATTAGATGTTTATTCCTGATAAAATATTGATGATGTCAGGTTTTTGGAAAGCCTAATAGACTCTTTTTAATTATTTTAACATATGAACTAGCCCAAATAAGATATATCCATATGTATATTTCACATAGTGGATTTCACTAAAATTTGTCTGATCAGCTTCTTCATGTTAATGAAGTATAGTTAATTATAAATGCTATTAAAGCTGCATCTTATAAAAAATAGACAGTTATAATTATGAATTGCATGCTCCATTTTATTTGATTGACAGCACTGAAGAAGTTTCATTTAGTGAATTATATTAAAAGCATATCACATGCTTTATTTAACTCAAATTACTTATATTTCTGAAGAAATCTTGTTTTCATAGATATTTAGGCAGTTTAGGGATTATCAATTTTGAATTTCTGAAGTAAAATATTATCTAGAGTCCCTTGGTTCTATGGGAAAGTATACGAAGAACAATTTGAAAAAGTTTTCAAGCACCTATCTTATTTTTCCAAAAAGTAGCAAGATTTGTCTTTTTAATTGCAAAGAAATGCAGCTTTACAGAATATGCTATTTTATCATTTCCTGTAAAAGTATAACTTTCACTGTGCCCTTCCTAGAACAAAACAAGGGGTAACATAAAATATATGACAATCCAAAGTGTTAAATAGAGTCACTTCCCTAATGATATAAGCTTTTGAATTTTTTAAACTGAGTCTATAGGTTTTCATTAGAAGTTCCAATGGCACTTTTGTTATGATCTCCAGCAATGTCTTCCAGTGCAGGATATGTGACCAGGATATAGCATCATAGGAGGAAAATATCATAGCATTTAGGTATATACATTTTATCTTAACAACAATGCCTACTATGAAAACAATAAGTTTTACTAATATTTCATATGTGGATTGACCCTGGAGCCTTCAGTAGTGATTCCTATCAGACAAGTATGTATCACATAAAACTGTCAAGGTTTTCTAAGCATGGAAGGTCATCTAAAACATTGAAACAAATACTAAAAGCTCCCTTATATTTTATTCATGTTTAGTTTATGGTAGTGTGCTACAATTTTTATCCACCAGGTTAATATAGCTGATAGTTTATCTAAACAAATTATTTTGCTTACAATGAGTCTGGAAAAAATACAATGAAATCAAATATCAATAATGCTATAAAAAATAAGCAAACACCACTTCACCAAGAAAAAAAATATATATATTACTCAAAATTCTCCAAATCGTATGTGCATTTGTCAGTAACTCTGCAATATAAAAGCAATAATGAATTTTTACATGCTTAAATTGAAAATCTTAGACTGAAAAGCATCTAAAAATTTATCATTGTTTTTATATTATAATATTACTGACAAAAGCACATATAATAAACAGAGTCTTTTCAAAATAATGTGTGTGCTTTTTTATTTTTTTATTTTGTTGTTATTATTATTATTATTATTATACTTTAAGATCTAGGGTACATGTGAATAGCATGCAGGTTTGTTACATATGTATACTTGTGCCATGTTGGTGTGCTGCACCCATCAACTCGTCAGCACCCATCAATTCATCATTTACATCAGGTATAACTCCCAATGCAATCCCTCCCCCCACCCCCCTCCCCATGATAGGCCCCTGTGTGTGATGTTTCCCTTCCCGAATCCAAGTGATCTCATTGTTCAGTTCCCACCTATGAGTGAGAACATGCGGTGCTTGGTTTTCTGTTCTTGTGATAGTTTGCTAAGAATGATGGTTTCCAGCTGCATCCATGTCCCTACAAAGGACACAAACTCATCCTTTTTTATGGCTGCATAGTATTCCATGGTGTATATGTGCCACATTTTCTTAATCCAGTCTGTCACTGATGGACATTTGGGTTGATTGCAAGTCTTTCCTATTGTGAATAGTGCCACAATAAACATACGTGTGCATGTGTCTTTATAGCAGCATGATTCAGAATCCTTTGGGTATATACCCAGTAATGGGATGGCTGGGTCATATGGTACATCTAGTTCTAGATCCTTGAGGAATCGCCATACTGTTTTCCATAATGGTTGAACTAGTTTACAATCCCACCAACAGTGTAAAAGAGTTCCTATTTCTCCACATCCTCTCCAGCACTTGTTGTTTCCTGACTTTTTAATGATCGCCATTCTAACTGGTGTGAGATGGTATCTCATTGTGGTTTTGATTTGCATTTCTTTGATGGCCCGTGATGATGAGCATTTTTTCATGTGTCTGTTGGCTGTATGAATGTCTTCTTTTGAGAAATGTCTGTTCATATCCTTTGCCCACTTTTTGATAGGGTTGTTTGTTTTTTTCTTGTAAATTTGTTTGAGTTCATTGTAGGTGCTGGATATTAGCCCTTTGTCAGATGAGTAGATTGCAAAAATTTTCTCCCATTCTGTAGGTTGCCTGTTCACTCTGATGGTAGTTTCTTTTGCTGTGCAGAAGCTCTTTAGTTTAATGAGATCCCATTTGTCAATTTTGGCTTTTGCTGCCGTTGCTTTTGGTGTTTTAGACATGAAGTCTTTGCCCATGCCTGTGTCCTGAATGGTACTACCTAGGTTTTCCTCTAGGGTTTTTATGGTATTAGGTCTAACATTTAAGTCTCTAATCCATCTTGAATTAATTTCCGTATAAGGAGTAAAGAAAGGATCCAGTTTCAGCTTTCTACTTATGGCTAGCCAATTTTCCCAGCACCATTTATTAAATAGGGAATCTTTTCCCAATTTCTTGTTTCTCTCAGGTTTGTCAAAGATCAGATGGCTGTAGATGTGTGGTATTATTTCTGAGGACTCTGTTCTGTTCCATTGGTCTATATCTCTGTTTTGGTACCAGTACCATGCTGTTTTGGTTACTGTAGCCTTGTAGTATAGTTTGAAGTCAGGTAGCGTGATGCCTCCAGCTTTGTTCTTTTGACTTAGGATTGTCTTGGAGATGAGGGCTCTTTTTTGGTTCCATATGAAATTTAAAGCAGTTTTTTCCAATTCTGTGAAGAAACTCATTGGTAGCTTGATGGGGATGGCATTGAATCTATAAATTACCTTGGGCAGTATGGCCATTTTCACGATATTGATTCTCCCTATCCATGAGCATGGTATGTTCTTCCATTTGTTTGTGTCCTCTTTTATTTCACTGAGCAGTGGTTTGTAGTTCTCCTTGAAGAGGTCCTTTACATCCCTTGTAAGCTGGATTCCTAGGTATTTTATTCTCTTTGAAGCAATTGTGAATGGAAGTTCTTTCATGATTTGGATCTCTGTTTGTCTGTTACTAGTGTATAAGAATGCTTGTGATTTTTGCACATTAATTTTGTATCCTGAGACTTTGCTGAAGTTTCTTATCAGCTTAAGGAGATTTTGGGCTGAGACAATGGGGTTTTCTAAATATACAATCATGTCATCTGCAAAGAGGGACAATTTGACTTCTTCTTTTCCTAACTGAATACCCTTTATGTCTTTCTCTTGCCTGATTGTCCTAGCCAGAACTTCCAACACTATGTTGAGTAGGAGTGGTGAGAGAGGGCATCCCTGTCTTCTGCCAGTTTCCAAAGGGAATGCTTCCAGTTTTTGCCCATTCAGTATGATATTGGCTGTGGGTTTGTCATAAATAGCTCTTATTATTTTGAGATATGTTCCATCAATACCGAATTTATTGAGAGTTTTTAGCATGAAGGGCTGTTGAATTTTGTCAAAGGCCCTTTCTGAATTTACTGAGATAATCATGTGGTTTTTGTCTTTGGTTCTGTTTATATGCTGGATTACGTTTATTGACTTGCATATGTTGAACCAGCCTTGCATCCCAGGGATGAAGCCCACTTAATCATGGTGGATCAGCTTTTTGATGTGCTGTTGGATCCTGTTTGCCAGTATTTTATTGAGGATTTTTGCATCGATGTTCCTCAGGGATATTGGTCTAAAATTCTCTTTTTTTGTTGTGTCTCTGCCAGGCTTTGGTATCAGGATGATGTTGGCCTCACAAAATGAGTAAGGGAGGATTCCCTCTTTTTCTATTGATTGGAATAGTTTCAGAAGGAATGGTACCAGCTCCTCCTTGTACCTCTGGTAGAATTCAGCTGTAAATCCATCTGGTACTAGACTTTTTTTCATTGGTAGGCTATTAATTATTGCCTCAATTTCAGAGCCTGCTATTGGTCTATTCAGGAATTCCGCTTCTTCCTAGTTTAGTCTTGGGAGAGTGTAAGTGTCCAGGAAATTACCCATTTCTTCTAGATTTTCTAGTTTATTTGCATAGAGGTGTTTATAGTATTCTCTGATGGTAGTTTGTATTTCTGTGGGGTTGGTGGTGATATCCCCTTTATCATTTTTTTTATTGCTTCTATTTGATTCTTCTCTCTTTTCTTCTTTATTAGTCTTGCTAGTGGTCCATCAATTTTGTTGATCTTTTCAAAAAAAACAACTCCTGGAGTCATTGATTTTTTGGAGGGTTTTTTGTGTCTCTATCTCCTTCAGTTCTGCTCTGATCTTAGTTATTTCTTGCCTTCTGCTAGCTTTTGAATGTGTTTGTTCTTGCTTCTCTAGTTCTTTTAATTGTGATGTTAGAGTGTCAGTTTTAGATCTTTCCAGCTTTCTCTTGTGGGCATTGAGTGCTATAAATTTCCCTCTACACACTGCTTTAAATGTGTCCCAGAGATTCTGGTATGTTGTATCTTTGTTCTCATTGGTTTCGAAGAACATCTTTATTTCTGCCTTCATTTCGTTGTGTACCCAGTAGTCATTCAGGAGCAGCTTATTCAGTTTCCATGTAGTTGAGCAGTTTTGATTGAGTTTCTTAGTCCTGAGTTCTAGTTTGATTGCACTGTGGTCTGATAGACAGTTTGTTATAATTTCTGTTCTTGTACATTTGCTGAGGAGTGCTTTACTTCCAATTATGTGGTCAATTTTGGAATAAGTGTGATGTGGTGCTGAGTAGAATGTATATTCTGTTGATTTGGGGTGGAGAGTTCTGTAGATGTCTATTAGGTCTGCTTGCTGCGGAGATGAGTTCAATTCCTGGATATCCTTGTTAACTTTCTGTCTCATTGATCTGTCTAATGTTGACAGTGGGGTGTTGAAGTCTCCCATTATTATTGTATGGGAGTCTAAGTCTCTTTGTAAGTCTTTAAGGACTTGCTTTATGAATCTGGGTGCTCCTGTATTGGGTGCATATATATTTAGGATAGTTAGCTCTTCCTGTTGAATTGATCCCTTTACCATTATGTAATGGCCTTCTTTGTCTCTTTTGATCTTTGATGGTTTAAAGTCTGTTTTATCAGACTAGTATTGCAACCTCTGCTTTTTTTTGTTCTCCATTTGCTTGGTAGATCTTCCTTCATCCCTTTATTTTGAGTCTATGTATGTCTCTGCATGTGAGATGGGTCTCCTGAATACAGCAAATTGATGGGTCTTGACTCTTTATCCAGTTTGCCAGTCTGTGTCTTTTAATTGGAGCATTTAGTCCATTTACATTTAAGGTTAATATTGTTATGTGTGAACTTGATCCTGCCATTATGATGTTAACTGGTTATTTTGCTCATTAGTTGATGCAGTTTCTTCCTAGCCTCGATGGTCTTTACATTTTGGCATGCTTTTGAAATGGCTGGTACTGGTTGTTCCTTTCCATGTTTAGTGCTTCCTTTAGGGTCTCTTGTAAGGCAGGCCTGGTGGTGACAAAATCTCTAAGCATTTGCTTATCTGTAAAGGATTTTATTTCTCCTTCACTTATGAAACTTAGTTTGGCTGGATATGAAATTCTGGGTTGAAAATTCTTTTCTTTAAGAATGTTGAATATTGGCCCCCACTCTCTTCTGGCTTGTAGAGTTTCTGCCGAGAGAACTGCTGTTAGTCTGATGGGCTTCCCTTTGTGGGTAACCCGATCTTTCTCTCTGGCTGCCCTTAAGATTTTTTTCCTTCATTTCAACTTTGGTGAATCTGGCAATTATGTGTCTTGGAGTTGCTCTTCTCGAGGAGTATCTTTGTGGCGTTCTCTGTATTTCCTGGATTTGAATGTTGGCCTGCCCTACTAGGTTGGGGAAGTTCTCCTGGATGATATCCTGAAGAGTGTTTTCCAACTTGGTTCCATTTTCCCCCTCACTTTCAGGCACCCCAATCAGATGTAGATTTGGTCTTTTTACATAATCCCATACTTCTTGCAGGCTTTGTTCATTTCTTTTTCTTATTTTTTCTTTAGGTTTCTCTTCTCGCTTGATTTCATTCATTTGATCCTCAATCGCTGATACTCTTTCTTCCAGTTGATCGAGTCAGTTAATGAAGCTTGTGCATTTGTCACGTATTTCTCGTGTCATGGTTTTCATCTCTGTCCATTCGTTAATGGCCTTCTCTGCATTAATTATTCTAGTTATCAATTCTTCCACTCTTTTTTCAAGATTTTTAGTTTCTTTGCGCTGGGTACGTAATTCCTCCTTTAGCTCTGAGTAGTTTGATGGACTGGAGCCTTCTTCTCTCATCTCGTCAAAGTCATTCTCCGTCCAGCTTTGATCCATTGCTGGTGATGAGCTGCGTTCCTTTGCAGGGGGCGATGCGCTCTTCTTATTTTTTGAATTTCCAGCTTTTCTGCCCTGCTTTTTCCCCATCTTTGTGGTTTTAGCTGCCTCTGGTCTTTGATGATGGTGACGTACTGATGGGGTTTTGGTGTGGGTGTCCTTCCTGTTTGTTAGTTTTCCTTCTAACAGTCAGGACCCTCAGCTGTAGATCTGTTGGAGATTGCTTGAGGTCCACTCCAGACCCTGTTTGCCTGGGTATCAGCAGCAGAGGCTGCAGAAGATAGAATATTGCTGAACAGCAAGTGTACTTGTCTGATTCTTGCTTTGGAAGCTTCCTCTCAGGGGTGTACTCCACCCTGTGAGGTGTGGGGTGTCGGTCTGCCCCTAGTGGGGGATGTCTCCCAGTTAGGCTACTCAGGGGTCAGGGACCCACTTGAGCAGGCAGTCTGTCCCTTCTCAGATCTCAACTCCGTGTTGGGAGATCCACTGCTCTCTTCAAAGCTGTCAGACAGAGTCATTTGCATCTGCAGAGGTTTCAGCTGCTTTTTGTTGTTGTTGCTGTTGTTGTTGTTGTTTAGCTGTGCCCTGTCCCCAGAGGTGGAGTCTACAGAGACAGGCAGGACTCCTTGAGCTGCTGTGAGCTCCACCCAGTTGGAGCTTCCCAGCGGCTTTGTTTACCTACTTAAGCCTCAGCAATGGCGGGCGCCCCTTCCCCAGCCTCGCTGCTGCCTTGCCGGGAGATCACAGACTGCTGTGCTAGCAATGAGGGAGGCTCCATGGGCGTGGGACCCTCCCGACAAGGTGTGGGATATAGTCTCCTGGTGTGCCCGTTTGCTAAGATCCTTGGTAGAGCTCAGTATTGGGGTGGGAGTTACCTGATTTTCCAGGTGTCGCGTGTCTTAGTTCCCCTGGCTAGGAAAAGGGATTCCCTTCCCCCTTGTGCTTCCCGGGTGAGGCCATGACTCCCCCTGCTTCAGCTCTCACTGGTCGGGCTGCAGCAGCTGACCAGCACTGATTGTCAGGCACTCCCTAGTGAGATAAACCCAGTACCTCAGTTGAAAATGCAGAAATCACCTGTCTTCTGTGTCGCTCACGCTGGGAGTTGGAGACTGGAGCTGTTCCTATTCGGCCATCTTGCTCCACCCCGATCCTAACAATTCTTTAGTACATTAATTTGAACTTTCACATAACCACTGCAAGATAGGAATTTTTGTTCTCACTCTTCTACAGAAAAGAAATCAATGTGTTACCTAGCTAGTTATTACAGGATCTGGATATTTAACACAATAAATATCTGTCTTAAAGTTTCTGCATTTCCTATGATACTATACTACATTTTAGAAAAACAGGGCTCTTCCAAGAATACTTTGAGAAGACACTAGCAACAAGAATTGATGATGAGAATTTCCAACCAATACTAACCTATAGTTAAAGGCCACATTTGAAGAATATAACTAACTGTTCTTTGGAGCTACCAGTTTCTTACCACTGTACCCATATGGCATCATCCTTAAAGTGAATGAGTACCAAATGCCATTGCCTGTCTAATGACTGATGAAAGTATAGAACGGATATAGGCATCCTTTTAGGATATTCGTCAATGAAATATAAAATAAATTGTCACTAAAAAGCTTTTTGCATTTAGGAATACTGGGTAAGATTTTATGGCAAAGTTAATGATCTTCTGAAACACCTTGTTTATCATATTGCTATTCTCTGTTGCTTATCCTATTGCTACAATATGATATATTGAGGACCACATAAGGAGGGTCCAATGGATTACAGCAATAATAGTGCCATTTTTACTTTACTCAATACTAAATGCCTACTATGAAAATAAACTTTACTAATACTTTGTACACAGATTTATTCTGGATTCCTCAGTAAGTCTTCCTCTCAGATAGGCACACATTGCATAGCATGGCAAGGTTTTCTAAGGGGATCATGGCTGAACATCCAAAATGTAAAAAAGAGTACCGAAAGCATCCTTGTATCTATTGTCTATGATAAGCAGTAAACTTGCATTATCCTATTACAAACCAATATATACAGAATAAAATGATATAGGCAACATATGCAAGGTCATGAAGCAAATAAATGGTAGACCCAAAACTCATAGCCATATTTTTCCATACCAAACTTTAAGACATTAAATATGCCACTACTCCTACATTAAATGTGCCAATACTCCCTGGTATTTTATGTTTTACCAGCTCCTTTAATACACATTTATTTCCTCAATAGATCTGATTGATTTTTTATTGAATAAATTATATATAAAATGGGATATTTTAATTTCTTTAGGTACCTTGGTGATAATATCAACCACAAATATGTATATTCAAATATAGTCTTAATACAGTCTGTTTCTTCTCTTACTGCATGTAGAAGGGTGCTTATAAGGCATACCAAGCTTGTAATTAATAAAATTAAAAAGTATTTCACACTATTTTGATGGTATAGAGACATAATTCCAGATATGTATATGTAGTTAAGACATACACATATCACTGATATTATATCAATCCAGTCAGCCAAAAGAATTAGTCACATTTATATCCAGGTAGAGAATGCTATGTAACTGTACAGCAATAAAATACTTTTAAAGCTTTATCTCTACTCTCTATTTTCATCATTTCTTAGAATAAACTGGTCTTATTTCTCAATTTCTGGTCAGCCAATAACCCTTTTAAAAGTCTTCAGTGGAGATTCCTCAAGGATCTAGAACTAGAAATACCATTTGACCCAGCATTCCCACTACTGGGCATATACCCAAAGGATTATAAGTCATTCTATGATAAAGACACATACACACGTATGTTTATTGCTGCACTATTCACAATAGGAAAGACTTGGAACCAACCCAAATGTTCATCAATGGTAAACAGGATTAAGAAAATGTGGCACATATACACCATGGAATACTATATAGCCATAAAAAAGGATGAATTCATGTCCTTTACAGGGACGTAGTTGAAGCTAGAAACCATCATTCTCAGCAAACTATCACAAGATCAGAAAACCAAACACCACACGTTCTTACTCATAAGTGGCAGTTGAACAACGAGAACACATGGACACAGGGAGGTGAACATCACACACCAGGGCCTATTGAGGGGTGGGGGGCTAAGGGAGAGTTAACATTAGGAGAAATACCTAATGTAGGTTGTGGGTTGACGGGTGCAGCAAACCACCATGGCACCTGTATACCTACATAACAAAACTGCACATTCTGTACATGTAACTCAGAACTTAAAGTATTTAAAAAAAAAAAAAAAAAAAAAAAAAAAGAAAGAAAACTTCAGTGGCCAGGCGTGGTGACTCACACCTATAATCCCAGCACTTTGGAAGGCCAAGACAGACAGATCATGAGGTCAAGAGATCGAGACCATCCTGGCTAACATGGTGAAATCCCATCTTTACTAAAAATACAAACAAAAATTAGCAGTGCATGGTGGCGCAACCTGTAATACCAGATATCCAGGAGGCTAAAGCAGGAGAATCACTTGAACCTGGGATGCGGAGATTGCAGTAAGCAGAGATGGCATCACAACACTCCAGTCTGGCGGCAGAGCAAGACTCTGTCTCAATAAAAAAGAAGAAAAAAAGTCTTCAGTGACTTTCTAAAACAAAATTAATAATTTTTTTTAGCCTTTGAAACTCTTGATATATTTTCAATTATAGATCCTCTCACTGTTGCATATATTTGTTTCCTAACCTCTAACCTCAAAACTAAGCATCAGAAAGTATAGGTAGCAACATTTTCTCCTGTATTATGTACAAACATTTATCATAGGAAGAATGATTCTTTAGTTCATTTACTTGTAGATTTGCCTACTTTTTATCTATTAGATCTAACATAAAGACGGAAGACTTTATCTTATTTTCCTTTACCACTCAAAAAAATAACAATAATGATGCAATAAAATGTTTGCTGTACTAATTAACTAATTAAGATAAAAAATTTCTGAAAAATTTGACATTATTATTCACATCACCTCATAATTCTACCATTCATTTATCCTGGGCCACTCTGTTGTCTTTATTTCTTACCTACCATGTTTATTATTTCTTTAGTAAACTCATTATCTTTTTCTATTTTTTGATCAGATTATCTTTAAAATTTCAAATTTCTTTCATCACTCTATAGAGTCTTCTTATTAGTAATCCTATCTGTGTTTATTCACATAGCTTGATATGCAATTTTCAGCTGAGTCCTTTTCTTTCTTTCCAGTAATCACAATTTTCTTATTTTCTGAGGGTTGCCATTAAAAAGAATCTCAGATTCTGTTTCATCTCATTATTGTGATGAAAGACTAGGTTATTCTAAGCCTATCTTCAGGGAATAAAATGCTAAATACACACATGCATACACACACACAAACACAGGCACACACACACACACAATTGTCTTGAAAGAAGTAAGCAGGAAAAAAACTTGGGGAGGGAAAAGGAAGGGCAACCAGACAAAACTGAAAAGAGATAGTAGACCTAGAAATACATGAAAAATCTGAAAACAAAAGCCACTCTTACATGAGATAACTCTCCGATACTGCACACTTAGATTTTATTTTCCTGGTTTTGTCAGAATGGGATTAGGAGACCAGTTAAGACGAGGAATCTAAAGAGTTTCATTTTTTTTTCTTTTTGTTCCCCTACATTAACCCAAACTTATTAGATCTAAAACCATGATGTGAGCAGGTCTAGAATTTAATCTTCATCATACTGTCAGGGGTTGGAGAAATGTAGAGAAGATTGGCTTGGACCCAAACAGAAAATAAGAAAAATTAAAGAAAAAGAAAACAACAACAGAACTTTGAGAAATTTCAGTCACAGAATAAATATTCACAAAATTGGAAAAATAAAATAAAAATTCTACCAAACTAACAAAACTATCTGGAGACATAATTGGAATACAATGTGGATAAGGTCAAGTAATGAAACCTCTTCAATTCAAATGCTATTGCAGTTACATTAAGGGAGAAAAAAATGATACTACCTGTACTATTTGTGTTAGTCCATTGTCACACTGCTGTAAATAACTACTTGAGACTGGGTAATTTATATAGAAAAGAGGTTTAATTGATGCATAGTTCCTCCTGGCTGAGGAAGCCTCAGGAAATTTAAAAGCAAGGCACAAGTTGAAAGGCAAGCAAAGCATGTTTTACATGGAGGCAGGAGAGAGAGAGAAAGAGAAAGGGAAAGTGGCACACAGTTTTAAACCATCAGATCTCATGAGAACTTACTATCACAAGAACAGCACTGGGGAAGTCCATCCCCTTAACTCAATCACCTCCCACCAGACCCCTCCTCCGACACCTGGAGATTACAATTTGAGACAAGATTTGGGTAGGGACACAGAACCAAACCATATCACTACCCAAGAAGACCTACTGATTCAATGCAATCACTATCAAAATACCAATGACGTTCTTCACAGAAATAGACAAAAAAAAAAAAAAAAAAAAAAAAAAAACACTGAAATTTGTATAGAACCACAGAAGATCTCCAATAGCTAAAGCAATCCTCGGTAAAAAGAATGAAAGTGGAGGCATTACATTACCTGGCTTTAAAATGTACTACAAAGCTGTAGTAATCAATACAGTATGGTACTGGTCCAAAAACAGACACATAAACAAATGGTAAAGAATAAAGAACCCAGAAATAAATCCAACTTATTTTTAACAAATGAGCCCAGAATTTACAATAGAAAAAGGACAGCCTCTTCAATAAATTGCTCTGGAAAAACCTGCTATTATATGCAAAATAATGAATCTAGACCCCCATCTCTCACGATATACAAAAGTCAACTCCACATGAATGAAAGACTTAAATGTGAGACCTGAAACTATAAAACTACTAGGAAAAAAAAAAAAAAAAAAAACATAAAGAAAACTTTCCAGCACACTGCCCTTATGTCATGAGTGACAGCTTCCTGAGTGCCAGGAGCAGATGCCAGCACTGTGCTTCCTGTACAGTTTGCAGGAGCTGTTAGCCAAAATAAACCTTTTTTCTTTGTAAATTACCCAGTGTCAGGTATTCCTTTATAGCAATGCAAACAGGCTACAACAACATCTTTATTAATTTTATTCTGCATGTGCACAACGAAGTGTTCTGTACCAGAAATAGATTTATGATTAATTACTTCACAGTTAATAAATGTCCTGGTACCCCCCTGCCCTATTGCCTACTATTGGAATGATGCAAAATGTACCACATGAAATACTATATATGAGCTGTAGAGCACTTCATATGTAAGGGTTGAAAGAAAATGATTTTTATTTTCAATTTGTAAAGGGGAGGGAGGCTGTTATTTCCTTCACATCTAAAGAAACTCCTTGGAAACATAAAAAACTGTCCTTTTGGTCTCTAAATTCAATCCCTCCAGGAGACAGATTGCCCAAATGTCTTCTTTAATATCTAGAGATATCTCTAGATTCTGGGATTTCATTTTTTCTTTGACATGTAAATACCTGAGGAAGCTCTCCAGTCTCCCTCATCCCCTGGGTCTTAACTTATCAAGACCTATTCTGAGCTGTAAGCATTTAGTTTTCTCAGAGAGTGAGGGACATTTTATTATCCCTTTAAATCGGTAGAGCAATTAACTAGACAAATGGCTACAGATATAATTATCCTGGTATCTGAAGAGTCTCAGAAGTCAAGGGCTTTGGAAGGAGCACTGAAAAATCTAGGGGAGGTTTATTTCCCCATGTTATGGAATTAAAAATTCAATAAACCTTACAGTCAAATGTTGCTAACAAATTACACCATAGGTATACTTGGAAGGGTACTTCACGATATATCTACAAGTATGACATTATGCTATTGGTTTTAATAGCAAAACTGGAATTAAAAATTTCAAAAATATGTGAAAAGAAAATCCATAATTGGGTGTCCTTAAAAGTTTATTTTTTTTTAGGCCAGGTGTGGTGAACAGTGAATCATCCCTATAATCTCACCACTTTAGGAGGCTGAGGCAGGAAGACTCCTTGATCACAGAAGTTCAAGACCAGCCTGGGCAACATAGTGAAACACAATCTCTACAAAAAATAAAAACACAAAAATTAACTGGGCACGGTGGCACATGACTGTAGTTTCAGTTACTTGGGAAGCTGAGGTTGGAGGATTGCTCGAGCCAGGGAGGTTTCGGCTGCAGTGAGCATAGTCACACCACTACGCACCTGTCTGGGTGACAAAATGAGACACTGTCTCCAAAATAAACAAATAGACATTAAAATAAATTTTAAAAAGGTTTTTTTTTTTTTTTTTTAATCTCTCTTTCTCCATTCTACTCATTTGTTGTCTTGCCTTTAATAGGGAGAGAATAGATTTTACTCTCATTCTTTCTGGAAAAAAATGAGATAATTTTTGCTCTTCTTTTCACCAGGTACTCTCCTGCACAATGTGCAATTTTGCATTCGTTTAGAAGTTCCAGAGACTATGTCTTGAAACAATTAAGGCCACTACAGGATTCTCTCCCACTTGAACATTACTTCAAGCCTGCAGTCAATTTGCAACCCAGCTGTACCTAAGATGATGACAGCCTGTTCATCCACAAGACAGCTCAAGGTAGCTGCTGACCCAAAAAGCTGAAATAATTTGTTTAAGGCCAGAACCTGGACCATTTCTTCACTTCTAGCTCTGGAATTGAAGTTACTTTTCTTTCACTGCACTTTGTCCTTGTTTTTTGATTTTATAAGTGGTGAGCAGTTGAGCCTACAATCTGTAACAAATGCCTTTTTCTATATTTGGCAGTTAATACTTTACTAAGTACAGATCTTTAAGAATGATATTAATTGTATTCTCCTCTAACAACTTGTCACCACTGGAAGGTCTTGACCACAACTTGTCCAGGTTTTTGGTGTTTTGAACAAAGAATTGGACAAAACACACAAACAAAGCAACCAAAGAATGAAGCAATGAAAATGTAGATTTATTTAAAAAAAAAAAAAAAACACTCCAAAGAGTCAGATCGGGCTGGTGCAAGCAGCTCAAGATCACTGGCAAAGTCTTCTGTGGTTTAAGTACCCTCTACAGGTTTCCCATTGGATACTTGGTTATAATCTATGTATCAATAAATTAAGAAGTCCTCCAACCAGTCTGATTGGTTGAGGGAGGGGAAAAATCAGATGTATTTTGCATTTTTCATCTGCTATGCAGTGGAAAGGTGGGGGTTGAAAAGAGAGTAGCCTCTGATCGTTTCGTTACTTGGGAATGGAGGGGTGGGTTTTCCTTTTGATTCAGTTCTAGGAAGTTAGTGCAAAGCAGCCTTAGGTTCCCTGTCTGCCTCCAGGCTCTATTCTCTTGCCTCAAGCTTGCTAGATCTTCACACCCCTTAATACCCATTAATTCTGACCTAAGACGAATAACCTTTCTTCTGAATTCCCATGAACTATATCTCCTTTTGTGTTGTTTTTAAAGTATACTCATCATATGTGAGTTAATTTAACTTTACTCTTGATTTCTGATATTGAGATGTTTCCTGATTTTTTATTATAAGTGCACCTCCTTTATATGCATAATTCAGAGTTGAATTTTAAAATATAGCTAATGAGAAGACTGAACTGCTTCATCATCTTATTCCTTTCATCTTTTTCAATAACATTTTTACCCTTCCTAACAGCAACTTCTATTTTATTCAATATCTTCTAAACTCAAATTAGTAACAGAAAACCTTGATGTTAGATTTCTTTTGACAGAAGTTGGCTTAGTATGAACTTATCTGACTACTTCTCATTGCATGCTGAAACAGCATTTCATTTGCACTTTGTTGTTATATGACCCAAACAAGTTTTCCTGCAAGGACAACACCCTGAGAGTGGCATTGATCTTTTATTTAATCCCAGCTTTTTAATTTTTGTTTGTCATTTTATAAATACAATTTTTAGCTCAGAAATGTTTGTTTGGTTCTTTTCATTGTGTGTATTTTTGTCTGCTAAGATTTGACAGTTCCTTACAGACAGTTGAGATTTTTATTCATTGAAACTGTGTTTCATTGAGAATAATTATAAGTTTGTTAAGATGTTTGTTAGTGTCATCATCTTGTTTTTAATTTTCGATTCAATTAACATTCTTTGCACTTGAGATGTACACTTTTTCTTTCTTCGTGTTACAGTTAATTTTTTATTGTTTTCATGATACTAAAAATGTCACATTATGGGAATTCTGGGTTCTGTTATTTTTCTTTGGTGAGCACTTTTTTTCCTTAATTTTAGCAAGAAATATTTGCCTGGGTTTAAATTACAGAATGTTTCTTAAGGAGAAGCTTGATTCAGATCTTGTTTCTTTAGTTGCACTGATTTGAATCTGATTTTCCCATGCATGGTTCAAATTTCAGTCAAAATGTGGTTAGGACTAGCTTTGAAATCCCTTCTTATGCACCTTGCCTTCCGAAATCCTTCTAATCTTTTCATTGTCCAAAATTGCAAAGCTTATTTTTCTAGTTTCTCAGGCCAGAAAAACTGGACTTCTCTATGTCTATATTCTGCCTTCAAGTAGTGAATATACCACAAAAACTGCTCCTAATTCAAGATTAATACCCTAGAATACATGCAGAGACTTGTTTACTTTCCCGTGTCTCATTTGTGATATGTGATGTGGTAATTTGTTCTCGCACTGCTAATAAAGACATACCAGAGTCAGAGTAATTTATAAGGAAAAGAGGTTTATTTGACTCAGAGTTCAGCATGGCGGGGGAGGCCTCAGGAAACCTACAATCATGGTGGAAAGGGAAGCAAACAAGTCTTCACATGGCTGCTGGAAGAAGAAGTGCTGAGCAAAGGGTGAAAAATCCCTTATGAAACCATCAGATTTAGTGAGACTTCACTTACTATCAGGAGAACAGCATGGGGTAACCACTCCCATAATTCAATTACCTCTCATTGGGTCCCTCCCATGATACATGGGGATTATGGGAACGACAATTCAAGATGATATTTGGGTGGGACAGAGCCAAACCGTATCGTATGGGATACCGAATGGAGTCACTGTGATTTTGAGCTCTAAAATGGACTTGGGAAGCCATTCAAAGAAGAACCTGCAAAACGTACAACCTTGGAAAAACAAACAAAACAAAAGAAAAACGAGAAGCTTTCCTTGAACTTTTGGTCTGGGCCAAACCACCAGGACCACCACATCCTAGAAAACAGCTGAAATTCTCCAATACTGCAACTCCTAAACATTAACAATCAATGAATTACGGACTCATGTACTAAGCCAGCCACCTTCGTCAGTGATAATTCTTTCAAAACAACTTGTTTAGTGTATCCTTTGAAAGTCCCCATTCTCCTTTCTCTCCTCTGAACCCTAGCTTCTAGTGGAATTTTTCTTCTGTATTGAAATTTCTGAGGTCAGAGTAAATGCCTAGTCATACTGCTTTGCAGTATGTTTTTTTGCCTTTTCTTAGTCAACACCTCAAAGTGTGTATGCATCCTCAGAATCTTTTAGCTTCTATTAATTCTCCAGAATGTTCAGGTAGTTATTTTTTACATTATCTGAATGGTTTAAAGCTGCTTTTTGGTTTTGATTTTGGTTTTACAATAGATCTCATACTACCGTCTTTTTGGTTCACCATATCATGAATCAGAAACAACTCCTATTCTTCAGAAATTCAAAATGTTAGTTTTCACAAATGAAATGCACTTTGCTAATGTATTTATAAATTGACAAAAATGTCTAACTCATTTTGTTATTCTTAAAATTATAAGTGATGATTGTTTACTACCAAGGATGATTATTATTACAAGACTTTTTTATTTAGTTGAAACAATACTTGTGCCTCAAAATATAATATAATTTGTATTCAGATATTTACACAACTATCAGGAAACAAGGATCTGAGTCTAATATTAGGATAAGATTGTTTTTAATAGAAGAGTAGTCAACCTTTTGTATAATTCTTTATCTTGAAAAATGAGGGTAACCTTTTCTAATAGATTTATTTCAAATTAAATAACACCTGCAAATTACATAATACATTTTCTGAAGAAGATCAGGTATTTACAAAGTAGATATTATTATTTCTTATTTCAGGGACTACCGTTTACTTCCAGAAAATGAAGCATATTTTTAATAAAAAAAATCATATAATAGATATAAAACAAATACCTACCAACTTACTGTAGAAGTATAGAAAAGTGCCCTGTAGCTACTTTACATACTTAAAACACTTGAATTATTGATAAGGAGAATATAAAATTCCACATTCCTATTACATAAATGTACATTATAGAATATGTGAATATAGAATGCAGTGTCAAGAATCAAAGTATTATCGATTTTGAAATGAGATAGTTCCCTTAACCCCTTTGCAGTCCTCACAACATGGATATGGCTCATCTGTTGGGCCACCACACACTCCAACCCTTACAGGAGGGGAGGAAGCATGCAGACCAACAGGTGCAGAAGTAGGGCAAGAGCTTCTGGGCTCTAGCCTCATGGTATCATCCAGTGGTGGGCGTCTGCATCTCCTGAAGCCCTAGTGGGCATGTTACAGTGCTCCTTTAGCTCTGCCATCGGCAGACACCTTAAGCGTTAACCAGCTCAGTGCTCTCTTGATACCTGGGTCCTTGTCCTGCATCTAGGAAGAATCAGGTCACCTACAGACTTAAAGGATGGTGAATGTGGAGATTTTATTGAGTGGTGGAGGCAGCTCTCAGTCTGATGGATGAGGAACTGGAAAGGGGATGGTGTGGAAAGAGGATCTTCCTCTGGAGTTTGGCCATCTTGTGGCCAAACTCTTCAGCAATCCCCAGCTGAACTCCTCTCAACATTCAGATGCCCCTTCTCTTCTCTCCTTTTCTACTATGCCACACTTCTTTTCCTCTGCTCTTCTGCTCATCCACTCATGGAGCCTGGGTTTGGGGTTTATACGGGTACAGGATCGGGAGGGCATGGCAGGCCAAAAGGCAAAATTTAGGAGCAAAAACAGGAATACCTGTTCTCACTTAAGGCTGTGGGTTTCCAGGCTTTAGGGTGTCATCTTTGCCAGGAAACCGCCCTCTTCCACCCAGTATTTCCTTGCTTCCTGCCTGTATCAACTTGAAATGGTAAATGGATATGGATGGGACTAATTAACACAGAAGAAAATTATTTAAGTCTGTTTCCTAACCCCCAAGGGATTGATAATCTAGTTAATGTTCTTGGGGAGGCCTATTGAGGTAGAGATAGAATTAGTGGAAGGAGCTTGAGGAATTTATATAATTTGCGATCTTATATCTTTTATAAGCATTTTTTTTCTTTACCTTTCTTTCTGACCCATAGTAGTACAACTTTTATATTTGATACTTTGTTGGAAGATGCTTTCCATTCTAACACAATCACTTTCTTCAAATACAAACAAACCAAAAAACAAGTATGCACATACTTTTCAACCTAACTACTGAGACATAAAATTCATCCTTATATTATGGATCTTATAATGATTTCTTTAAAAACTGAAAATGAGCATTTTAATAAAGATCACTACTAACACACAGCACTAGCTCATGACTATGCACAAAATCAATGCTAATGAAGTATCACATCCTAAATATATGAAAAATCATCTGTTTCTCTTGTCAGTAGTCCCTAGCAAAAATGGGAGAGATTTCCTGATGATAAAATGAAGTGTCTTTGCTGGATGAATTCAAGTGTTCTTTTGAATCTAGAAGGTCTAGTATTGTTTTTCACTCTAAGTGCAAGTCATCATTGCTACTGGCACCAACCACAATATCTGACACAGTTTGTGCTTAATAAAATATTTACTAGAAGAATAGTGATCAAAAATATACATATGTGTTTATTACACATCTAATTAAAGTATGAAGGTCAGAAAAAGTATGAGAAGATTTTTTTTCAAAAACAATATATGTAAAAAAAAAATTGTCAAATTTTGACAGAATTTATTCTAATAAAATTAAGGAAGGAAAGACTAGAACATACTTTCCAGAGACTGGTAAAATAATTTAAGGTTTCCTCCAAATCTGTGATCTCAATAATATTTCATTTGTAATGGATATTAAGATAAGTCCTGATTTCATATAGTCTATAGAATTCCCTATAACCCCTGATATCCAGAAAATACAATACAGCTTTCAAGTATTGGTTTGCTGCTATGCAGAACACTGATTCCAAGTATACTACTAGCCCAGAGTAGGCAAGACTGAGGTCAGGGTGGAGGCTGATAAAGATAATTGCTATTCGTCTTAAAAGATTTTGTGGTATTCTCAAACCCATGAGTCAACAAGTCTCTCTTTCTACCCCTCCATTAAACTAGGCACATCTTTCTGGTGTTAAGAGATACTCCACTATTAGAGAAAAAAGCCAGAAACTTTAAACAAGATGACAGGTAAAGCATTAGTGACAGCTTTTCCTTCAAGGAAAATGGTTCACTTGATATCATTTGCTTACACATTTTCACTTGAATGATTTTGCCAAATGAATAGATTTACATTAATACTCTCACATTTGCAACCTCCCCTTTAGCAAAATGCATTAACAGTAGGGCTTACAAATAAATAGAGCTTGAGTCTACAGTATCACCTCCCTGTTTTCTTTCAAATCTTTCTATAAGAGGGAAGACAAAATATGGTAAACCATTAAAAATAATTTTGTGGAGACTAAAGTATAGCGCTTCACATAATAGATGTGATGATTGTAAATTTTGAAGAAAATTTTTAAAATGTTATCTACTATTCAATATCAGTGGATATTTTTGTAATTGGGATAAAATAAAATTAAGTATTTTGAGATAATAATAAGAAAAGGTTTTCTCTGAAGATGTTTTTCAGACAAAAGTTTCTATTTATACCCCATATATCTATTAACTTTTATGACTTTCTGTAAGTACAAAGAGAAATGATATTGATCTGTTATTATTTGCATAAGCCATCACCATTGTCAGTTCTTTCTACAAAAATGTTCAGGAGAGTTAACTTAAACTTAGAATGCAGTGGATAATGACTACATTACATAATACACATAATACATAATCATATTTATAAAGAAATTATCAAGGCTTATTTTTGGTAATCATGTATTCCTATAATTTGTATTAACCACTGCTTTGGAAATTTTTTTCCTTAGATTATAGAGTAAAGTAAATCTAAACCAAAGTTGGAATTACATATATTTATGTCTGTGTGTGTGTGTTTGTGTGTGTGTATGTATGAGAATGAGAAAAGGAAAGAGGGCAGCAGAATTTACTCTTTATAAGGAAAATAATATCCTTCAGTAGAGGAAGGATATTGGCACTGCTAAAGGAGTGACAATATTTTGTTCCTTTCCTCCATATCCTTTTATTTTTATTCTTATAACTATATTTGTATGTATAGGACTGTTTTTCTATGTGAGGCACATGGTATTTAAACTTTTTATCAGATAAATGCTTGCTTACATCTATTTAAATTAACTGATACTAATTTTTAGTTGTGTTTATCACAATGATAAATACATATGGTAACCTAGGGAGTGACTCATATAACCTATTTAGCTAAACTGTGGTTGATACGAAAAAAAGATAAATTAAGAAGCTTTCTTTTGAATGTATTTTAGATTTAAAAGATAGAATGCTTGAAAATGCAGAGAAAGCATACAAATCTAAGCAGTAAGATTAAATAAAATCTTATTTATCAACCTACACATACTAGCTTCTCTTTCCCAGAAAAATGAATTTTCTTATTTATTTTCCAAATCATATATATGCTTGTCTGAACCATTTAAATATTCCTGTATCTTTTAGCAATAAGAAAGACAAAGACCATTAATACAAAAAAGTCCTTTGTTAAACATTTCACAGAAGTTTATAAGATGGTGAAAGCACCATAGTAAAAAGGGAATATCTGATATCATGAAAATATCAACCTCAGCAAATATATTGATATTTTTCCAAGGTTCCTTTTCCCCTTCCTATTTATCAATTTCCTTCATATTACCATTGAATGGGCAAGCAGAAAGCAGTTAAATTTATTTTTTAATTGCCTTTGTATCTTCTAAAGGAGCTAATGTAGATATTTACACAAAATAGATTCCCAATAAATATAACATTAAACTACAGGTGTGCGCCACTATGCCCTGCTAATTTTTGTATTTTTAATAGAGAAAGGGTTTTGCCATGTTTGCCAGTCTCAAACTCCTGACCTCGAGTGATTTACCTGCCACAACCTCCCAGATTGCTGGGATTATAGACACGAGCCACAGCACCCAGCCCCTTACTTCATCTTTTTTTTTTTTTTTTTTTGAGACAAAGTCTTGCTTTGTAGCCCAGGCTGGAGTGCAGTGGCGCGATCTCCACCTCAGCTCACTGCAAGCTCCGCCTCCTGGGTTCACGCCATTCTCCTGCCTCAGCCTCCTGTGTAGCTGGGACTACAGGCGCCCGCCACCGCGCCCGGCTAACTTTTTTGTATTTTTGGTAGAGACGGGGTTTCACTGTGGTCTCTCCTGACCTCGTGATCCGCCTACCTCGGCCTCCCAAAGTGCTGGGATTACAAGCCTGAGCCACCGCGCCCGGCCTACTTTATCTCTTAAACTACTCTCCTCCTCAAAGGTTTGTTTTCTGCTCTTTATGTATGTTGAGTGTTCTCCTAATTTAGGAATTCGATCTGGCTTTTCCGTCTGTCTTATACACTTTTTCCTCTCCATTCTGCACAGTTAAAGCCAACATCTTATTAAAGTGTATTAACATTTTTTTCCTAATGGTAATTGCCTTAAATAACATTTTTTAAATTGCAGCCTTGAGAAAATAAGTTGCAGTCCCTTTAATCTTTTTAAATTTGATTTTTTAGGACACATTAATTGAAAACATACCAATGACTGGTTACATTTAACCTTTAATGTCTTATGTGACTCACTCTCTTAGAATGTAAACTGTGTGAGTACAGATATATTTTTTCTTGTGTTTGCTGTTGTTATTATATGTTCAAAATACTTTTAGCTATTACCCAAGGAGCCGAAACTATCTTTAACATATAATAATAACTGCTCAGCAAATATGTAATTAATGAATAAATAAGATAATACCCCCAAATGATGTGATAAATTATATCAATGAGCAAATATTAGTTTTTTTAAAGTATTCAGTTTGTGTTTATGTAGGGTTATTATCCTTGATAGAGAATGTTACACAAGGCAGTAGATATATTCTTGTGTATGTAACATACAAAGAAAAAATCAAAATAGATTTTATTTCTTACAGTAATATATATAAATTTAACATAAAATAATTATACCAGATATTATAAATAAATTACAGGATTAGATTACATCTTTATACAATTTAAGAACACACACAAAAATTTGCTTTCTAAAACATATTTAATGGTTTTTATCAAACTTAAGTTAAATGATCTTACTTTTCAAAGAAAGGTTCTGTGTTCTGAATGTCACTAAAAATACAGTTAAGGAATTTTATCCATATATTAATGATGCATCTCCAGCATCAGTTGTTAGGAAATCATTCTTCCAGGATGAGGGTAGAAAACATATGCTGCTTCTTATTACAGCAAGACTCTAACTTCACTGCGGCGATAGAATGTTATAACCTCGTAGAATTATTAGACACATTTCTTGTGAATGCACAGCAAAGACCATGCTATGGTATACGATGAAATAAAAGAAAATGTTCCCAGGTGGGAGTCCAGTGTTTTATGTGAAATACTGCTAATGAGTTTGAAAAGATATAATGCAATATATATTCAAGAAAAACAAAGCTAAAGGCTAGACAAGAGTAATTATATGGTTAAACAAAAAAATTGTCTTTTAGCAAAGTTCATCATCAGTTGAAATAAAACTCTTAAAAATCAAGTATTTATTATGTTTTTTAAATTTTTCATATTCATGAAATAGAATAAAAATAAAATCTACCACAAAATTAAAATTTTAAAACACTTTGAATTGGAGATTGGGAGAAAAAGAATAATAAACTGAAAACTGATTCACAGCTTTGAGATATTTTTGAAATGTTAGATTTTAGTTCTGTGAATTTTACAAAGCAGCCGTCCTTGATTCTAACTCAGAGCATTCCAAAGAAATCCTGTATTTTCCCCAATAGTATTCTATCTGATATAAATTCCTTAGGGTTAAGTTTTCTGTTTATTAATGCAAAATCACTATTATGCATTTTACATAGACACAAGTAATTCATACATATAATCATCAATGGTGGTAAAAGAAAAGCAGCTCCTGTAAGGTCTCTAACCTAGCCTAAAACTATGTTTTCTTACCAATTTTGATCTCCCAATTTAACAATCAAATCTGAAATTTAGAGAGAATAACATTAAAACTACGGTTAATATGTGGTACAACATTTAAATACAAGGCTTGAGGTGAAGTGTCTCAACAAATTAAGACGTTTTCAGACACAGAAGTAATTTACAAGAATCAATTCTGACTATGTAGTAGGGAGTTAAAGGCCTCTGAAGCTTTTAGATTGATAGGGAAAGTTTATGGTGGTTTCTCTCTAATATTCTGTTTTAGAGAAATATAATATTTCCATTTCTGATAGGAAAAGAAAGGTTCTTGGGGTTTTTCTCTAATATTCGATTTTTTTTTTTCAAATGGGACTACATTTCTTTTTTTCTGTTGTTTAGAGATTTAAACAGTAATAATCTTTGAACATGACCAAATAGTGGAATGGCTTTTAATTACAGAGAAAAATATATTATCCACAGAGCCCAATACTTAAATAATTTAGGTGTTTTAATTCATTTTAAGAGCTATATGGGGTAGAGAAAAATTAAGAAGTAGTAAGAAAGCATAAGGCCTTATTCATATTTAATGCTCTTTCTTTAAGATAACTAAGGTTATCTTAAAAAATGATAAAACAAAGAGAACTCCTTACCAATCTCTAAAATAAAATGCCTGTAATACTTAATACTCCATTCAGAACTAAATATAGTGAGCATTCCTAGCACATTCAAAACACAACCGGTATTCGACAGCTGGATAGCCCTCTCCAATCTACCGTGAATCCTAATTCTGGACTCTAAAGTTCTAAACTTTACTTGATACACACACACACACACACAAACACACACACACACAAAACCTGCTTTCAGGTTTTCCAAAATATATACATTAACAATATACTCATTCAAATATATGTATGTGAATATTTGATAATATGTATTCTTTAACAGGGCATCTATTCCTTAGCTTAGAATGTGAGTAATAGCACTAAGTTTATAAATCATTTGATTCAATTTGTCTCAAAAATGTTCTCTTTAGCTATTTTAATTTTACTGGCCAAGATCTAATGTAGAATTCTATATAGTGTTATCAAAGCTAATAAGTCTTTTATTGTGAAACAATTTCATCTCCTTCCTTAGTAATATTTGACTTTGAACATTTTGTCAATTAGAAACCGTTTCATTTTAAAGAATGTCCTTATTTTGCATGATACGATGTTTCCTCACGATTAAATTCTGAGTTTGCATTTTGGCAGGAATAATATAAAAATTATATGGTTTTCTTTTCAGCAGTTTTTTTTTAGCATGCAGCACTGGTGATGATTTGTTAAATACTGTTGATATCAAGTATAATCATCTAGTTAAGATACTGCCTGACAAAATTCCACATATGAAAATGCCATCCGGGCCTGGTGGCTCACACCTGTAATCTCAGCATTTTGGGAAGTGGAGGTAGGTGGATCACTTGAGGCCAGGAGTTCGAGACCAGCCTGGCCAACATGGCAAAACCCCATCTCTGCTAAAAGAACAAAAAAAAATTAGCTGGGCATAGTGGCACTTGCCTGTAATCCCAGCTACTGGGGAGGATAAGATAGGATAATTGCTTGAACCTAGGAGGCAGAGATTGCAGTGAGCCAAGATCCCACCACTGCACTACAGCCTAGGCGACAGAGCAAGACCCTGTCTCACAAAAAATTTTTTTTAAAAAGCCATTTTTTCTCTTAATTCTCCTTTATTCATTTATTCATATCTGTGTCCTCTTAAGTATTTTTTCTTTATTCATAGTATTCTAATCCATCTTATCATGATTTACTATATTTATATATAATGTATAGCATATATATACCATAGTGTATACATATATACATATGTTTATACTTTTGTTGAGAAGAATCTGCTTCCAATTGACTCTTGTGTGTTTTTGATAAGACTCATCACTCTTCAAAAACTTTTTTTTTTTTTTGAGAATAAAATTCAGTCTCATCTTGCATATTTCCTACTTCTAGTCTGAAAGCAGACTTTACTGAAAAAAAAGCTTTGGATCCTAGATATGGGAGGTACAGGTTTATTGTTACTGTTGTATGATCCTTCATAAGGTTTCTGGCCTCTGATTAAAATGTGACCTACATGCACATGCTCATATATCTGTCTGTATACATTTATCTAACTCTGTTATCTATTCTTTATCCTTTCATCTATCTATAATTATCTAACTTTAATTGAAGTCCATCCCCAATGGGTGCATTCTACTCTTTCACCTTTGATATTGGGCATTTCTTTCTCCAGCAGTGAGAAACTAAACTCTCCTTATCATAAATATCTTTACTTATTTGTTGATGCCTATAAAACATAGTAGTTTTGACTTCCTCTTTATGTATTTGAATACTTTTTATTTCTTTCTCTTGCCTAATTGCTCTGGATAGGATTTCCAGTACTGAAAAAAGAGTGATGAGAGTGGGCATCCTTGTCTTGTTCCAATTCTTCAGGGGAATGCTTTCAGCTTTTGCCCATTCAATATGATATTGGCTGTGAGTTTGTCATAGATAATTCTTATTTTGAAGGCATGTTACTTTGATGCCTAGTTTGTTGAGTGTTTTTATGATGAAAAAATGTTGAATTTTATCGAAAACTTTTTCTGCATCTACTGAGATGATCATATGACTTGTTTCTAACTATGTTTTCATGATGAAGCACATGTACCAATAAGTATGTTGAACCAACCTTGCATCCCAGGAATAAAGCCCAGTTGATCATGGTGAATTAACTTTTTGATGTGTTGATGGATCTATAACTAGAAAACCCTAAAAAGTTTTCCAAAAAACTCTTTGACCTGAAAAATAATGCCAGTAATAATTCAGAACACAAAATCAATGTACAAAAATTAGTAGCATTTCTATACACAAATAACATTCAAGATGAGAGCCAAATCAAGAGGCCAATTCCATTTACAATAGCCACACACAGTTACACACACACAAGTACCTGGGAACATACAGAGGAGATAAAAAAAGCTCTACAAGGAGAACTACAAAACACTGTGGAAAGAAATCATAGATGACACAAATGGATAAACTTTCCATGTTCAACATTGTTAAAATAGACCTATGGTCCAAAGCAACGTACAGATTCAGTTTCGTTCCTATCAAATTACCAACATTATTTTAACAGGAAAGCAAAACTATTCTAAAATTCATGTGAAACCAAAACAAGAGACCAAATAGCCAAAGCAACTCTAAGCAAAAAGAACAAAACCATACATTACCCAACTTCAAACTATACCACATCACATTACTCAACTTCAGACTATACTACAAGGCTACAATTAAGTAAAATAGCTAGATAACGGTACAAAAATAATAAACACATAGACCAAAGGAACAGAATAGAGAACCCAGAAATAAAGTACATACCCACAATCAAGTGATCTTTGACAAAGTTGACAAAAATAAGCAATGGAGAAAGGACTCCCTATTCAATAATTGGTGCTGGGATAACTGGCTATCCATATGCCAAAGAAAGAAACTGGACATATCACCATATATAAAAATTAACTCAAGATAAAATAAATACATATGAGATCTCAAACTATAAAAACCCTGATAGAAAACCTAACAAACACCCTTCTGAACATCAGCCTTGGCAAAAAATTTCTAACCAAGTCCTCAAAAGCAATTGCAACAAAACCAAAAATTGACAGGTAGGACCTAATTAAACTAAAAAGGCTGCACAGCAAAATAAACTATCAACAGAGTAAACAGACAACCTACAGAATGAGAGAAAATATTCATAAACCATTTTTCTGACAAAGGACTAATATGAAGAATCCAGGCTGGGTGAGGTGGCTCACGCCTGTAATTCCAACACTTTTGGAGGCTGAGGCAGGCAGATCATGAGGTCAGGAGATAAAGAGCATCCTGGCTAACATGGTGAAACACAATCACTACTAAAAATAAAAATAAAAAAATAGCCTGGGGTAGTGACATGCACCTGTAGTCACAGCTACTCAGGAGGCTGAGGCAGGAGAATTGTTTGAACCAAGGAGGCAGAGGTTGAGCGAGCCAAGATTGTGCCACTGCACTCCAGTCTGGGCAACAGAGCAAGACTCCATGTCAAAAAAAAAAAAAAAAAAAAGAAAGAAAGAAAGAATATACATAAAACACTAAACATGGAAAGGAAAACCTGGTACCAGCAACTGCAAACACAAATCAAAATGTAAAGACCATTGACACTATGAAGAAACTGCATCAACTAATGGAAAAAATAATCAGCTAGCATCATAATGACAGGATCAATAGTAACCTTAAATTTAAATGGGCTAAATGCCCCAATTAAAAGGCACAGACTGGCAAATTGGATAGAGACAAGACCCATCAGTGTGCTGTATTCAGGAGACCCATCTCACGTGCAAAGACACACATAACCTCAAATTACAGAGATGGAAGAATATTTACCAAGCAGATGGAAAGAAAAAAAAAAAAGCAAGGGTTGCAATCCTAGTCCCTGATAAAACAGACTTTAAACCAACAAAGATCAAAAAAGACAAAGAAGGGCTTTACATATGGCAAAGAAATCAATGCAACAAGAAGAACTAACTATCCTAAATATATATGCACCCAATACAGGAGCACCCAGATTCATAAAGCAAGTTCTTAGAAACCTACAAAGAGACTTATACTCCCACAGAATAATAGTTGGAGACTTTAACAGCCCACTGTCAATATTAGACAGAATAACGAGATAGAAAATTAACAAGAATATTCAGGACTTGAACTCAGCTCTGGACCAAGTGAACGTAATAGACATCTACAGAACTATTGGGGGAATCCCATCTCCAATATTCAACGTGGGTTCTTTTCTATTTACTTAAGTGTCAGTTGGTCTGAGAAATAAAGGGAAAGAGTACAAAAGAGATACATTTTAAAGCCGGGTGTTGGGAGGAGACATCACACGTCAGCAGATTCCATGATGCTCCCTGAGCCGTAAAACCAGCAAGCTTTTATTAGCAGTTTTCAAAGGCAAGGGAGTGCATGAATAGGGTGTGGGTCACAGAGATCACATACTTCAAGGGTGACAAAAGATCACAAGACAGGAGGTCAGGGCGAGATCACAAGGTCAGTGTGGAACTAGAATCACTAATGACCTTCCATGTCCAGCTGTGCACACATTGTCATTGATAAACAAGGTTCAAGAGCAGAGAACAGGTTTGACTAGAATTTGCCAGGCTGGAATTTCCTAATCCTAGCAAGCCTGGGGGCACTTCAGGAGACTAGGGTGTGTTTCATCCCTATCTACATCTGCATAAAGCAGACACCCCCAGAGCGGTAATTTCAGAAGCCTCCTCTGGGAATGCATTCTTTTCCCAGGGTTGTTAATTATTAACATTCCTTACTGGGGAAATAATTCAGTGATATTTATCTTACCCATTTTCAGTAATAAGAGAAATATGACTCTGTTCCACCCTGCCCACAGACAGTCAGACTTTAAAGTTATCTCCCCTGTTCCCTGAAAATCGCTGTTATCCTGTTCTTAAGGTGCCCAGATTTCATATTGTTCAAATACACATACTCTACAAACAATTTGTACAGTTAATGCAGTCATCACAGAGTCCTGAGGTGACATTCATCCTCAGCTTATGAAGATGATGGAATTAAGAGATTAAAGTAAAGTAAAGACAGGCATAGGAAATCACAAGAGTATTGATTGGGGAAGTGATAAATGTCCATTAAATCTTCACAATTTATGTTCAGAGATTGCAGTAAAGACAGGTGCAAGAAATTATAAAAGTATTAATTTGGGAAACTAATAATTGTCCATGAAATCTTCACAATTTATGTTCTTCTGCCATGGCTTCAGCTGGTTCCTTCGTTCAGGGTCCCTGACTTCCCACAACACAGGACTCTCCACCCCAAATCAACAGAGTATATATTATTCTCAGCACCACATCACACTTGTTCTAAAATCAAAAACATAATTGGAAGTAAAGCACTCCTCAGCAAATGCAAAAGAACAGAAATCATAACAAACAGTTTCTAAGACCACAGTGCAACAAAATTAGAACTCAGGATTAAAAAACTCACTCAAAATCATACAACTACATGGATACTGAACAACCTGCTCCTGAATGACTACTGGGTAACAAAATTAAAGTAGAAATAAATAAGTTCTTTGAAACCAATGCGAACAAAGACGTAACATACCAGAATCTCTGGAACTCAGCTAAAACAGTGTGTAGAGGGAAATTTATAGTACTAAATGCCCACAGGGGAAAGCAGGAAAGATCTAAAATCAACACTCTAACATCACATTTAAAAGAACTAGAGAAGTAAGAGCAAACAAATTCAAAAGCTAAAAGAAGACGAGAAATAACTAAGGTCAGAGCAGAACTGAAGGAAATAGACATAAAAAAATAACCTTCAAAAATCAATAAATCCAGGAGCTGATTTTTTTTTTTTGAAAACATTAACAAAATAGATAGACTGCTAGCCAGACTAAAAAGAAGAAAAGAGAGAAGAATCAAATAGACAATAAAAAATGAGAAAGTTGGATATCAACACTGATCCCACAGAAATACAAACTACCGTCAGAGAATACTATAAACACCTCTATGCAAATAAACTAGAAAATCTAGAAGAAATGGATAAATTCCTGGAAGCATACACTCTCCCAAGACTAAACCGGGAAAAACTTGAATCCCCAAACAGACAAGTAAGTTCTGAAATTGAGGCCATAATTAATAGTCTGCCAACCAAAAAAAAAGTCCAGCACCAGACAGATTCACAGCCAAATTCTATGAGAGGTACAAAGAGGAACTGGTACCATTCCTTCTAAAATTATTCTAAAAAATAGAAAAAGAGGGACTCCTCCCTAACACATTTGATGAGGTCAGCATGATCCTGATACAAAGACCTGGCAGATATACAACAACAACAAAAAAGAAAATTTCAGGCCAATAACTCTGATGAACATCAAGGCAAAGATCCTCAATAAAATACTGGCAAAAGGAGTACAGCAGCATATTAAAAAGCTTATCCACCATGATCAAGTCGGCTTCCTCCCTGGGATGCGAGGCTGGTTCAACATATGCAAATCAGTAAACGTAATCCAGCACATAAACAGAACCAAAGACAAAAAACAAATGATTATCCCAATAGATGCAGAAAAGACCTTCGATAAAATTCAACACCCCTTCATACTAAAATCTCTCAATTAACTAGATATTGATGGAATATATCTCAAAATGATAAGAGCTATTTATAACAAACCCACAGCCAATATCATACTGAATAGGCAAAAGCTGGAAGCATTCCCTTTGAAAACCTGCACAAGACAAGGATGCCCTCTCTCACCACTCCTATTCAACATAATATTGGAAGTTCTGGCCAGGGCAATCAGGCAAGAGAAAGAAATAAAAGGTATTCAAATAGAGGCATAGATTATTGATATTTTCTTGGTACATATTGCCAGTTGCCAATATAATTATTTTCTATAATAAATTATTATTTTAATACTGTTAATGAAAAAAATCATAAACATTTACTTCATTATTTAATTATATCCTCTAATTTCAAAAATATGACATTCTGCAAGAGACGTCTTACACATAAATTCTTTTAGTCCAGTACATCACTAAAGGACTAAGATTTTAAAAATACAAACAAACAAAAAGCACTCTAATACACTTAGTTTCTAATTCCTGAGTATATGAATTTACAATAACATTAAGGAAAAAAAAAAAAGAGGCTTTCGAAGTCTGTCATAGAGAGGAGGCTATTTTCCCTACAAGGACAAACGATGTAGGGAAAATCCCTGTACCTTCTGTTCAGTATTGTTATGAACCTAAAACTGCTCTAATTATTGGGGAATTATTTAAAAATGTAATCAATAAGCAATCTGTAGTTAAAAAATACTTATCATAAACTTAGGCGAGAAAAACAGTAAGATGGTATTCATTATGCTTCTTTAGAAGTGCCCTTCTTTGATTTGGCTTCAGTAGGCCTAGTCTATTCAACAACTTTCTCTTACACAATATTTTTACAAATACACTGTAGGTATATAATATCTGTTAGGAGTGATGGTTGCAGAGGAAATCTCTCTTAATTGAAGTCCTTGTCTCTTTTGTTTAACCTAATTCAACAAAATAGGTATAAAACAAATGTTAACCTAACAAAAAATGTATATTTTGGAAATCTTCTTGGATATTTTTATGGGGCAATACTCTATTTTTATAAGAAATACTCTATTATTTCAGAAGTTTGAAATTAGTTGTTAGCCAGTAAGCATAGCATAGGCCACATTTAGGGCAAATAAAATTAAATTGCAAAAAATTATATTTTTTAATATTTGGATGTATTCTAATATTAAAAATATATATACATATATATTTATATATACATATATGTATATATACACACATATTAATATATAATATATAAATATGTGTGTATATATGCATATATACATGCATGTATATACACATATGTGTATATACATATGTGTGTATTTATGTGTAAATATATGTGTATATTTATGTATAATACATAACACATAATATAAAATAAATCTATTTATATATAAATAAATTATATTAAACAATATAAATGTATATATATAAATATATAAAATTAGCCAGGTGTGGTAGTGCACACCTATGTTCTAACTGCTTAGGAAGCTGAGGTGGGAGGCTCCCTTGAGCTCTGGAGTTCAAGGCTGCAGTGAGCCACAGTTGGATCACTGCACTTCAGCCTTGGTGACAGAGCAGGACTCTGTCTCAAAGAAAAACAAAAAAAGAAAAAATCTCTTAAAATATGAACACTAGAAACTCACCTTATTAACATTTAAATATGAGTTATATATTTCAACTACAATAGTATCTAGCTGAAGTTAGAAAACCTCAGATTCTCATTGGCAGAAGATAAAAAGTTAAATTAGCTATGGTACCAAATGAAGCCTGAAAGCCTGAATGACATTAATTTCAGCACACTGTACACTAACTGTACTTCCTAGAAAAGCAAATAAATTGACCCACATATAGAAAATATGAATAAAAATTGATTTATATTCGAAAACAACCAACATCATATGAACATGTCAATAGTATGTAATAGTTGAACTGCATTGTCAGTGAATAAGGTCCTCCAGACAATGAGAATAGAAGAGAGGTAAAACATTATGAAGCCTTTTGGAATTATTAAAATCTTTGAAAATACTTGCCAGTTAAACTCAGAGGTTTATTATGCTTTGATTCTATATATTCATAAAGTATAATTCATAATTGTGTAATTTCAAACTTGAGTGGCTAGAAAACAATTATAATGAAAAGCAATAGACAGTTCAAACAGATAAGAGTGGAAAGATTTTCTTTGAGGTGAAAATGAGTTTTCTTTTAGATATACAGAACTGAAAAAGTTGTGAAAAAAATATTATAAAAACAGCTTAAAGAGTCAGTTAGATAAAAACCAAAATATTACCTTTTTAATTGGTAAAGATTTTTGGAGAAGGCCAAGGCTAGATAGATGTGTGAATAAGTGTGCTGCATATATTTCACCCTAAAACTAGACATGCTTGCTCAGCCATTGGAAAATAAATGTCAAGAAGCAAAGCTGTTACCCATTTTTATCATTTTTTTTTTTTTTTTGTCTTTTTGTTTGTGTGTGTGTGTTTTGTTTTGTTTTGTTTTGTTTTTGAGACGGAGCCTCACTCTGTTGCCCAGGCTGGAGTGCAGTGGAGCCATCTCGGCTCACTACAACCTCCCCCTCCCGGGTTCAAGCGATTCTCCTGCCTCAGCCTCCCCAGTAGCTGGGACCAAAGGGGCCTGCCACCACGTCCGGCTAATTTTTTGTATTTTTAGTAAAGATGGGATTTCACCATGTTAACCAGGATGACCTCGATCTCCTGACCTCGTGATCCACCTGCCTCGGCCTCCCAAAGTACTGGGATTACAGGCGGGAGACATCGTGGCCACCTTTTATCATGACTTTTAAGGCATTACCTCCTCGGGAGAGAAAGCAGCTCACCCAGTCTAATCCTGCTTATAATAGAATAACCAGATACATAGGCTACAGTAATTATATTTGCTTGTTAGAAAGTTTTTGTCTGTGCACATCTCATAGTAGGATTTCCCTGGTTTAATAGTACTAACAGGAAACAAATCACAATCTGTAGATTTAGGACACATGGGTCTCTGGAAAATGTAACACAAGCACTGAAACAATCTTGTTATAAAATGGAGATTTTCTCACCTAGATGATCACCATATGAGATGACCCAAAACCTTATCTAGAATCTATAACTATTACTCTGTGAAACAGAACATGTGTCTTATGTGAGAAGTGAGTACCTAAAAATCAGACAGGCTGTCCCAGGTCTGGCTGTGCTTTACCTACGCTACTCAATTGCTTATATCATTAAAATTATTAGTAAAGCTTAATACTGGCAAGATCTTTGATTTATAGAGTTGATTTGGCAATCTGATTGACGGTAGTAGCTCAGATGTGCACCATGAACAATAATCTCTTTCGGCCAGGATGCAGCTACCTATTCATATTTGGTATAAAGTGGCAAAAGTTTTGAGGCAAATTCTGGGGAATAAATCTCACCAATGGATTCTGAAGTACATAGCATTATACCCAAGGGGTCTGGATAAGTGTATAAGAGGGAGTATAAGGACAAAGAAATGTTCAAAAGTTATTTTATTCCGTGGATGTTGCTAGCAACTTTGGAAGAATCCAGTCCTTTGAAAGAGGATAAGATTGTAGAAGTAGGTAAAAGCTCCTAAGTCTTATTTTTAAGAAATATATCAATGTATGGTCTGCTTATACATTTTTGATTACCTGGAGAGATGTCCAATTCTCTCACAGAATAACTCAAGTAAAACCATTACCTGAAAGGCTATATAGGTCACTGAAGCCCCCGGTCAAATCATTACTAAATGCAAAGGACGTCTTATTAAAGAACTCAAATATTTTAAAGAGAAATACTAACAGACGTATTAGGCGAATTGTCAATGGCATGATTTCTTAGAATTAATAATTATGAGACCTTACTAACTTTAGATACTGCTGAGTAGAAGGGATGACTTAAATCTTTACTACTGATTAATCTTAGTTTTGGAAGTGAAAAACACCCATTCTTCATTTTATTACTGTTTATAATACACCTGTGATCTAAGTCTGTTACGTGGTAGAATTCCTCTAATTTTAAACAGGTCATGGGTCAGCTACACTGGGGGCCGGGGGGCTTCAGAAGACCCTAATGGATTTCCAAATGTCCTTCTACATAGAAAACCAGAATTCTTGAAATAAGTTTAAAAGTACATTTATATGACACACTCACACCCACATACAAATATATTGAAGAAAGAATTCTGAACATCTTTTGCATAGCAAATTTAAAGATCTTTGTAATGTAAAAACGTCTTGTTTCAAAGCTATGAAGAAGTACATATTTCAAAACAAGGCTTTTTGATACTGCATTTTAAAAAGCGTTTCTAAAAATACTATAAAAACAAATGATCTTTACAAGACTATAATAATCTAAAAATAGTAAATAGTGTTGTCTCAGTGGTTGTAGGATTTTTTATTTTTAATTTAAAAATTAATGAGTATAATAAAAAGAAAACTTAAGGTTTCTGCTCCATGTGGATATTTTGAATGTAGAGGTTTTTCAACTCTGAATAATTCATTCTCTTTATATCATTAAGGGACATTAATTTTTTATTTTAATATTGTTTTGTTACACTCCATGTAAACATATAATATTTATTATCAGATTCAATGCAAATAAACAGAACAATTTAAAGTTTTATCTTTGATTTTGTTGGCAACTGATTTTAGGGTTGTCTAGATAAAGCAAATTGACTTCATTTGGGAAATGTCTTTTTAAGAATATGCATGAACCTCACTGTTTTGCTATTTATTTAAAAATGAAAACAGTTGTATGCTTTTAAGGTTACAAATGTGAAACATACTTATTTTAAAAAATACATATAAAATACGATTGAAATACAATTGAAAAGAAAAACTTACCTCTTATCCTAATTCCAATTCATAAGTGCTAAACAAATTTATAAATAGTATGTATTATTCAATATTTTGCAACACAATTACACACACACACATAAATACACTCACTTATTAAAATGATCATATACATTTCTTTATTGGATTTTTTTTTTATGACAGCAGTTTTATTCAATACCCACTGGTGTGTTGTTGACTACAAATATTCTTATGATTTCTATGTAGGCAATATATTATTGTATAGCTTGTATACAATTTTGATTCGAGGATAAAAGGTAAGTTTTTAAAAATATTTTCCTGCTATCACTTATTATTTTATGGTATTATATTACTATAAGATCATAATTATTGGAATTTTTCTTTTTAGTCTGAAGACAAAAACCTTGTTTTTTGCTCTTTTTTTTTTCAAACTCTACTTCCATCTGGAATCTTCTAATGAAGGTAAAAGTCTATCACGAATATTATTATTGTTATTATTATTTATTCCTACAATTGTAGATATATGTACAATTTTATCTTTCTGTCTATTAGGAAATTTCTTTAGTCTTGATTTTAAATAAATTCATTATGTTAGGTTTCCAGAGTTTTACACTTTCATCAATTTTCCCTGGTACATGGTGAGTCCCTCAAGTCTTAACCATGTAGTCTCTTAGATGCATATATTCAAACCTTCTTTCTTTTTATTACCTACTATGTTTTTGTCTTTTCATTTTTTTCATTTTTATCATGCTTTATATGTTGATGTGTTTAATTTATCTGATATCCAATTTTATTATATTTTTGTATGATCATTTACAATTATTTATAGTTTCCCCTTGATTCTAGGTAATTCCTTTTCAAATTTATACATTCAATTATCGTTCTGTTCATGCTGCAAAAATACATTGAATGTTAATAATGTGCTAAGATTCACAAAGTAGGTTTTGTGGAAAAAAAGTTATTTTTTTTATTTTCAAGTGTATTGATATAAATATAACTCTATGAAATACATTAACAATATTTTATATGTAATACAATATTACATATTATGACAGCTTTCCCTAAGCAAAATATATTTAAACAAAAATGACTATACATAGCAATTCATATTTAGATTAAGGAGACAAAAATACCCTGCCTGAGAAAATGTCATTTACAAAATTGAAAACTAGAAATCAGGTAGGAACTGGGTAGTAAAGAGAGCATTTCGGGAAGAGGGGTGTTTGTGGGAAGAACTCAAGTCGGAAAATATCATTATTGGTCCAAATTTTTGAAAGAAGCTAAAGTAGTTGAAGTTAAACACACTTTGAGGTTGAAGACATTTTGTTCATGCTGCAAACATATATTAAATATTTATGATATGCAGGCCGTTGTTATAAAGTTAGCAGCAGTGAATTTGTACAGGTCTGCAGCAAACTTGATTCTTGCCTCCTTGAAGGAAAGAATTCATCCAAGTACCACAAAGAAGAATGAAGGTTTATTAAAATGTTTTAGAGCAGGAATGAAAAGAAGTTAAGTACACCTGGAAGACGGCCAAGCAGACAACTTGAGAGACTCAAGTGTGCTGTCTGACCCTTGACTTGGGGTTGGTATCATTCCAGTGTTTGCTTTGTCTTGGGCTGCCCGCATGAACGGTGTGTTCACTGAAGTTGTGCACGTGCTCATTTGACATGTTTTCCCTTTCCACTCAAGTGTTCCAAGATAAAGGTCATATACCCGTTAAACACCATTTGACCTCTTAGTGTACATGCTTGAGCCCACTCGGCTAACTCTTGAGATCTTATTGGGAAGCTGCTGATCATTAGCTTCAGGTGTTCTCTATCTGTTGGGAAAACTGTCCTGCCCTGGTGCTGCAGCAATCAATTTCTGTTTTAGAAAGACAGTGTAGCAACTCTCTGACCATAACCTTATGGTCGCCACACATTCCTGGTTGGGGCAGAGGGCCCTCTCCTTCCCTGCTCATGTCCGCCTAAGTACCTGCTCTGACGATATCGGTTATCATTACAATTTGCCAAGAATCAATCTAAACTCATCACATGTGTTAATTCTTGAATGTGCAAATACTCCTAAAGCATAGGTATCTTTGCTTAACAACAGAGAAAATTTAGGAATTCAACAGTTGAGTGATGTGTTTAAGGCCATGCATGTGGGGAATGACAGGGATACATTTCAATGCTGTTATTCTAGCTATTCAGTTTTCATGACCAATATACTATTCTGCCAGTCATAAATTTCATATTTTAATCTATGGGCAATGGAAAGATTTAATGTTTTGAAATACAAACTTTATTACAAAACATCACACCCAGCTGTCTTGTGCAAAATGACATGGAAATCCGCAAGAATGGAAGTGAGGAAATAAATTAGTAAACTACTGTTGTACTTTAGGTAGAATTAATATTGACTTTGTTTAGGGCAGTAGTAGTTTTGATGGAGACAGTTGTGTACTGGGCAATTCATTAAAGAATTTGTGTTGACCTAAAAACTGTTAGTTAAAAACAAAACCAAAAGAGAAAGAGAAATAGAAAAGGGGGAATTTTATTGAAATGGAGGAAAGTGAAGAAGATATAGAGTAGGAAAAAAAAAAGATACGTTAGGAAAATACTTAAATGGAGATACCGCAAATGTCCAAATATTTTACTGTTACGTAAGCTCAGGTTTAAGAAGAAATGGTAATTATTAAAATGGGAATGAATGAAATTAGCTACAAGAAGCAATGTAGCATACATTTAGGTATAAAATAGCATTTAGAAAACATTATTTGGATCCTAAGTGTATTCATTGATACTAGAATCTCATTCCTTTCTTCTTGGCTTTCTCGCAGATAGAGATTACATTTATCTATCTATTTGCTTTAGACATATATTTTATAAGCTACATATTTATTTTATACTGATATTTTCTACATGTGTACACACAATAAAAGTGTAGGTATTTTTATGTCTCTATCTGTGTCTCTCTCTCTCTCTCTCTCTCTATATATATATATATATATATGCATACTCACTAAAAACATGTTTATTATGATACTGCCAGTCCAATCCAACACTCAGAGTTTATTCTTTATTTCCCCTTTTCAATATTTGTAACTGTATTCTCTGGTAGTAAGAAAACTGGCACTAACTATTCATAATATATTTATGTATATGCTCGGTCTAGAATGTATCTGAAATAATTTCTGTACTGCTAATCCATACCACTTTGAAACACAATACCATTATCTTAGATTCAATATTTGTTTATAGTTCTTTATTTTTTTATTTTTGTCTTTGGCTTGATTGTATGTATTCAAAAATCCTGGACTCCAAATCTGTTAAGTTTTCTGTTTGTTGTTGTTGTTGTTGTTGTTGTTTATTTAAGGTGGATATTTTAGTTATTTGAGATAAACAGAAATTCATTGCTTCTGTTAGTATCCTTTGTTGATTTGTTTGTGAATATGCAAAAAGTTAACATGGTTTTGGAAAGTAGAATTGTAGAGAAAGGTTATTCAAAGAAGTGTCCCTCTTTAATTCTTCTATCCCATTCCCACACACTTTCTTTTCATTTATTTCCAGCTCCTCTGTATAAATAATCTCTTATCATTTGCTATCTTATTTCAAGATTAGAAAAGGAAATAACAAAATCATTTGGTCATTTATTATGTCAGAAAGTAAGTTAGCCCGTAGAATAAAATAAAATTTCGTAAATTGATCATACCAGTAGGAATTGAGATTCTAGTATCAATGAATACACTTAGGATCCAAATAATGTTTTCTAAATGCTATTTTATACCTAAATGTATGCTACATTGCTTCTTGTAGCTAATTTCATTCATTCCCATTTTAATAATTACCATTTCATGCCTTCCTCTTTTCATAAGTAATAGCTAATTACTTGAGTTTATCTCTCTCTCACCTGCAAAGGGAGGTAGATTTATTTAGAAAAAATTTTATCAAAATGTATGAAGAGGAGAAGGGGAACCATCTCTTCCATAGAGTATAATTTTAATGAATAAGTGTGGAAGACATTGATGGACAAAGAAAAATCACCGTACTGCAATAATAAAAATAATCATTTTAAAATTAAAAATTAGTAGGTGAGACTAGTGAGTGAAAGTTTGACGAGAGATAAGATATTTAGAGAGTTGCCAAATGTCCTAAAAGAGGTACTTATTAATTATACTTGGCCATATGTTATTTGACCTGTAAATTGGTTTATAGTGTTGTATTAATTTTTATTTCATGATTTTAATAATTCTACTGTGATATTTGCCCTGAGAAGTACACCTGGAGTACAGTGAAAAGGCATCATGCCTATAACTTACATGCAAATGGTTGGGGGGGAAATCAATCTATCTAGTTATAGATATGATATAGACACAGCCCCCACAACACACACACAAAATAAATAAATATTGTAAAATATTAACATTTTGCAAATCAAAGTGATCATTTTATACATAATCTTTAACTCTATCTGTTTCCTCTTAAATATTTGCCCTAACGTTACTCAACCTGCTTGGGAAAATACTGTTACCAAGGAGTGTGGCCACAAACACTCAGTATATTTGTTTGTTTGTTCTCTCTTTATTCTTTTGCATATCAAGTGAAGATCATTTACATTAGAAATACTCACTGAATCTCACTAACTGCTTTGCTAACTGGGAGCGTTTTTTAACACAGATTTTGTTATTTTGTTACTATTCTTTGTCACATCATGCCCTTAAAGTTTAGGATTTTTTTTGTGTGTGTATATGCGCTTGCATGTATCCCACAAGTCATAGATTATTATTTACAAAGAATAACAGCAAACCAAACTCACACATTTTCTATTTTATTCTTAGTGCAACAGATTGCAGAATTTTGTCTGTGGTAAAGAATGGTTCTTTGAGTGGAAGTCAGCTGGAGCATTTTCATGTTCCCTGAAATGCCTTCAGATCTCTAGGCACAATCTTCATTTCTGAAGCTAAGGAATTTTTCAGATTCCCAACCACATTTTAATACTGAATTCTTATTTTATAGAAGGAGTTATATGGTGACTCTGAGCATCTTGCTCTGTTTTTTGAGGCACAGTCTGGTTCTGTCACCAAGGTCAGAGTGCAGTGGAGCCATCATAGCTCACTGCAGGCCTTGACCTTCTGGGCTCTAGAGATCCTCCAACCTCAGCCTCCTGAGCAGCCTGGACTACAGGCACACAGACTGATTCTGGCTAATTTTTCTTTTTTGGGGGGAGTAGAAATGGGATCTTGCTATGTTTCCAGAGCTAATTCTGAACTCCTGGCCTCAAGCAATCCTCTCGCCCTGGTCTCACAAAAAGTGGCCTGACAAAAAGTGCTGGGCAACTATGACCAGTCACAAACTGCATTTTAATTAGGATATTTCTCAGAATATTTCTACTTGTTTTTTATAATATTGAATAAAAAAAGTTGAATATTTAAATGATAAGCATTATCTTAATTTTATATAAACTTCAGTTTATGGCAGAAAACCCTCAGGGCTTTGTTACTATTGTGTATTTTAGCATTTATAAAGCTCCTCCCACCATTTTTTATTCTGTTTGTTCTTTTTTTGGTATTTAGTAATTTTGTTTTCTTAATATAGTGCATGCACATATATCTTCTAATAAGTTTACCTTAAAATGAGTCTTTCAGTGTTTTCATTTTTTAAATTTTTTTGTAGTTAATGAGAACAATAACATAACAACTTACATCTTTCATAATATTCAAATCATAGAGCTTCTGAAAATGAACACGGTGCTGGAAATTGTATCTTTTATATTAATATATATGTGCATCTAATGAGTTTTAATTAATGTGCAAAGGTCATTTCAATTATTGTTGATTCAGCTAGCTTTTTCTTCCAAGGAATTTGAGAGAACTGTACTCAAATAGACTATATTCTTTTAATAACCAAAATAACCACACATGAACATTTTATTAAAATATGATCTTCATGATTTAAGAAGAATGTTTTCCATAAAGTCACATCTCTGAAATTATAAGCGAATGTGCTTTGATATAAATGTGAAGGAAATTTTTCACTGTGTGGCAAGCCGTGAATAGAATAAAATGTCTTAAAAATGTAATAATTATCACTTGAACATTAATAAGAAAATCAAATGAATTTTTAGGAGGCAAACAAATACTTTTATGCCTTTAATACTTGTCAGAACTCATGAGATGATTTCTTATAGATCAGTGTATTTTTAATTTTAATATGCCATGATATATCAGAATTACTATTAAACTTTTTTAATTTTAGATTTAATGCAAAAATAATTTAGCTAAGTAGCTATTAATTAAAATATCAGATAATTCAATAAAATATGCCCTTACTGACTAAAACATAATATATGATGTGCATATAAAATATTATTGATGTCAATCAACTTGAAGAGAGAATACATGTAAATAAAACTATGTTGCATACTGTATTAAAAAGCATATGAACGAGTGCAATATGTATTCAATCTTTATTTTATTTTATTTAGTGGAGAAAGAAAGACAGTTTTGCTATAATGTGAGTAACAGATTTCTCTAAATTCTAAATGATTGTCTGAATCATGTCACTGTAATGCTAATGTCATTTTCATCTCCAAATAGCTCAATGTGACCTCTTCATCCTTACATTTCAAAATAAGCCTAGGTACCATACCAACAGGATATAAAAGATATTCAAATAATTCGAGGTGTGAGAAATTAAAAATATTATGAAGGAAGGTGAATGAAAATGTAAAAATTGACACACTTTTATTGCCATGTTTTTCCTAGACCCCCAACACAAAGAGATTTTAAAATTATACTGAATTATTAGGCTTTTGAAAAATGTCCATGGCACAGATCTTCATTTTTATATCAACAGAGACATACTGGCTAGGTAAAGTAGTTTAGAGTCAAATTAATCTGTGTTACCCTTTGTCACATTTTTATTGGCGTGTACAGGCTTAGGTTTGCCACCTAAAAAGTAAAATATCTATATTCATTTCCTCTTAAATAATTTGCTTGTGTATTTGAATATAGTACCACTGGATAAATGACAACATCTTCCTATGGACTTCTGGTAAAAAACACCAAATGTTATTACTATTATTATTATTATTTGATTGTATTTATTTTTTTGAGATGGAGTTTCACTCTTGTTGCCCAGGCTGGAATACAGTGGTGGGATCTCAACTCACTGCAACCTCTGCCGTTCATATTCAAACGATTCTCCTGCCTCAGCCTCCTGAGTAACTGGGATTACAGGCACCCATCACCACACCCAGCTAATGTTTGTGGGGTTTTTTTGTATTTTTAGTAAAGACAGGGTTTTGTCATGTTGCCTGGCTGCTCTTCAACTCCTGCTAGAATTACAGGTGGGAGCCACTGCGCCCAGCCCAAATGTTGTTATTATGTTATCATTTAGTGTATAAAATGTGATTATGCCTTAGAAAAGCTAATACCAAAAATATTAAAGAACCATAAAACAAGGTGCATGCATTAAATCTAACACAATGCAGTTAAATACCAAGTTACTGTTTTTTTTGTTTGTTTTTATTTCTGTTTTTTCATAGTCTTTTCATTCTCTCATTGATTCTTCCCTGTTTAAAAAAATAGAATGTAATTTTGGCCCAGTTCTTCTATAAGCAGGTTCTGAGAGAGACTCACTTGCAGGAAGTTTATTAGTGAGTGTGCCTGAGAACAACATTTGTGAAAGATTAAAGAAATCCTGACTTGTACATAATGAAGAGTTGAACAACAATGAAGTTGTTAATAAAGCCTCGGTCTATCCAATGGGGATCTCTGGAGCTGGGATGGGTTTTTAAAGTTGTGTAGAATTGAGTCAAGGGAAATAACATTTGCATTATTCTATTGACCAATCAGTGGATGAATGACAGTCACAAGAAAGAATGTAAAAGTGCATGGCCAAAAGCAATGCATGGCTGAGAAGGGAGTCAGTTATGAGCAGTCAGAAGTTGGGGTAACGAGTGCTTCAATTTTACAATCAGAATCTTGAAATCCTATTTAATTTTCCTCTTAAATTATAATTCTAAATATAAGAATATCTTAAGTTAAATGTAATAAAGCAATATGCCTTGTTGATATTTTTGTTAACAATTTTCTTTCAACTTTGAAACAAATTAAAGCCCATAAACAAGGTAAAAGCAAGAGCACAGCAGGGATTCTGTGAAATATATGATCTATTTAGGTACCATTCCTTGCCTCTTGTTGTGTTTCCAGTTTCAGAGCTTTGGGGATGTTGCTTCTCATTCCAGGGCTGCCAAACATGGTTGACTATTGTGTCTGTAATTTGTGAGCAACAGCTGCTTTTCATTTTTCAATGTTGGGGGTCTAAATAGATCACATAATAAACCTTAGAATAAAAGAAGCACTCATTTTACAACCATCCAATCTATGCCTGTGCAGATGGCACTATCCTTTCTTTTCTGAAAAACATGTTTTTCTTGTTCCTAATATTTCTGTTTGCCTTTGTTATACTGCATTTTCAATATAGGGTTCACAATTTCATAAACTTCTTGGCTTTACTGAAACTTGATTAACTCTCTTCCTCCTTGAAAACATTGCATATTTTGTTATATCATTCCTCCCTGGCTCAGAAGAAGAGGCATTATTACATTTTTCAAGCAGTAAAACAGTCATCATTCCTTTCATCTAATGTGCTCCCTTTGATTTTGCTTTTAACAATTATTCCAGATCTCTTATATCTCAAAAACATCATTCAAATTCCATCCTTCTTCTTATATGCAATAATGGTTAACTCCCCTCCATCCGTGACAATGATTTAAAAGTCATTTCTTATCATCATTGCAGGATACTGGTCAATTAATTTTCTTGCTTTGATTGTGAAATTCCCGGTAAACAGACTTCTCACTTGATATCAATTTTAACTCACTCAGTAACACTCAATGCAATCAAACATAAGTAATTATATTTCATTTTCCTAAAGCTATTTTCTCAAGGCTATGCAAATATTTTTTACCTTATTTGAAAGCTGAATTGAAAACTCGCCCTGGAATAAGTTACTCATTACATCAGGTGGAAGCTCCTTTATCACTTATTAAGCCATAGTATACCTTTCCCTAAGTTTGGTTTGTGCTCCAGTGACCTGTGGAGAAGTATATAAACTAAAATTACTTTTTTGCCCACTTTTTTTGACAAGGGACTATTTTCTTATATTGATTCTTTTTAAACCAGATAAGTGCCTTAGATAATTCTACTAATTTTATGAGCCAATCTCTCTGTAACACTTTTCTACCATTCGTATTAATTGAGTTTTACATATTGTCCTAGATCATAGTGTTTTCATCTTGGCATTATTGACATTTTAGGCTAGATAAGTTTTTTTGAAACCATCCTGTGTACAGTACAATATTTAACAGCAATATCTTTCATCTCTATCTACTAAATGACAGATTTAGCATACCTCCTCCAAGTTGTAATAAAAATATCTCCACACATTGCAACTTGTCCCCTGAGTAGCAAAATTCTTTGTGGGAACCACTACAGAGATGAATAAAGAGAGGTTGTAGAATTCAGAATAATTCATATGCAATAATATTAATAGTTTTAGAGCACATGCTATATGATGATTAATATTGTTACACATTTACGCATTTAATTGCATTAAATATAATCTACAGAAAACACTGTGATACATATTATAATCTTCATTTAACACATTAGGAAACTGAGATGCAGAATGATTATTTAGCCTAACCCCCAAAACTTGAAAACTATACATCTGACATGTGGTTAATATCCAAAATATAGAAGGAACACAAACAACTCAATAGCAAAAACAAACAAACAAATAACCTGATTTTACAGTGTGCAAATACCTGAAATGATATTTCTTTAAATAAGACATACAAATGGGCAAGAGGTATATTTAAAAAATGCTTAGCATTGCTAATCCATCAGGGAAATACAAACTAAAACCACAATGAGATATCACCTTACCCCAGGTAAAATGGCCATTACCAAAAAGACAAAAGAAGACAAGTGTTTATGAGGATGTAGAAAAAGAGGATCCTTGCACACTGTTGTTGAGAATGTAAATTAGTGCAGTCATTATGGAACATAAGAAAAAGATTCCTCAAAAAATTAAAAATAGAACTATTGGCCAGGTGTGTTGGCTCATGCCTATAATACCAGCACTTTGGGAGGCTGAGGTGGGCATATCATGAGGTCAGGAGTTTAAGATCAGTCTAGCCAATATGGTGGAACCTTGTCTCTACTAAAAAATACAAAAATTAGCTGGGCGTGGTGGCATGTGCCTGTAGTCCCAGCTACTCGGGAGGCTGAGGCAGGAGAATCACTTGAACCCAGGAGGTAGAGGTTGCAGTGAGCCAAGATTGCACCACTGCACTCCAGCCTGGATGACAGAATGAGATTCCATCTAAAAAAATAATAATAGTAATAATAATGGAACTATCACATGATCTAGCAATCTCGCTTCTAGGTATATATCCAAAGGAATTGAAATCTGTATGTCAAAGACATACCTGCACCCCCCACATTTATCGCAGCACTGTTCACAAAAGCCAGTAGTATGTGAAATCAACCTAAATGTCCATTGATGGATTAATGGATAAAGAAAATATGGTATATACACCTAATGGAATGTTATTCATCCATAAAATGAATGAAATCCTGCCATTTTCAATACCATGAATGAACCTGGAAGATGTAATGTTAAGTGAAATAAGCCAGGCACAGAAAGACAAATATTCCATGATCTCATTTATATGTAGAATCTTAAAAAGTGGGTCTCAAATAAGTAGAGCCAGGAGCAGTAGCTCAATGCCTGTAATCTTAACATTTTGGGAGAACAAGGTGAGAGTTTTGCTTGAGCCCAAGAGTTTGAGACTAGCCTGGGCAACCAAGCAAGAAAGACTCTGTCTCTATAAAAGAGTCTAGGCATGGTGACATGCACCTGTAGTCCCAGCAACTCAGGAGGCTGACGTGGGAAGATTGCTTGAACCCTGGAGTTTGAGGCTTCAGTGAACCATGATTGGACCACTGCACTCCAGCCTGGGCAACAGAGTGAGATCTTGTGTCAAAGAAAAAAAGATAGATAGATAGATAGAGAGAGAGAGAGAGAGAGAGAGAGAGAGAGAATGGTTGTTACCAGAAGCTAGGGAAATTAGGAGGGAGTAGAGCATGGAACATGTTTATCAAATGATGCATAATTAATGTTAAAGAGAAGAAATATTATTTCAAAAGATCTATTGTACAGCAAGGTGACTATAGTTAATGAGGACATATTGTACTCTGGAAAATTTAAAAAGTGGATGTTTTGTGCTTTCACCAAAAAAAAAAAAAAAAAAAAAAAAAATGATGACTATATGAGGCAATGCATTCATTAATTAGCTAGACTTAACCATTCTGGAATGCATATGTACTTCAAAACATCATGTGATACATAATAAAACCAAAATATCACCTGTCAAATAAATACTGAAATAAATAAATAAAAATAAATATAAACCCATTTACTTTAACCTTAGCACCCATGCTAAGGTTAAACATCCATACAACAATTTGCCTATAACCCAAATTCCACAGAAAGACCAGAAGTAGAGAAAACCTAAAAAAAAAAAAAAATGTGATTGAAAGAGTGAATTTTCAAACCTTAAGAGAAAGATAGAGAGAGAGAGAGAATCAAATACATACTTCTAAGGATAGGAAGTAAAAGCAGAAGGTATATACATGTTTAAGGAGTTTGAGGGGAAAAGGAAGAAAATTAGGTCACAACCACAAGTAAAACATGAATTAAAGCTATAATGTAGTAGGATAATTTTTTTACTTTCCTTATTACAAATCCATTATTTTTGATCCATGACTTTTTAAGAATGTCTCTTTACTTTTGGCCACAGATTGAGGTCAGTGATATGAGGAATAACAAGCAAAACACAGAATTATATAATTATATTTACAAGTAGAAATCTAGTAACTGTAGACTTGTAAAGCACATATTTTACATTGTGTCACAGAGTTCTGTTTCAATTTTATTAATGATATAAGGAAAATAAAATAGGTTCCCATAAACATAAACTGGAAGTAAACATTATTGTTTCTGGTTGGACTAAGTTCACAGTGTCTTTTCTTCTAAGAATAATCAAAGGCTCATAGCTGCAAGATGTTAAGAAATTGTATACTGTGTATGAGTAGACCACAGGTAGAACATCATACAGCTAGGGTTCCACAGTCCACTTCCCCGGGAATACAATAAACAGTGGTGGCAACATGCAGCCAGTCAGGTGGGGAAGACAATAATGTGCTAGAATGAAGTCGAGTTTTAAAAAAAGACTCAGATGATTGCACTATCCAAAAAACTGGTAAGTCTGTGTACAATTGTACAAAGTGTCAAGACTACTTTAAATTGGGTTTAGAAGGAAAAATAACAGTAAATTCTGAATCAACTAAACCAAATGAAAACTCATATCAGGTTGTCCAATCCAGTGCACACACTACATAATAGCTAAGGATGATGAGACATCTAACAAAGAAATAAAATGTTTGGAGATGGACTTAAAAAATAATAGAAGGGGTTGTTGTGCTGCTCATTCCAGTGTGGAGTAAAAGAGTAAAAAGTAAGAACTGTGTTTAAAGGATGTGTCACACATGCCAAAATTAATATTCCAATGTATGAGGAAACATATCTTGTAAATATCTGTATTTTTCCCTCAAAATTTAGGCTATTGCATTATTCACAAACAAATAAACAAAAAAATCATGACCATCTAAGTATTTAGGGTGTGTCTTCATATAGTATTAGTGGGGATCCTGGTTACTGGGATTGTGTGAAGAGAAGACAGAAGAAATAGAACATGAAAGGTGGATGCCAGCTATTACAATAGTTGGGAGTAGTTTGGTTTTAATGTCATGATAGCAGAAATCAAAACAGGTGACTCAGGCATATGAATGATAATTGTTACATAAGTATAACAAAATATAAAGATTTTAATAAATTAAACAACTCTACATCTAACATTTATGACCACATAAAAATAAGTCTTAGTGTAAGATTTTAGTACTATTGTACTCTTGTGTTAGCTGATGATAATAAAATTATACTATGGCAGTAAAAATAGTTATTATGTTTTGAAAAAGATCAAACCATGTGTTCTAGTAAATGACTGATAACATAATCCTTTAAGCTAACTACCTATATCAATATATAAATCTTATTGCCATAATATCAATGTATCTGAATTAAAATATATGTAACCTCCTAGGGGTTTATTTAGAATCATGGTGATGTATTAAGTTTTTTTTTCTTTCTGTTTATTACAAGGAATTTTAACAAACAATTTCTGAAAAGTTTTGCAAAAACAAATTCAGGATGAAATTTTAAATTGACCTCCAGAAATACATTGTCAAATAGAAATCAAGTGGATTGTAGTTTCTATCTCATATTCAAGTGGATTGTACATAAAAATAGTGCCTCCTTCTACCTATAAAACATGCACTTATATCTGTAAATGGATTATCAGGAGAAATTACAATTTCTTGTAATCATAATAAGAAACAGACTTGTTAACAATAAAGACAATATCATGTTTAAGTTGGATCAACTTTTTCAGTCAATGCAAATATATAGGGCATAGGGCATAATATAACCCCACACTGTATTTTTTCTTATTTTTTTTCCTTTGGAAGACATGAATCTACATGACATTTTTTTTTTTTTTTTTTTTTTTTTTTTTTTTTTTTTTTTTTTTTTTTTGGTCTATTCCAAAGAGACTCAGTTAACACAAATATTACCCTCAAATTTTTTTCTAATTTTAAGTATATTCTAATGGGGAAAATTTACAAAAAAAAAAAAAAATCTTCTAAAAGGAAAAGAGGACCCTTCTTTCCCAAAGGAGTTTGTTTGATGAGAAACCCAGGAATATTGTGTTACTAAGTCACTAAGTAATATTGTTAAAGTAGGCAGATAGCCAGACATGAGCAGGAGAGAGGAGGCCCTGAGACAAGGGAGGTGTGGAAAATCTCACACCTCTAAGATCATGTGAAATATCCATGCTGAATATAAGCAGAGAGGAGGGAAAACACCTAAGAAAGAAATGCCCCTTAAGATGGCCACTAATCATTCACATTGCAGATGAACTGTCAGAATGTAGCTAGGTACACATTGATAAGGAGAAAGGGCAAAGGAGGAAGTTCCTAGGAAATACACAGCAATAAGGGTAGATTTCAACACCATACCACCTTCCTGGTATGACATTAACGAGCAATGCAACCACTTGGTAGATTTGTATCCAGCACTGGCCAGCACATGCACACCAGCTACTTATTAATTATCAAGCTTGGGGTTGGGACTACGTGGGGCTAGGGAGGGGATTTAGACAGAAGTGGAAAATCTAGACAAAGAAAAAAGGCAGAAACAAGTCAGAGGCGGGAATTTCAAGAAACAATGTGACATCCTAAAAACTCAACAAGGAACTCTTGGGCTGCTGCTGGCACATTTCCCTTCAGCAGCCCACTCTGCTTCATGTCTTCAGAGTGTACTGTCTCTCTAAATAAACTCTCTGCTCTAGATTTTCTTTCAATAAATTTTCTTTTTTTGACTAAATCAGTCACTTGGATGATTCTTTCTCCAAGTCAGACTAAGAATCAAGGATTCCTGCACTTCCCACTAGCAAAATCAGTGTCATAGCCTTCACATCACTGAAAGCCCTGGTGGGCACAGAAGGAGCCCATGGATCCTACAGTAAGAAGAGCCTATAGAGGTCGAAACATACTACCGTGCCTATTCAAAGATCCCTCATATGTCAGCAGAAACAAAACCATTCAGCATTTTAAAATACTGAGATAGTCTATGTCTTTAATGTGCGGCAAAAGAGAGAATAATTTAAATCAGGACTAACATATTGTTTATACTAAAATTTCATTTGAGCAATGATTATTTTTCAAGAATTTTTTTTTATATTTTAGGTTATATCTTTGAAAGCAGGAATGGTATGTCTTGTTTGCTGCCAATCTCCAAATCCTGGAAGATATGCCTGTCAAATGTTAAGGACACAAAACCATATGTTTTATTTATGAAAATTAAATTAAGCCATGAATTTATAAGCTCTCTTAGAAAATTGCTAAAAGAATAAAATCAGCCTAGGGATTAGTAGGTGGCTTTACCAGTAATATAATTGGAGTATTTGACAATGTTGTGGACTTACTGCTCAACACTTAAATCAAGTTGCATGAGAAGAAAACTAAAATGATTACTGAATTTTAAGAAGTGCATGTAGCAAATAAGAAATTTTTTAAAAAACTCATATGTATCCCTCACTTCCCAGCTTAAATCCCTTCATTACGACTCCCTTTTGAAGTATGATTTTTTTTTTTTAAGTTATAAGAAAAATCTTCTTGGGAAATGCTTCTCATCCATCCCTTCTTCCACTTCTTATTTGCATGCCCCACTTCTTATTTGCATGCCCGAATCTCTCCGTCTTGTGTTCAATTTCCTGCCTAAGCATGCTGCTCCCTCTCCCCACTAAGCTCCCTGTCTAAACATGTTGCCCTAGTCTTCATCTGACTAATTTGTATATATGTTTTAGCCCTTAACTTTAAGCCTTCAGACTTAGTGTGAGTCCTTCTCCAAACATGTCCCCGTGCCATGTTCCCACTGTTACATCACTTATGACATTATGTCAATATACCTTGGCTACTCATAAGTTTCCGGATCTTGACATCAAATACGAGAAATATAGATTCCATGGGAATTGCTTTTTGAAATATCTTGTGCCTACTATGAGTTTTGTCACATAGCAAGTATTAAGTAACTTTTTATTTAATGGCTGAAATAATGTATATCTTATTGCATGAATAAACAAATTTGGAGCAACTGATTTTTCTAAACTGTCACTTGGAGAGTGTAAAGAATGATTTTATATTTTCATTTGTACCTCCCACACACTACATAGTCATATCCAATATAATTCAAAAACACATTATTTTTTGAACAAGGAACAAGGGAGAGATAGAAACACATGCTATAAACAATCTGTTTTATATAAGGGGTTTTACACAATTCAAGAAGCAAACTCACTAAGTTTCTGATTACAATGAACAATGTAAGGTATTTAATTTAACCTTAGAAATAATTTTAAAAAATATGGTATATAGTATTTTCCTCAATCTTATACAAATTTATAATACCATCATCTGATTTTGAATTAATTTTTTAATAAGAACTAGAAGTAGAATTGGAAGAAGTTGAATTATGATGTCTCTTCCGAGATTTTTTTTAAGGGGGAATTACTATCTGATACAAAGATTTTCACACTTTATTTCAAGTTTCATATATCTACCATCTTGCCTCTATTCCGACTCTCCTTCTCCCCAATATTCCCATTTTCTTGTTTCTGCCCTCCTGATCATTCAGTTAGGCCATTTAACACAGCACATGTATCCATATACATTCTAATCTTGGTTAACTTCCTGTGCTACATAAAATGGATAATTAGAGTAACATATGAAGCTTTGTCATTGAGGAGAATTCCCATACCCCATACCTTTCAAGAGCATTGCTTAGTGCAACTACTCTACATCTTCTGCTTACATTTGTATCCCATGCCAACCCCCAGTAAACCAAGCCCAGGCTTTTTTCTTTTTCTATCAGCTGATTACATATGATCAACAATATGGCCATAGAACTGAGAGAGAGTTGTGCTGTTACTACAGCATTAGTGAATGATATGATTTCTGGGAACTGTGCCATTGCACCTTGATTTTTCACCTACTTAAAAACAGATATGCAACTGCCAAGCATAGTATAGATTTCTTCTTGAGTCTGCTTGATTTTATGATTTGGTGCCCAGGATAGGACTTGATAGTCAGTTACAAATACATAGACACTTGGTGTTCACGGTTTAAGTGCTTAATTACTTCCAGGCCATGTTAAAAGTTGTTTTTAAAATGGAATTTCATTGTCTGCTACAGATGGTCTAAGCCTTGCTTTAGGATCTCAAGAGCCAACGCTTCGCTTCTCCTTCTGGGCTTGCCAAACCTCTTCACAGCAGCATTTTTTTTTTTCAGTTATTAATATAACTAATATTATTGAGTCTGCTTAGTCAATATTATTGGGTGGCAGAGCTTCTTTTGTCATATACTGAGCACTTTCCTGTTCTAGAACCCACTGGAAAACTTATTTCACTCGGCATATGATCCAGTTAAGTATTTTCCAGTGAGGAATAAACTGCCTCTGGAATCCCAAAGGCCAACCAGGTATTATTAATTCTACTTCATAGTGAAAAGAGCAAAATTAATTATTAAGTGAGGCAATACCAATCCACTGAGAATTCATGCTCTATCAGATAGTTAGTGCCAATCATATTTTACAGATTAGGAAAGTAATAACTTGGCCAAACTACTAATGCTATTTTATATCTATGTTCAAGGTGAAAATAAACTTACAATATATCCTATAAAATATTTCTTTTTAAAAAGATACAAGTATTTTACTTACACTTTCTTCATGTCATTTATGAAATAAAATTTGACTCTATATATTGTGAAAATGAATGGGTATTATTTTAAAAGATCAAAATATTTTGAGGTATGCTGAGCTTTAAGACCATTTTTGAATCATGAGTTTAACATGCCTGTTCATGCTCAAAAATACAGATTTTGGTAATGTATTTTCTAAAAATGTAATCTCACATAACTTTATTTCAGCCATTAATTTTGAGTAAGCACCCATTGAAATTAGTGTTATAAAATATAAATGAATGTTTCATATAGTGTAAAAGCTCTAAAGTGTTTCTATATAAATTAAAGTTAAGGTGCAAACCTTTCACATATAATAGCTGATGTCTCCATTGCTCTGGTGGAAACAGTGTTGCTATTCATTCATTCCTTTACCTAGCAACAGCTGTATTCCTCGTAGCTCTAGAGAAGTACATACAGTTTATTCTTCCTTTTATTTAAATTTTTCTGTTTTTATTTTTATTTTTATTTTTTAGAGATGGGGGTCTCATGTGTTGCTGAGGCTGAAGCATAGTCTCATATCATAGTTCACTGCAGCCTGTAACTTGTGGGCTTAAATGATCCTCCTGCCTCAGCCACCCAGGGGACTGGGAGTAAAAACACAAGCCACTGAACCTGACTACAGCTCATTCCTTTTAATCAGTGTGCTAAACCATGTATCTGGTGCATTTGGCTTAGGGTGCTGTTGAGAGAGGAAGCAGTTAGAGGCTGGTTAGGTAGAGAGAGAGGGAGGGTCCGGGGAGAAGGACAGAGAAAAGCAATCTTCACAGGAACAACCTCAGAACAGCAACTACACTCCCTCCGTTAATGTGGTTAAGAATGTCCCCTTGTGCCAGGATGTTGCTTAGAAGGGACTGTCCCAACCTTGGCTCAGGAACAATAAATCAACTCAAATGCCCTTAACTTGACCCAGCTCATTATAATGTCATTAACGTGGCATGAGCATCGGGGGTTTTGCTCCACTATGGGTTTTGCTTAGGCACTAATGGGTTATAACCAAAATGGAGTCACTCTGGCCAACCCCAGGCATGCACAGATTCAACACCCCTTGGAGGGAACTTTGCTCTTCCCATTTGGACAAAACCCACAGAAGAATTTCTGGTCTCTGCCACATGAAGGACACAGCAGAACTCAACTTTGTTTCTGGTAACCTGCTTTCAGGCCCCTTATCTTTGGTGAGAGCTTTCCTTTTGCTTAATAAATCCTATTCTACTCACTCTCCAGTGTCCACATGCCTCATTCTTCTTGTTCATGGGACAAGAACTCTGACCTAGCTGAACTAAGGACTAAACAGACTACAACATTGTTACTGAAAAAAAAAATAAAATAAAATAAAAATTAAAAATTATAAATACCTAAAGAAATTTTCTTAAAAAAAAAAAAAAATATATATATATATATATATATATATATATATAATCATACTATCGTATGGTTCAACAAACAAGTAACCAGAAGATGTATTTTAAAATGTTCATTCAGTTAATTTTCCTTAAGATGGAAAAAAAAGTGTAATATAAATGTCTGTTAGTACATTTTTGAAATCTAACCATAACTTTGAAGAGTAGGAGTATGACACTTAGGGAAAGTTACTTTTTTCTTTGTGCTCAATTATCTATGCAGACTCATTGCTTACTCTAGGGTGTTAAACAGTATGTCGTCTCATCAGTAGAACCAGTTTCAGACAGATCAGATGAATAGATACAATAATAGATACATAGATACATAAATACATAGATACATAGAATGTTACTAATCTTGCTTTGTAGTGTGTGGGCTCTTTTCATCTGGCAACTCACATTAGTTTTGATACTTTTTCTGCACTATTTTTTTGGTGCTTTCATTCTACTTGTTTTCTCAATTTTTTTTCTTTTTTTTTTTTTTGCACTCCTATTTTTGGACACTGTCTTCTAATTGCTGTATCATCTTTTCTACTTTCCATCACATTTATTTCTGCTTTACTGTCTCAAACAATTTTCAACTTTTATTACAGAACTTCAATTGGAAGTGTTCCAATTTCTGCTATTATGTTTTCATTTTCAACAGTTTATCTTGTTTTTCAGAATATTATTTACTATAGGATGTTGTTATATTTAAAAAATGCTATTTCTTCTCTTATCACTCATATTAGTGAAAAATTTCTGCAGTTTTGTCACCCTATATAACCTTGAATTTCCTCTGTTGCTTTGTTCTCATTTGTTTGAGTTTTTAATTTTCCATGTTACAAGCTTTCTAAAAATATATAATTTTTCAGTATCTATTCATAGTTAAGAATGAGGGACTAACCATAATATTGGAAGCTCAAAGTGTATCTGTTAGACTTGCTTACTCGAGTTTTACTGGATAATGATTTCAATTGTTTTTGGTGTATACCAAAATGAGAAGCCAGTATTTCAGTCTTTGCTCTTTAGTTTCCACAAAGAACCTTCTAGGCTCCTTCTTAAAGTGTTCTGGATAGTAGATAGAAGAGGGCCAGGTTTCTGCATTCAATAGTATTAATTACCTCCATCTCCCAGTTTTTAGTAAATCCCTTGTGCTCTCAAATCTCTTAGCATTCACCAATTCAGACACTGCACATTTTATCTTTGTAGATAATTATTCTCTGGATCTCTTTATAGGTGAAGGAAAAGTTTCTGCCTTGTGCTATAGATTTAGAGAAGTTACCTAAGTATGCTTCTCAGATTTTCATCTAATCTTCTTTGCTTTGTCTTGATACCTTTTAATTTTCGCTGGAGTGAAACATGGTACTCCAAATTCTTGGACATTTTAAAGAATTATGTCATTTGAATTGTTTTGTTGTCATCTTTCTCCATAGATGTATTAAATCCAGCTTGTTGAGGGTTTGCAAGTCAGATATCAGACATTCATGGATTTTCATACTTTAGTAGATTGAAAGTTTTCCTAAAGTTTTCATGGATTTAATGGGCATTTTCAATGACAGAAAAGATACATTATTTAATCTGCTATTTTCCCTGGGGATAAAAACACAATTTTTCAATGTGCAAACATGTCACATTTTATTCAGCCATTCCCATATTATCAGCTCTTATATTGTTATTATTATTAATAATGAGGATTGTACTAAAATGTCTGTATATTTATTTAATTATTTCTCCCTAGGATTAATGCCCTAAAATATTGTGCTGAATACCCAGATTATTTTATTTTTATTATTATTAATTTTGAGAAAAAATCTTGCTTTATTTGCCACGCTAGAGTGTAATGATGTGATCACAGCTCACTGCAGCCTTTACCTGCCAGGCTCAAGCAATCCTCCCACCTCAGCCTCTTGAGTAGCTGGGACTACAGGCATGAGCCACCACATTCGGCTATATTTTTTAATTCTTTGTAGAGACAGGGTATCCCTATTTTGTAAGGCTTATCAATTAGTGATTTTCTCTATAAGTATATAAACCATTGGTCTTACTCAAAAATTTTTTATTACGTGGTAGGATTATGTTTTCTGACACATTATTACATTAGATGTAAACATATAGCTTATTTTGAACCAGTAAAATACGTATTTAAATGCCATGCAATAATTCCAAGGTACATCTCTCAGATCCAGCATATAATTCACAATATTAGCTAGGTAATTGTGAAAGAAAGTGCCACAGTAGAGCTTTTATTGGTCTTGTGCACTACTAGACTACAACTAGCAAATAGTCTTGCTATATGTGACATGCATGAGAAATAACCATTTCATTAATTTATTGAGCTTTTTTTTAAACAATGAAACCTAGCCTATCCTAACTCATTCTGAATATGTGTTTTCCAAATATTTTTCTAAATTTCAGTCTTATTTATAATTTTTTAAATGTCATTGACATTAAAATTGCCAGTAACATTTTTAGTAAAAAACACTTTGTAACAGACACAAGCCAGGTTTTTTTTTTTTTTAATTTTAGGTTCCAAAATAGCCTTTACAAAATATGTATACACCATTTTTGTCTGTAAAAAATAACTTATTTTACATGTGAATACATACTAAAATTGTATTGCATATCTACAAAAGGTAGGATTACACTCTGTTTTGAAAAAATAGGACATTCTAATGTGTGGTGATTTATAATTTTTTAAAAAAATTCATATGACTAGCCAGTTGTCCTAGTACTTTTTATTAAGTAGGGAGTCCTTTCCCCATTGCTTGTTTTTGTCAATTTTGTCAAAGATCAGATGGTTGTAGATGTGTGGCTTTACTTCCGGGTTTTCTACTGTGCTCCACTAGTCTATGTGTCTGTTTTTGTGTGAGTACCATGCTATTTTGGTTACCGTAGCCTTATAGAATAGTCCAAAATTGGGTAATGTGATATCTCCAGTTTTGTTCTATTTTCTTTGGATTTCCTTAACTATTCAGGCTCTTTTTTTTTTGGTTCCATATGCATTTTAGGATAGTTTTTTCTAATTCTGAAAAAATAATGTTAGTTATTTGATAGAAATAGCATTAAATCTATAGATTGCTTTGGGAAGTATAATATTTTAACAATATATCTTTCACTCTATACAAAAATGAAATAAAGATAGACTTAAGATTGAAATGTAAGACCTCAATCTATAAAAATCCTAGAAAGAAACCTAGGAAATACCATTCAGGACATTGGCCTTTGCAAAAAAAAATATGACTAAGTTCTCAAAAGCAATTGTAACAGAAACAAAAATTGGCAAGTGGACCTAATTAAACCAAAGTGCTTCTGCACAACAAAAAATTGAACATAGAAAACAGACAATCTACAAAATAGAGGCCAAGATTCACAAACTGTACATATAACAAAGGTCTAATATCCAGAATCTATGAGTAATGTAAAGAAATCAACAAGCAAAAAGTAAATAACCTTTTTAAAAAACTACTAGAATGGGGAAAGAAGCAAAGGGCAATAGCTGAAAACCTTCCTGTTGGGTCACTAGTTGGGTGATGAGACCATTTATACCCAGGTAAAAAACCTTCACATCTACCTGATGAATCAAAAATAAAAGTTAAAATTATTTAAAGAATGAATAAAAATAAAACAGTATTACTGTAAGGTTAGTGACAAATGAACTGATGATTCTTTTGCCAAGCTAGTATCCAGTCTTCACTTCTTTCTTCAATAAAAATGACCTTACAAAAAATTCAGCCATGCTCAGATATAAAATTATTTTCATCTTCCCTTTTCAAGAAAAGTGACAACTAAGATGTAAGCAGAACACATTGGGTTAGATTAACACAGATGAAAAGTGACCTCTTTAACACTTGACACTTTCTTCTTTCTATCACATAAACATTTGGTGTGATAACTAGAGATGCAATAGCCAGTTAGTGATTATGAAGGCTACAAAGAATCGCCTGGGCACGGTGGTTCATGCCTGTAATCCCAGCACTTTGGGATGCTGAGGCGGGTGGATCACTTGAGGTCAGGAGTTTGAGACCAGCCTGGCCAACATGGTAAAACCCTATCTCTACTAAAAATACAAAAATTATCTGGGCATGGTGGTGAGCACCTGTAATCCCAGCTACTCAGGAGACTGAGGCAGGAGAATTGCTTAAACCCGGGAGGCAGAGGTTGCAGTGAGCCGAGATTGCCCCAGCCTGGGCAATGAAGTAAGACTTCATCTTAAAAAAAAAAAAAAATGAAAAAGAACTACACAGAATTTTTAAAATATAGTACTGTAAAAAGTATAAAGCAGTAGTATAGAAAAAGATGGCTTAGATCTATTATGCACAACGAGTTCATATGGTAATCCTATATCTTTTGAGAAAGATAAAATATAACCTCTACTTTTTTAAGTCACTTTTTTTGCCTTGTTATATGTAGCTAATATTAATCCACACTGATATACCAATGTATTCATAATCCAAAGCCTGTTTTTAATGCTCTTCTAAATAAAATGTTTGTAGTTTAACTTACGTTTCTGCATTTTGGTTATTGTTTATATCATGAACATATCACTTATTTGTATATAACATCTATATATGTCACGTTCTGTTAATCTCCAGAGATATCAATTATACACATTTTATACTCTACTTTTTCTATTAAGTCCTTTACCAGGTTTAACATCTTTCATTTATAGAGTTTTGTCTTGTTCCTAATATTTGCTGTCTTCAATTCCTCATGATTCTCAACAGTATGGTCAGTTTTGAAGTTGAATTTGTCTGTTCTTCTGTTCTGCTTATTATTTTGTTATTTTAATTGGATATGCAAGAGGCATGGGATTTGTTTTAGTCTTTTATTGTACCTGTGACAACTTGTCATAAATGTAATGCTGAAACCAGCACAAATCAACAAGTTTGAAGCCCAGTGAGTGTGGGTGGTTTCTCTGTTCTACATCTCACAAACCAATGTGTTCAGGTCTGTGTCCCTTTCTGAAATTTCTAGCAATAACTCATTTCCAGGCTCATGCAGGTCGCTGACACAATTCAGTACCAAGCAGTTGTAGACTGAGGTCCCTGATGTTTTTCTGGCTCTTGGCCAACAGTCACTCTCAGCTTCTAGCTTCCACCAGAACTCTTTGGTTTGTGGAGCCTTTTCTCCATCTACAGTACCAGCAACGGTGGATCAAGCCATTTTCACACTTTGAATCTCTCTGACATCTCCATCTGCCTTATCTCTTCTGCCTCTTCTGCTTCTGCATTTATCTAACTGACTCTTCTGCCTTCTTCTTTCCTTTTAAGGATCCATGTGATTACATTGGACCTACCTGGATAAATGTCCCTACTTTAGGATCAGGTGATTAGTAACTTTAACTACAAAGTTCACTCAGAGTAGTTTACATTAGTCTTTGATTGACTAACCACAAACAGGAATGTTTGCATGAGTAACTACAGTATAGAAATATTGGGGGCCATGTTTATAATTTTGGCCAGGACAGAATTACAAGATAGATTTGCCATTCAGAGGCACCTCAGCAGCTGCCCTTCCAGATATAATCTTCTTTTAGTTTCATTACTAGACACTTGGAGTGTCGCTTTAACTCTCAGAAGGAACTCTCATCCTTCGAATACTCCTGGAAGCAGACCCCTCCAATAGTTTTCTGACTCAAGGTGGTGAGATTGTAAAGTGTCTGCTCCTGCCCCTCTACTTCAATTAATCACTGTAAATAGCTCCTGTTAAATAGCTCTGTAAAAAGCTATAGATTGTAGCTTGCTAAACTTGCTACTGCATTCCACCATCTTGACCATGTTATAGGTTGGTGCTTCTGATCTCAAGCTGTAATTTCTCTTTCAAATATGGGTCTATTTCCATTATCTAAATAATAAATTTATCCTGATTCTCGATTCCCCCGATCTTTTTTTCTCATTTTTGGCGTAACTTTTCTTACTTATGTGTGTTTCTCTATGAGTCCTGGAAACTTGGTATTGAGTTGTTTATAGCAGCAGATACTCCATACACCATGTAAAAATAGAAGTTTAATCAATTTATAAAAAGATAGTACAAAATTGTAATATTATGAATTATAGAAATCTCCATTTGTCTCTTTTTCTGTATATATATACTCCCTTATGTAATCTTTATAAATTATTGATATATATATGTATACATGTATGCATATATATATAATATATGTATATATTTAACCAACAATTTCCTGGATTTTTAGTACCTTAAAACAACAAAAATAAACATTTCCTTAATTGAAAAATGATCACTACCTTATGTTTTAAGTTTCCTTTGGATTTATACTTTACATAGAGTAATTAGCTCTAATTTATATTTTATATACATATAAATTATGTATGTATGTATGCATGTGTGTATATATACACATCAAATTGTAGATAAAACATAAATACAAGTTTTAATATTTTGTTCCTACAGCCAAGGAGACATTTGTAAATGTATATTTGTGTCTGAACTGGTTTAGGAAAATTTGAACATGAAATAGAGTCATTGTTATTCATTCTATGCTTTCAGACCAGCCTAGGTCAATGAAGACATCTGGTGTTTAACATTTGGCAGCTTCTCAACAGGCTATGACATATGAAAGAGTTTGGTGGTCTGACTTCACTTTTCACTGAATCATTGTCAGGTAGTGATTAGCGGCCTATCAGCAACTTGGCAAACAGTACGGGATGCTCCATGTTGGAATTCTTTTCTATCTATACACAGTTTTAAATATCAGCAGTAAAGTATATTGGCAGAAAACTCTATGTCACTCTTCCCTACTGTTCAATAAATAAGAAACTTTAACTGCCAGTAAAGATTATATCTTTCAAGAGATTCAAGTATTTGAAAGTATGAGAAAAACTAATTATAAAGTGCTAAGCATATGCACACTCACAGGAAACATTTTAGAGATGATTGATATTATTCTCTATCTTCATTAAAAAAGACAAATATTTTTCCAAATCAAATATCTAAAATAACTAGATATTTAGTACATATTTATTATAGGTTGATTAGTTGTTAACTGTTTTATTTTATTCAAGCACTTTTCTGTTTTAATACCAGTAATTGTGCTGATTGTGCAAACAGTCAGAATTTTAGTGTTGCAAAGAAATGCTTTTTATAAAAATACAGCTTATTACAAATGTTTATGAAGGAAAGTACACTCAGTACACCCAGAAATCTTGGATCAAAGCATATCTCTGTAAAATAGTGCCTGACGATGAAAAAGGTAACTTTTATTTTTGAGGTTTGTAAACATTTTTTTCAGAGGAAATTCTTAATTATTTTAAAAGACCGTAATACAGAAATACCTTTTGGAAGCAGTACTGCATAATATCTAATACATAAATGCTGACATTTATTTAGTAAATAATTAGTAATCGTATATTACTCTTGCAAGCCAGTTATTCTGTCATGTGCTATTGATCCAAGAAATGGGATAGTGCATGCTTTCTTTTATAAGTCTGAGGACTAGATCGGTGATCCATGTAGTGGAAAATATTCTCTGCCAAGAAGTTTGCAAGACTGTCTCTTTGTGTTGCAGGTGCAGAATATCAAACTATGAAATTTTGATATCTTTGATTCTTTTCTTTTTTGTTCTATATGTTAGAGGATCAATTCTGATATGTAATATGCTGATTCTCATAAGAAAATTGTCAATATTTAGAAATACAAAAAGACAAACAAACATGTTGTTTTAGAATGTTATAAATAATACATCTCTTTTAAGCTTGATTAATTTCAAGTTTACATTTTTCGTTTAATTATCCTTAATTAAAATACAATCACAAAATGGTTTAAATACTTTCACAAAGAAAAAACAGATGAAGATATTAATTCAAGCAGAAGCATACACAAGAAAGTGATAGAACTGTGATTATTTTCTTTTACTTGTAAAGGTATATAACAACATCATGAGGTAAAATAATGTAAAATATTAAGAAGATGTAAATATCTAACCAATGAGAAAATTAGAGGTTAGAATCACAAAAACTATGGATTTTTATACAGACTTATTTTATGAAATGTTGAAGCTTATCCTAAAGTCTCAATGGGGCCTGAGATACTAGAAAGTAATAAGATTAAGTCATAATTATTAGCAAAAGATTTCAAAATTTACTGCTTCGTATATGAAGAAAAATTACTATAGTAACTTTTTAACAAGTCAGTCCATGCTTACCACAATATTCTGTAGAAATACCCTTAATGGTAAGATTTAGGTGGTTATTCTAGAGTTTCTCATTTAAAAGTAAAATTCTAATACCCCATACCATCAGTCATACTTGTTCTTGCCATGGTCAAGCTGATCAAATAAAATGTAGAAAGCAATATGGGATGGAAATAAAGTACATTCTTTTGAAGGAAACATTGTCACAAGATTGAAAAATATTACTGACGATATAAATACAAACATGTTTGTAACATTTCAAAAGTGGAGAAGATTGCTGTAAAATTGGATGAAAGCTGATGTGAGTGAACCCACAAGTTGGGAATGGGTTTGGGAGGGTTCTTGGCCACACTTAGGAAGAATTCAAGAGCAAACCGATGTTGAAAGGAAAAAAGTTTGTTAAAGTAACAGTATACAGCACAATGGCTGCTCCCCGGACAGAGTAGGCTGTCCTGCAGGCAGAGTAGCACTCCTGGGTTGCTGGCTAACTATATTATTATCTATTCCTAATTAAACGCTAATAATAAGAGATAGGTTTTTCACAAACTTTCTAAAAAGAGACAGAGAGTTCCCAGAACCATATAAGGTAACTTCCAGGTAAAGTGGCATGGCACTAGTGGGAGTGTCTCATTGCCTGCAAATGCATTATGATTTTTAGTCTCACCTGGTTTGGGCCTCTTTCTTTGCTACATCCTGTTTTGATCAGCAGGGTTGTGAAAAAAAGTCCTGCTGACCTCCTGCTTCAAAAGTATACAGGTCTCTACTGTATCTTACGTTGTGGTTTTCACAATATTCACTTTCAAAAATAAGATGTGTAAGTACTATTTTCTGAACCATTGAAATATGAACTAGACAAATATAAAGAATGAATATCTTTAGAAACCATATTTTATATTTAAAACTGTATAAATCGAACCATCAATAGCATTTTGCTATTATTTTAAGTCTTTAAAAACTTCTGAGAAATGGTCACAGAGTTAGCAGCACAATTAACATAAATGAATTGATTCTTTAAGGAAGAATTGTTTTTCTGCATTCCATGTACCTCTTAGAGAAGGAACTGAAAGCCTGGGTATATAGCAAACAAAGCAGAAAGACATTCCTGCCTTCATGAAACTTCCATTGATTAGGGGTAGAAAATATGCAACATTTAAATAAAAATATGCAATAAATAAATAAAATACAGACTGTCTCAGAAAAAATTCAACAGAAGCAAGTAATAAGGAACATGAGTGGATGAGAATGTAACCTTACTATTTTTAAAATGGGATTTTAAGTTAATTCTGAGGATGTGACCCTTGAGCAAAGATCCATAAATAAAGATAAAAAAAGAGGTTACTAATCGGGCGTGATATGGAAGTGGGGTGATTTTTCAGGGAAAGGAAATGACAAGTTCGAAGACTGAGAATGTCCTGTGCAGGACATGTTTGACTAGCAACAACCAAGCCAGTGCAGCTTTGAAAAAAGATACTGGGAGAAGAGATAGTATGGTTGAGGTTCAAGGGGCCCAGATTGTATAGTACACTTAGATCCTCTATTTTACTCAGAGAGAGACAATCATTTGGAAGGTTCTTCTGCTGAGCATAATAGAAGCATAATCATGTCCAATTTTTCAAAGAACCATTCTAGCCATAGAGTTGAGATGGGAAGACAGATGGGAAGTAGGGAGATGGTTAGGGGTGAACTACACAAGAGATAATGCTAGCTTGGCGAACAGCAAAAGTGGTGAGAAGATGCTAGTTTATGGATATGTTTTTGAAGAAAATTGCCTCACTGATTGTGGTTTATGAGCCAATGAAAGGAGTCAAGAGTTGAATCTATGTTGCTTCTATGTTTTGTCTGTTTTGATTTAATCCAAGCAAGTTATACAGCAAAGAAGTACCCAAACTACCATAATAGTAATGTGATTAATTTTATAAAAGAGAATCTTTAAATGTGTATTATATTTTCTACTTTTTAAATGGAATATGGAGTCAGTTTTCTTGACACAAAGTGCATTAGCTATATTATGGAAAAATTTTTAAGAGATAGGATTTAATGTAAAGATTAATTAATTATACATGTTTTCTTTTCTTTTTTGAGACAGAGTCTTGATCTGTTGCCCAGGCTGGAGTGCAGTGGCATGATCTCAGTTTACTGCAACCTGCACCTCCTGGGTTCAAGCAATTCTCATACTTCAGCCTCCCAAGTATCTGGGATTACAGTCATCTGCCACCACGCCTGGCTAATCTTTGTATTTTTAGTAGAGAGTGGGTTTCGCCATGTTAGCCAGCCTGGTCTGAACTCCTGACCTCAGGAGATCCTCCCACCTTGGCGTCTCAAAGTATGTTTTCTTTTTCTTCCACAAAGATAGTAGATCTAAACTTATTTAATTTCCTTCTGAAAATATGTCAGTGATTTGTATGCTACCCAGTCACTTTTGAAACAAAAAACACACATTTGATCTGTATCATCTGTATCATCTAAGTAAAATAATGCTTTAACAACTAATGAGAAAGTAATAACTTTCGTGGAGCTATTTATCTTATAGAAAGCACATTTTGAAATGAATGTTTGAAAATATTACCAGTGTTATGTGATTTTGCTTTGGAACCAATGTGACAATACCACCTATTAAAGTTATTCTTTTCCCACATTACACATAAAAGGAAATAGAACATCTTAACATACACATAAGTGTGTGTACAGCTATATATGCAGTGATATTAATGCATGCATATATATGTACAAAATAACTTCTCATTGGTGTGCAAGCACAAATGAATAATATCAAAAACAGAAAAAATTACTTGCTGAATTAGAAGAAAAACGATAACTAATAATTTGATGAAGTTGGAAAGTAAAATTTTTTTTGTTTTTAAACACAGGTAAGGGTACGCTTTTTTTACGTGGTCCTGTCTTTCTTGATGAGACACCCTTCTAAGTTACGATTGTCATTAAAATCAAGTATCAAAATACAGCAAATAATCAGACATTCAAAATACGGTGCTACACAATGTTAAACCAAGATATACAAAGACAATAAAATATATCATAAAATAATTTCTTATTAATATATCAGAAAATATTTTACAAATCATTTTACCTTTTCTTATTATTTTGTTTTATTTTGGGGTTTTATTTATCCTGCTTATCACATATTATTATAGTAGCATATGTATATTGTTTTATCATAAATAGACATGCATTAGAAATGCATAAAATATTTTTAATGTTGGCATTCACAATTAGTGTGAAGATCACTAAACTAGAGAACAATATACACAAATACATATACAATTAGGACTCAATATGTTAAACACTTTTGTAAAGGGCACTAGCCCAGATTAACCTGCGATGTGCATGTCTGTGTGTGTGTGCATGTGATGTTCAATAAATACCTTTTATAAGTATTTGTTTAGATGTTTAGAATAAACAGAATCAAAACTATATCTAACAGAATTTTATTCTACTAAATTAACTTCAATACCATTTCTATTGTTTAAGAACCTACTCTATGACTGACATTTCTTAAATATTCTTTTTTCTCATAAACAAAATTCAGTGCAAGAAGAAGAAATAATGTAATCTCTGTCTTTGTCTATGTGATTTTCAAGATTTCTGAGTCAATACTATTGTTAATTCCAGTAACTTTTTGGTTTTTCTTACATTCCTTAATGCTAATTTAATAAGAGATCATAAAGGAGTGAACAGGCACTGACATTTGTACTAACAATACATAGTAATAGTAAAGACAAAGCACATTTATTGTATGCTGGTATGTGTCACTCTTTTAATAGTTTTTTTTTATGATTCAACTTATTTATTTCCCACAAGTGAGATAAAATTGCTATCTAATTTTATAAATGAGGAGATTAAGACACAGATAAATTATGTAATTCACCAAAGTTGAACAGTATAAAGAAGAGTCAATATATGAACTCAGACAGTCTACTGTTAGTGGGAAGAACCCTGGAGTGTAATATCACTTTGCAAAAATCCATAGGACACTTCTACATTTTTATGCTTTCCATGGTCTTTATTTATTTATTATTTATTTATTTATTTATTTATTTTGAGACGGAGGAGTCTCTCTCTTTCCCCCAGGCTGGAGTGCAGCGGTGTGATCTCGGCTCGCTGCAAGCTCCGCCACCCGGGTTTATGCCATTCTCCTGCCTTAGCCTACCGAGTAGCTGGGACTACACGTGTGCTCCACCACGCCTGGCTTTTTGTATTTTTCATAGAGATGGAGTTTCACCGTGTTAGCCAGGATCGTCTCGATTTCCTGAACTCGTGATCCACCTGCCTCGGCCTTCCAAAGTGCTGGGATTACAGGCGTGAGCCACGGCGCCCTGCCTTTCCATGGTCTTTTAAATGTTCTTTATGCAAATATTTATGTTTTCAGTTCATCTTGGTTACGTTTTTAAAAATATTTTTTGTTAAATGAGTTGTTTTAACACTTCAAATTCTCAAGACTGATTTCATTTCCACTTGAAATTTTGATGAAGTGTAACTATAGCCTTGAGCTACTCACTTTTTCCCCCTATATTGTTTCCAAGCTTAACTAATCTGGAAGCACCAACGTTGGCCTTGAGCTGTACTTCTGTGGTGTTAAAGACGGATATAATTGCCTTTTAAAGAAACATCTCTACTTGGAATAATTGCAAACCATACCTTTGAGATAAAATTTGCAAAATGAGAAGTGTGGTGAATGGCTATTACGCACAAGCTCATTTTCCCAAACCTCAAGTTTTGATGTAATATTAGACCTTGTAGCTAATTGTCCTGATGAATATTTTTAGTAGAGGTTAAGGATTCTTTTAGTAATTTCTTAGAAAGTAGATAATATGCATTTAGTCAGGTTTCTACCTGCAGTTACTCGGCTAAAGTAATAACATATTCTGTATTGATGATATTCAACAAAAATGCATACACTTGCAAATTATTAAAATTTTATTTTTTAAAAGAGCCAGAGTCTGTCAGCATCTAAGAGCAATCTTCTAGATCATTGATAGAAGAAGTGTTCATTCTCCATGATTCCAAAGAAAGGCACCAGAACTCGATTTAGGCGCAAATATTTACAAAAAAAAAAAACACTTTTACATTTTCACATGCATCCCTCTCTTTTATTTTGGGGACTATAATGTATAATTTTGAAGCTATGAGGGCAAGATTCAGTGATAATATATTGTGTTATAACCCATCATGTTAATGCAAGTTCTAGTATACCTTGCAAAAAATAAAGTCCCAGGAATTGTCTATATGTCACCCAGGCACTTTATTGTTCTAACGCATAAGATGAGCTTATAAATATAATTTGTTTTCCTACATTCTAACACAGGTATGATTAATTCCATTAGAATATATTCAAATAGTAGAATGGATCTACCATGTCTATAGCATTCCTATGTATCCAACTATTTATTCAAAATAAACATAAACATACACAATAGTTGAATAATTTTCTGCCCACTATTTGCTATTAAAGACCACTTTGAAAACATTGTTATTTTTATATCTTTATATGCCTGTGTAACTGTATTTATAATAAATGTATTTATAATAAATGTTAGAAAGAAAGTTTTGAAAGTTTTGTACACTTTAAATAATTTCAGATTGGCCAAATTGTCCTCCAAATAACTACAGAGGTGAAAATATTATATGCTACTTATGTTCGTTTGTTTATTTGTTTGTTTTTGAGATGGAGTCTTGCTCTATCCCCAGGCTGGAGTGTAGTGGCCTGATCTTGGCTCACTGCAACCTCTGCCTCCAAGGTTCAAGCGATTCTCTTGTGTCAGCTTCCTCAGTAGCTGGGACTACAGGCATACATCACCAAACCCAGCTAATTTTTGTATTTTTAGTAGAGACGGTGTTTCACCATGTTGGCAGGATGATCTCTATCTCTTGACCTCGTGATCCGCCTGCCTCAGCCTCCCAAAGTGCTGGGATTACAGGTGTGAACTACCAGGCCCAGCCCTGTTTTGTTTCTTTAATAATGAGTGTATAAGCACATTTTCACATATTTCAAGGTAATTATACTTCTGACTGCTCATATATTTTGTCATTTTTTTAAGATTGGTTTCTGGCATTTCTCTTTTAGTTTTTAGAAAATAGATTAATTAAGACAGTTAGCCTTGTGTGTGATAATATAACACAATTTTTTAAGAATGTATAACTTGCTTTTTACCTTTGAATAAGGAATAACAGCATTTTTGTTGATGTGTATTACATTTTATTTTTGAGTTTGTGGCTGTCTTAGTAATGCTTTGCTCACTTCCTGTCTTTTAATTAAAATTGCACACTTCCATATAATGTATTATTTTGTTTTAATAATTAAACTTAGTATAAAATCAGATATTCATTTCCCATTGAAATTGCTAGTCTGTTGTATGTACAAAATATATTAAATATTTTATCTTGGCCAGGCACAGTGGCTCACACCCATAATCCCAGCATTTTGGGAGGCCAAGGCAGTTGATCACTTGAGGTCAGGAGCTCAAGACCTGCCTGGCCAACATGGTGAAAAACCCCATCTCTACTAAAAATAACAAAAAACTAGCTGGGCAGGGTGGTGCACACATGTAATCCCAGCTACTCGGGAGCCTTAGACAGGAGAATCCTTGAACCCATGAGGTGGAGGTTGCAGTAAGCCCAGATAGCACCACTACACTTCAGCCTGGGTGACAGAGTAGGAATCCACCTCAAAAATAAATATATATATGTATGTATACGTATATGTAACATATATATGTTATCTTATGCTAAATCTCCATAAACATTAGCATCTCTTTTTATACTTTTTATCATATTACATTAACTTGTTAATGAATTATGTCAATACCATTTTAGTGACTCTAATTCCACAACTATTTTAGTGTTTTGCAAGATAATTCATCGCTCATCTTTTTTTCAGAAATTTCTGTCTGCTCTTGAATGTTTAATATTCATACTAATACTCAAACTTTATAATTACCTTTCCTTTCCCATAAAGACATATCATATAAAGTAAACAAATAAATCTTAAAATCACATTTTTTATTCTTATTGAGCTATCCTTCCATTTAACATATATTTAGTGAAAGAGAGAAAATGTAGATAAATTACTACACTGGATTTTTAACCTAAATCAGATATGTTGCCTTTTAAAAATGTTTTCAATACTTCTTTTATGACCTTCAGAAGATATATTGCACATTTGTCCAGATCTGACCATTTATTAGTAAAGCATGGTTTCTCTTCCTCTGTATCTTGTTTTGTAAGTGGTCAAAGGAGGTAGACCCGTAGCACTGGTTCCAGGTAATTAAGACACATTTACTAGCCTCTGCCATCTAAATGTTCATGGCTGCATTTGAAACTTGATGCAAAAAAAGGAAATAGTGCTCAAATTACTGCAAAAGAATGACATAAAAGTTGATGCTCAGAATGTTGGTTGACATCTTATTGCAGAAGTGTCCTGCAGCAGTGCTGCCTGCTTCCTGGCCCTCTGAAGTTATGTCGTTCTTGCCAATATTCAAGCCTGGTTATTCAATCTCTTGTCAGTACTCCTAACACATTTGTAATAGCTGCCCTTCTTTAATTGCAATGGTCAATGGCTATTCTTGCAACAAAGAGACTGTCTGCATGAGAGACTCCTAAAGGATAGACTAAGGAAAGGGAATAGTGAATGATGTCTTCTTTTAACTAGATTAGCCAGAAACATCTGAAATATATGGAAAGAAGTCATCTGGCCACGTGGGAGCAGGTCTTCAGGATGCAGCATGGAAATTGAAGCAAAAATAACTAAATGAAACTGCTAAGGAATTACTGATGCCTCTTCACCAAGGGGGTAGAAATAGAGTGGCACATTTGATAATGAATATATTGAATGTCAGAAGAAATAATGTTTTCAGCATATTTCTAGACTCTATAGGTTTAATATCTTTTTAACCTAAGAAAAGTAATAGTTTTAGAAAATTGTAAGTTGGATTTGCTACGAGGCCCCTTGAGTTTCTTTATTCTAATTAGTAAAAAGGAAAAAATGAGATGATTGTTTTGATGGAAATTAGTGCTTCTGATAATCAATTAGATAAATCTAGGTATGGTGCAGTGAGCTTTTCTATTACCCACATGTCCAATAATGATTATTAACACAGCACAAAGGTCCCCCAAAGAGGCATTAGTACCATGAACACACATCCTAAGAAATAAAGGTTTAGGTCGTCCCAATTGACAAGGAGATTTACATCAGCTTGTCAGCAGAGTTGCAGACTAAACAAGTAGGTACTGGAAGGGGAAAACCATAAATTATGCTATGTACCCAATTACAGAAAGATAAATTTTACTTTGTATGAGTTCACCTTTCATTTTTCTTTATCCTCTTTTTAAGATAAGTGTACATTGACAGTGGTGGTGGTGTTTCACTTTGCTATTTGGACCACAGTTTGAACAATCCTGTGACAGGAATGTAACAATTAAGGCACAATGGATATTCTTCAGAGGTAATGATGTTGGGATACATGCAGGAATGAAGAAATTTAGGGTTGTATTCCTTTGGGAAAATGGAAACCCCTTTTTTTTTAATTGTGAAAAAAGAAGAGTTGCATTATTTAGGCAGGACCAAATTTGGAAACGTAATTATGGGAAGAAAAATGACTGCCAGGCTTGGGGAGCCAACAGGATGCTCAGTATGCTTTAATTCTTCATCATCCCACATCCACTTTCTACTTTCTGAAAAATGACCAATTATGTGTACCCCTTGTGGGAGGCATGGCTCTGCCTTCCGTTATAGAAGGTGAATATCCCAAATATTTATATCCCAACTGCAAGGAAAATGGAGCACTTACATTTTACCCAATCATAAACTGCCGCCCTGTATTTTAAAATCGAAGCTGGTAGGGCAACTAACAAAACAGTGAAAATAATATATTCTGCACTAAAGGTATCCAGTGGTGGCAATCACCTTGTCCAATAGAGGCAGCTGTAGTGTCTGGTGTTGGCACCAACACCATTTCCTGATGGTTTTTACTAAAGATTCTGTGTACATTCAATTCTTTGTTCCAATAGAGCTTTTTTAGTTTGTAACTGTTGTTGAGACAAAATCCTCCAACAATAAATGTGATCTATAATAACTTGGTATCTGCCCAATAGATTTCCTTTTTATTTAAGGTAAACAGAGCAAATTGATCTCATTTAAGACAAATAACTCTAAGTATTATGGCATTTAACAAAAAAGGCCCTAAATTTGAAGTTATAATCATGTGCATAATATGAGTTTTTGTGTTTTAATTCTTTTATTAAAAAAAAAAAAACTTGTGTGTTGCTGTACTGTTTTAACCAGCTCCTGGTTTTTTATGTGGTATCTAAGCATTTTTGTCTATTAAATTGGTAACCAGCTGCAATAAAAAATTATCTTATTTCAAGGTTTTAAGTTCATTTTCTGAAGTGTTTTAGTTATACAATGATATCAACTAAAGCAACAACAGTTTTGCGTCTTTCAGTGTTTCTTACTAATTGGGATTGGGTAACACTTCTAGAATATTATTATATGTTAATGTTTATGATGGATTAATCTTACATTGTCCTTAACATATATGCATCTAATTATTCAGTATTATGCATGATTATTTTTATTGTGATATGCACTTTAATTTACATCAAGAAACAATATTTATTTCCCATTTTTTATGTTTCTATCAGAAATGTATGCTACATTTTATAAAATGGCTATTTGGCACTTGTGGAGGTGATCATATATCACATTTTTTTGCATATTGGCTTTCTTTTTCCGGGACTGGGAGACAGTCTGGCTTCATCACCCAGGCTGGAGTGCAGCGGCACGATCTTGGCTCGCTGCAACTTCCACCTCCCAGGTTCAAGGTATTTTCATGCCTCAGCCTCCCTCTATGCAGGATGGGCCTGCTCGCTGAAGACCCAAGGAGAGCCGATGCCACTGTTCCAGTCTGACATCTGACCTTGTAGATGAAGTTTGAAGATAGTCTGCTTAAATAGGGGAGGGTCAATCTTTTTGTTCTATTCAGACCTTCAACTGATTGAATGAGGCTAATGACATTATTGAAGGCAATTTGCTTTACTCAAAAGTCCACTGATTAATATTATCCAAAAAGACTCTAACAAAACACCCAGAATAATGTTGAACGAACAATCCAGGCACTCTGTGGCTCAGCTAAGTTCACACATAAGATTAACCATCAAAGTCATAACTAGCCTTATCTCATAGCTTTTGAAATATTATTTTCATTCATTTTTCTATATTAATTACAGTACAAATATTAGTGCAGAAACTAGTATAGAAAACAAATAAAAATAGGCTCAGTATGATTTTGATGGTTAATCTTATGTGTCAATTTAAAATGGGTAATCTTAAAGTATCCAGTAGGAAATAAGAATGGAGTTATTACTGGTATTCTCTAGTTGTTACTAGTAAGAATGGAGTTATTACTCTCTAATAAATAGAAAGTACTAGTGATATCTCCATTCTTACTAGTAATAACTCCATTCTTATTTCCTATTGGACTTTAGACTCAAAACAGTATTTTAAGTCTAAATTGTGTTATTTTATTATTATTTTTGTCATTTTGCCTTCTGATTTATAGAATAAATGAACTGTGGAAAATGGAAATATATTTTGGTTTTCTGTAAGAAGTATGATATTGTCATTTTTCACCAATCCTTGAAGGGTCACTTTAAAATAATGTACATTTTTGGACTTGGCTGTAAAGAGTCAAATAGTTATTTAGCATATGTACTTTATTAAATATGTCATATTTATATGCTATATACTTGTTTATTTGAGTGAAATAAAGTGAATTAATATATTTTAATGCTTTGCTTTTGTCTATTTTTCTTTAAGTTTTGAAGTTATGTTATTTTATTTTTAAAAATTTGTATTGAATCTCAATATTTATACTTAATATTACTAAATATTTCATTACAGATCATACTCTTTGTTCTGTATTCTAAATATTATGTTACTTCAAACAACTATAAAAAACTCAGGGAATATGTTGCTATATATGTGACTCTATTTACTTTATATCTGGTATCATATGTTTCCAAATTATAGAGGCCTCTGAGACCTGTGATATAATTGACTGTAGGCAAGACCTTGAACTTGGTTACAATCATTTGAGTGAACAATCATTTGAGTGACCTTCCTTTCGCAAGATCGTCAAGTGGAAAACAGGCTTCAGAGTCTTAGACAGAGGATTAGAGGACTGTGGATATTAGGACATGTTGGTATTCAGGAAAGTGTGCTATGTCTCACTTAACTCCAAAAAGCCAAATGAGAACTGAAATGTATGGATTTAGCCTTGTGTGTTCCAGAGGCCAGGGACATAGTGGGAATACCACGAGATCATCTGCTTATATTTAGCACTAGCTTATAATGGTCTTTATACCACAGAAGTTGGTAGAAAAAAGCTCTTCAAATATTTGACAGTACATAAAGAAGAAAGAGTGAAATATTCTAAATACCTTATAATAATATATGGGAAATAATATGCATCTTGCTTATCAATAAGGTTAGACATATATTCCTGATTATGAGTTCCGGACAGATTATGTTATCCTTTAATACAAAGGAACATTACAGTAAAAGCTCCAAATTAACACTGAATAAGTTGGAATTTCTAGCAACTTGATTAGATCATATTTGAACTAAATTGAGGGGAAGGTGAGAAACAAATGCAAACTGTCTACTCTACAAAGAAAATCTCACCATGATTTTCTCTCTTGAGATCTTGGCATGCTAGTGTATAGCCTAGGGTCAGATGATAGGATAATGTTATTTAAACTATTTCTTGGAAATTACTTTTGCAAGTCTCATATAAACAGATGAACATCTTGCTCTATGTTGTGTGGAACAAAGTCAGGAAGATTTCCATATTAACGTCCTATTACTTGCATTTTATATATTTACTTAATGTGATTAAGTGATTGTGATTGAATACATAACAGCATTTGTCTTACTGTTTTATAGTTACACTTACAAATTTGCACATTATACTTTTACTTCTTATTACTTTCTGATAGTCATTATTCAGCCCTCATTATAGGGTAATAAATAAATGAGGAAACTTACATCACCTAAATAGTCTTCTAATAAACATTGTTTTTAATTATTTTAGAAACTACAAATCTAGTAATGGTATAATCATTGATTTGTAAGCATTAAGCACTATATATTTAATATTATGCTAAAGATGAGGAGTAAAAGTGTGAAATTTCACTTTCTTGAATCTTTCCTCACTAGTGGTTTATTAACCTTAGTCATTTTGTTATTTCCACTTTCTTGAGGTTCATCTTATTGAAAATATGTTCTGTGAAATGATTAATAGATAATACTAATGTTCAGCATTATTATATTCCTAAGTATCTTAATTTTTCTCTGAATTTTCTAAACTTGGTCATCTTTATTTTTCCTTGAAAAAAAAAGCCATTGATTTTTAAATTTTTGTCATTTTTCCTGTAGTATTCCTAGAAACATTTCTTTCTCTCTGGCTTGAAAGAAAGACTATCTCTGTCATTGAGTCTTATATTACTGGCCTCCTGTCCTAATCATCCCCTCACCATTACACACACACACACACACACACACACATGCACACACACACACACACGCACACTTCATACACATGTCACCATAAATGACTTTTTTTTTTTCTTTTCTTGATACTCTTATATTTATTCTTGTAGTTTAGAATATGTCACAGGGACCGGGCATGGTGGCTCGCACCTGTAATCCCAGCATTTTGGGGGGCCGAGGGGGGCAGATCACCTTAGGTTGGGAGTTCGAGACCAGCCTGACCAACATGGAGAAACCCCGTCTCCACCGAAAAATACAAAATTATCCAGGTGTGGTGGTGCATGCCTGTAATCCCAACTACTCAGAAGGCTGAGGCAGGAGAATCGCTTGAACCCAGAAGTCGGAGGTTGCAGTGAGCCGTGATCGCACCATTGAATTCCAGCCTGGAAAACAGAGTAAGACTCCATCTCAAAAAAAAAAAAAAAAAAAAAAACCTCACAGAAATAGGTCTTTATGTAATTCTGTCTTTTCATCTCCTTAAATACAAATTATATAAGCTTTGAGCTATTTTTTCTGTCTTTACTGTATCTAATTGTTTTATTTTATGACTATAAACTTTATGTACTTTTCCATTTCATTTTGCCTGCTGTCCTCAAACTTATTTTTTTATGTTTCTGCTTCCTTTTTCAATAAGAATATTCTCTTTGTTGCATCAAATATAGCTTTCATTTATGCATTCTGTTTCTTTTTCTCTCCAATTACTAACATCCTGTGCTATATTTGATCGTGATTCTTTTCACGTATTTTACATTTATTGTTAAAGTTTTTCACCTTTTATTTGAGCTTTTGTTTCTATTTTTTAACTTTAGATGCAACTATTTTACATTATATATTTTTGTGTGCTATTTGACTCTTACCTTATTTTCTTATATTATGCAGGTATAGGTCCCTATATGTAATTACTCATTTAACATTGTGAATGACTTGAAGAACAGATTTTTGAACATAGAGTAAAATCAAAGAGCAAAATCATTAGCTGAGTTGCAAAGAAAAAGTGAATATAAGTAATTTGCTTGTAATTTTTTCCCAAAACTGTTTCCTGCCATGTGATGTGCCCTGGTAGTACAACTGTGATCATGGCTGTCAATGTTTGGTATATCTTCTATCAGAAAAATCAGCAAAACCTGCATGTCCCATGTTCATTGTTTTGTTTTTGTTTTTGCCTTTGAGTGGCAATTTAGCTTTATTCATTTTTTGTTTTTTATTCTTCAGCTGGCTGTAATTGTTGGTAGCTGTCTTCTGCTCCACACTGCTACCTGCCACACTGAGAGTCTGCTTCTCGCTAAGAGGTTGTGATACATGCATCTTCATCTCATTAAACCAAGGTCTTTCCCAGACTTTACCTTTAAAAATGAAGCCAACATTACCTAGTTGTCCAAGACTTTAGACATTATTTTCTTCACTGAGCATTACCGCTTGACTGGATACGAATATCTTTAAATGACCTCTGGATAATGATTCAGGGTTATTTTAAGATTTTGATTCCATTTAAAATTATTCCTCTCTGTATTTTGTTCTCTGTGTTTTTAAAGAAATGCACTACATAGTATGCTGATAGGTGCAATGATTACTGAAGTGGAAAGTATTATAGATCTTATTTTTTTTTTTTTTGATTATTTTTGTAGCAGAGTACACAAAAGCTTAGAATGGGAGAAAATAGCAAAAATTTAAAACTCAAACGTTTTGTGATATAATATAAATCATTTTATTTATGCAACTTTCTAAGTTTATTCTGTAAGTATAACCTTTTAAAATTTTATTTTTAATTGAAAAACAATTGCATTTATATATTTATGGGATGCAGTGAGATGTGAATACATTGTAGAATGGTTAAATCAAGCTAAATAAAATTTCCATTACTCCACTAACTTCTCACTTTTCTATTCTTTCAGCAAATTTGAAATATGTAATGTGTTATTATAAACTATAGACATCTTGCTGTGCAATAGATCACTACAACTTCTTTCTCCTGCCTAACGGAAACTTTGTATCATTTGACCAACATCTCTCTTTTTCCTATCCCATTCCTCTACCTCACAACTTCTGGTAACCACCATTCTATTTGCATATCTATGAGTTCAACTATTTTAGATTCCACATATAAGATCATGCAGTATTTATCTTTCTGTGCCTGGCTTTTTTTCACTTAACATAATGTCCTCTATTTTAAATCAGGTTGTCACCGATGACAGAATTTTATTCTTTATTAAGGTTATAAAGTGTTCTATCCTGTATATATAGCACATTTTCTTTATCCATTCACCCATTGATAGACCTTGACATTGCTTCCATACTTTAGCTACTGTGAATAGTGCTGCAATGAACATGGGAGTGCAGATATCTCTTCAAAATAGTAAATTCAGTGTTTTGGGATATATACTAAGAGGTTGAGTTGCTGGATCACATGGTAATTCTATTTTAGTTGTTTGAGGGACTTCCATATAGTTTTCCATAATGTCTGTACTAATTACATTCCCAAAAACTGTGTGTATGGGTTCCCTTTTCTACACATCCTTGTCATCACTTGTTGTCTTTTGTCTTTTTTAATAATATACATTCTAAGAGAGGTGAGGTAATATCACATTTTGATCTGAATTGCATTTCTCTAATGATTAGTGGTGTTTAACATTCTGCCATACACTTGTTAGCTGTATGTCTTTTGTTGTTGTTGTTCTTTTTTTGAGACAGAGTCTCGCTCTGTCACTTAGGCTGGAGTGCAGTTGCACAATCTTGGCTCACTGCAACCTCTGCCTCCTGGGTTCAGATGATTCCCCTGCCTCAGCCTCCCAAGTAGCTGGGATTACAGGTGCATGCCACCATGCCTGGCTAATTTTTTTTGTATTTTTAGTAGAGATGGGTTTCACCTTGTTAGCCAATGTGGTCTCAATCTTCTGACCTCATGATCTGCCTGCCTCAGCCTCCCAAAATGCTGGGATTACAGGCATGAGCCACCGCACCCGGCTTCATATGTCTTCTTTTGAGAAGTGTCTGTTCAGGTCCTTTGCCTTTTTACAAAATTAGATTATGTGTTTTCTTGTTATTGACCTGACTTCTTTATACGTTTTGTTTATTATCCTCTTATTAGACGTATCATGTGCAATTTTTTTCTCCCATTCTGTAGACTGTCTCTTAAATCTGTTGATTGTTTTCTTTGCTGTGCAGAAGCTTTTTAGCTTGATAGAATTTCATTTGTCTATGTTATGCTTTTGTTACTTTTGTGGGCATATTCAAGAACCATTGCCAAAACCAATGTTATGGATCTTTTTCCTGTATTTTATTCTGGTAGTTTCACATTTTCAAGTCTTATGTTTACATCTTAAATTCATTTTGATTTACTTTTTGTATATAGTGTGAGATAAGAATCTAATGTATTTTTGTTTTTACTTTATTTCACTATTTTCTTGCTGTCATTGAGTTGTTTTATTGGTTTTCTAGGACTGTCTTAAGAAAGTACCAAAATGAAGTGGTTTATTAAACAAAATTGAATTGTCTCACAAGCTGAAGGCTTGAAGTTCGAGATCAAAGTGACTTCAGGGCTGCTCTTCCTCTGAAGGCACTGGGGAAGGATCTTTTCCAGTTTTCTCTCCTAGCTTCTGATGGTTCCTTGGTTTGTGACAACATAACAGTCTTCACATGGCTTTCTCCCTCTGCGTGTGTGTGTGTGTGTGTGTGTGTAATTTAATTTTTAGGTATTATTCCAAGTTACTATTTTTACTATCAATTGACTTTTTAATGTTGTTTTCATTTTTCTAATAAAAAGTAAATGTGTTTTTTTGTCACACAAAATCATCAGCTTTCAATAATATCACAATCTGAACTAAGGTTTCATTTTCTGTTGACTATTCATCTTAGGTTTTGCACCAATGACACCCTGCACCGAACTTAGCATAAAAATCTCATACGGGGGCTGTTCAAGAGGCTTTTCAGTTTTTCTTCTCCACTTTATAGGTCTTACCCAAAGAGCAAGGAACCCAATGTGGGATCCAATTACAGTAAAAAGCATATTATCCTAATTACATATTTGGTGACCAGGGAAATAGCCACTGGCAGTACCTATAGATTTAGTGAATCCATTGTGAGCTGACTTTTCTGAGGATTCCATTTCATTACATGAATACCATGTACACTTGTAATGGTACTATAAAGCATTTTATTCTTTGGGTTTGAAAACAGATAAGGACAGGAACACTAGGCAAGAGGTCATGATCTGCCTTTGGGTTAGCTATCTTTGACCTACTATAAGTTATGTTTAATTTCTTCTGATGTTAGCAGCTGGGTAATACACTTTTTGGCTGCCATCAATTTTGTCCTGATTAACCATCTCCATTATCTTCTTTTTTTTTTAATTAACTTTTGTTTTTATTATACTTTAAGTTCTAGGGTACATGCACACACCATGCACGTTTGTTATATATGTATACATGTGCCATGTTGGTGTGCTGCACCCATCAACTCGTCAGCACCCATCAACTCATCATTTACATCAGTTGTAATTCCCAATGCCATCCCTCCCCCCTGCCTCCTCCCCATAATAGGCCCTGGTGTGTGATGTTCCCCTTCCCATGTCCAAGTGATCTCATTGTTCAATTCCCACTTATCTTCTTTTTCTTTGAGCCCTGTGATGGTTGATTTCATGTGTTAAATTGACTAGGCTATTGTGTACAGTGTTTGGTGAAACACTGATTGAGATATCGCTATGAAGGTATTTTTTTAGATGTGATTAATTTTTAAATGAGTGTACCTTGAGTAAATGAGATTATTCTCTATAATGTAGTTGGACTGCATCCAACCAATTTAAAGACCGTTGTCTCCCCATGCAGAAAGAATTTTGCTTTCAGACCCAGGAATGTAACATTAATTCTAGCTGGAATTTCTAGCCTACCAACCAGCTCTAAAAATTTCAGACTTTCTAGCTATAATAATAGCACAAGCCAATTCTTCAAAATAAATTTATGTCTCTAGCTATATATATGGCTAGATATAAATGTAGAAATATATATGTGTGTATACACACATGTACACACACATCCTTTTGGTTCTGTTTCTATGGAGAACTCTAATATGGGCACTTTTGGCTGCTACTCTGATGTTGTTTATAATGGGTAAGTGCCTCCACATGACCTCTGTTGTTTCAGTACCCTCTCATCCTTTTTGCTATAAATGAACCAACTTCTCTAATGGCCTCCTTTGTAATTAACCCCGGCTTATAAAGGAGAACCACTGCTAAAATAATGTTTTTGAACCCCTTTTATTAGGGCCTTATTTTGGCTTATATCTTGGGGCTTCCCATGTGTCATTATTTCCTGGTGGCTTTACTGCCTTAACATATACTCTAACATGGACTGAACCTTCCATTCCTTCTAGTATTCATAAAAATTTTGGCTTACTCACCATTTCCCATGCTTCTTGGGGCCATGATAGCAACAAATTTACACTACCTCATGGAACCCTTGCCAAAGTGATAATCTTATATCTCAGAAGAGGGCTCCTAAATTAATGAATCCTCCCTTACTCACATTTCTGTTCCAACTTTCTAAATTAAATACCCTCCAATTCAGTTCCATGCATACTCTCAGTGCTCATGATAACCCATGATAGCTAGGTTTTGCAGCGGTTTGGTAATACTTCTTTCCCAAGCCCTCATTGAGTTCAGTATGTTCCCAGATGCATAAAGCTGCAACTTCTCCCTCATTACAAGCCTAATGATCAAGAGTGGGGATAGGGTCAATTCCTTAGAGGAACACATATTGTCTCACAGTAGAGAAGACATTCTTCAGTTTCCTTAGGAAAAGAGGTTTTTGAGTCTTAATATGGAGAGTTGAGCCACTTTTCTAGGAACTGAAGATACATGAGAAATTACAATTTTGAGGGACAACTCAGATAGCACCATGTCGTATGTTTGAGTCCCTTTATTTTCCAACCAGACCTTGTACATTGGCATAAGAAAAATAACTTTTTTTGAGAGCTTAAATTTCTTCAGAATTCAGCTACTTTGATGATTAGGGCTAATCCCTAGGCTTTTTCTGCCCTTCACCTGCATGAGATAAAAGCCTCTTTTTAAACTGTCAAGAGAACTCTTTGGGTTTCACATAGGTTTTCATTTACCTATTAATTCTTCTCAGCCTTTTGTTATCTTTGCCTAGAGTTCAGTGAAACTTAGCAAAAGACACTGAATTCCACTTTCTCTGCAATTACTATTTCCCCCACATTTTTCAAACAGTTGATAAATCCACACCAGCTAGTGCATTCTTCTGCACAGGTGTGCTATTGCAATTCATACTCAGTAAAGTTTTACAATTAGAATATCACTTTCTGCGAAGGTCTGTCTGAGATCAGCCTACTAACAATGATGAAGGGCTCACTGCTAAGGGCAGTGCATAATCTAGATCTAACACCCCATCTTATCACTTGCTTTCCCAGACCACCTTTGGCACAAATGGTTGCAGATTAGCTTTTATGACAAACGCTACAATGAAGTATAATGTGTACATTAGTTTAATACCACACCATAACAAATACCACAGACTGGGTGCATTAAACAACAGAAATGTATTGTCTCATAGTTCTGGAACTGGCAGGGCTGGTTTCTCCAGAGGTCTCTGTCTTGGCTTGCAGACGGCCACTTTCTCACTGCATCCTCTCTTCTGTTCATATGGCACCACAGGTGTTTCTCTGTGCATCCTAACTTCTCCTTATGAGGCCATTAGTAAAATTGAACCGGGCCCCACCCTAATGGTCTCATTTCAATTTAGTTACCTGTTTAAAAGACACATATCCAAAGACAGTCACATTCTGAGGTATTGGAAGTTAAAGCTTCAACATGCAAATTCAAGAAGGACACAATTCAGTCCATAAAAGTGTGTAAGTTATTGCTTAAAATGTCTTTGGAATCAAAATATGTGGAAGGGAGTGAAAAGAAGTGGGATTGGGAAGAAGAAGAATACAAATTGCTGCATTGCGGGCCTGAAGGATAACCTTAGATTGCCCTCGGAGTAGCTTTGAAGCAGCTTTAACCACCAGAGTTGTGCTGTATTGGGCCAAAGTTTCCAGGCTTTGTAGTCTTGTTTAATCAATTATGAGATGCCTGGACCTCAGACAGCACATGACTGCAGCTGAGACATTGCCTGAAGGAGCTTAGGGGCAGAGACTACCTGCTGACAGCATTCCCAGCATTTGAGGCAAAAAGTCACACTTTGTAGTAAAATATGGGTAGCATGTCACCTTCCCTGCCACAGTCCTACTTCCTCTAGGCTCACTCACATTTAAGTGTAACCACATTATATTTCCAAGTGTAATTTTTCATGAGAGAATCAAATACATGAAAAGTTGATTATTAATGCTTAAAAACTTTCTTCCTAGATTTGTACTATTTATAAGTATGGGGACATGAACCTCACATGTTTTTGCAGGTCATGGAATTTAAAAATATAATTTATTGAGAGATATTTAGTCTAAAATATGACAATGTTATTTACAAAAAAAATTCTCTAGCATGTCAATAGTTTAGATACTAGAGAGAATCTGAATCAAGTTTTAATAAAAAACAGATATTTTATCTGGTAACCAGCATAGTTAGAGGTATTTTCTGTCATTACATAGTACATTACTCATCAATTCTAAAATAGAGCAAATAGCATGAAGAATTTGTTTTCATATCTCTTTAAATCACTTTTTATTACCTCTTGGCAGTTCTTGCAAGACCAATCAGCATTGAGTTTCATTTCTGAAACCAGCAGGGATTTTGCTTGGAATATCCAGTGCATAATTAATGGGTCAGTTATAAACACAAAGCAGATTCAGTTTGTATTATCTAAAGACAGTTGGAAATGGCAGGTGTTTTAATGCTTCCTAACATCTCTAATCATTATTGGCTTGACGCTTTAATGCCTGAAACTATGTATAATGAAAACTCCTGTTGTGAAAATGCCACACAGATATTAGAAGTCAGAGCCATATTTGCAAAGACAGCAGAAAACTAGAAAAAATAAAGTCAGCGTATTGCTAAATAACCTGCCTAGAGTGTGAACTTAGCACACCCTGGTAAGATGAACATACTGGGAAGTTCTGAAGGGAAATTTATTTTTTTATAATTAGTGGGAAAAAAAAAGAGATAAATTGCCTCCTTGTCAGATTTAAAATGATGTACATTTTGAATTATGGGGGATAAAAACAGGCTTCAATTTCATTGTAATAAACTGAATACATTCAGTAGTTGTGAATTTGAATTGCGTGATCATGAGTTTAACACCTTGCCTTCAGACCTCTCACCCTATTAATTCTCACATATGATTTTTTTTAGCTTATCTCTTTTTAAAAATAATCTATTAATCTTTTTTTTCCTTTTTTTTTTTTTTTTTTGAAGGACGATCTCACTTTGTCACTTAGGGTGGAGTGCGGTGGCATGGTCACAGCTCACTGCAGCCTTGATGTCTCAGGCTAAAGAGATCCTCCCACTGAGACTACAGGTACACATGATCACACCCAATTAATTTAATTTCTTTTTATTTATTTATTTATTTTTTTTTAGAGATGAAGTCTCCTTATATTTTCCAGGCTGATCTTGAACTCCTGGGCTCAAGCAATCTTCCTGCTTCAACCTCTCAATGTACTTACAGGGGTGAGCTATTGCACTCAGTCCAATTGCTAAGTGACATCTCAATTTCATTTTTAACATATTTTTGGAAAATATATTATTGGAAAGATTGCTCTATGATGTTTTTCCCAAACAAATGCTATGTAGAGATGACTTAAAGTTTATAGATAAAAAGTATATATATATATATAGCTGTTTATTGAGAAAAATTTAACATTTGTCATAATAATTTATATAATGTTTAGTTGTAAAATATTTAGTGGCTCTGTCTACTTGTCTATATAAACATAGAGGTGAATTATTTCAAAGCAGGGACAAAGGGTATTTTGATCAGGTAAGCTTTCATAAACATAAATGTATAATTTATGATTGGTATATTAATTATAGCTTGCAAGCATATTTACTAATGTTGGCGTGGACATAATAGTGATAGTTACATGACTTCACCTATCTAAAATGTAATAACCAATAAGGTTACAGAATAGCAATGCAGGATCCATTGGTTGTGTTTGTTGTGGTTCAGTTAACATATAAAAATGAATGTACAAATTATAATTTGAAATATTCCGTAAGTAATGTCAAGACACCCTTTCACTTTAAACTAGCCTGAGTAAAATATACCATTTACATTAAAATGAAAAGTATTTTTCATACCAAGAACCCACATGCCATACAACTTTAGATCCTGATTAAGTAAATTATCCTCTTCAACATAACCTTCAAATGAAAATAAAATCTTCTGTAAATATATCCTTACTTGTTCCATTATTAGGTTCTTCTAGATCCTATGGTGCTTCTCTACATGTGGGACACTTATTTCCTTAATCACATCTTGTCTGCAGATGTGAAAATATACAAGCACAATTAGATTTCAGCCTATATATTTCAAAGGTTTAATAAAGAGCCATCTTGTTTGCTTAATCTTTGCATGAAATTGAAAATATTTAAAGTTACACTATTTTGATTAAGTGTTGTACACACTATATTGTGATTACATTTTACTAACTGAGCAAGCATCGGTGAGAGGGAGTAAAAGATAAACTTTACTAATACATAACCACATGGTCAAAGGTATGGATTTGAGCAGTAATAAAGAGCTATAGCCTCAGGTGTATCTTAGATGTTAAACTCTACTGAAGAAATAACTCCCTTTTGATCCTTCGCTTGGTTGCATGAGACACTAATTATCAGCACCGAAGATTATGTCACACTCCAGTGAATTTGGTGCCTTAGTGTAATCATCTGCTGTGTACTTTTTCTGTGTTTCACAGATACACTGCAGGGAACAGAGCAGTCAGAAAAGATAAAAAACTGTAAAAGACCACAGGCAGCTTCATACTAATACCTACCATTTTCTGTAGATTTCAAACAAAGTCTCACAAATTTTATTTTAAGAGTTAATTAAAAAAAAACTAGATTAATATCTAGGGATTCTCCAAACCTGCATCAACTCTTTTCTCTCACAATAAGTTCACTAATTCTTGCCTGGTAAGACATTGTGGATAAAGATTTCAGTTAACTTCTTGCTTCTTCAATTTTGATAGATGTAATTTAATTATAATGTGATAAAGGGGTTTGGAATATATACAAGGATGGCACATGTAAATATGACTTTCCACAACATATTCCAAATTAATGTATTAAAACAGTTGAAGACATTCAAACAAATATACCACTATCATTCTCAATAACTTTATAGTTTACTCATAAAAAATTTTAGGTGGATTTTAAGTAAAATCATATTTGTAAGCATTTACATATTACATGATCAGTGATGTGGTTTGGCTGTGTCCCCACTCAAATCTCATCTTGAATTGTATTTCCCATAATCCCCAAGCCTCATTGAAGGGACTCCATGGGAGGTAATTGAATTGTGGGACACTTACCTCCATGCTGTTCTCGTAACATTGAGTGAGTTCCTATGAGATCTGATGGTTTTATAAGGGGCTTTTATAAGAAGCTTCGCTCTGCACTTCACCTTGCTGCCACCATGTGAAGGAGGACGTGTTTGTGTTCCCTTCCACTATGATTGTAAGTTTCCTGAGGCCATCCCAGCCCTACAAAACTGAGTCAATTAAACTTCTTTGCTTTAAAAATTACCCAGTCTTAGGTATTTCTTCATAGCAGCACGAGAATGGGAGTAATACAATCACTTTCTAAACTTAATTCTTACCCGTAGGAAATGAAAATAAATGTGTTTAATTTTACTGTCTCTTGAGCACTTCAATGATTTTAAGATATAGACCAACTATTTATATCAGCATGCTAATAAAAGATTTATCTTGCCAAATTATAAAATTATAGACATTTCAGGAGAATCAACTGTAGAATTTTTAGAAGTTATTAAGCAATGTAGATATGCCATAAACAAGTTTTAAGTACATATAAAATGCATAAAATATATAGGAAAATAACAATTGGAAAAATTATTTTATTAAGAATATACATATAATTTCTGAGGATGTATAAAGTACATTTGAAGTAAACTTTAAAAATTTACCAAAAAGAATAATTGACACGACAAGATGGCCAAATAGGAACAGCTCCAGCCTCCAGCTCCCAGCATGAGCAACACAGAAGACGAGTGATTTCTGCATTTCCAACTGAGGTACCGGGTTCATCTCACTGGGGCATGTCAGACAGCAAGGGCAGGACAGTGGGTGCAGCCCAACGAGCAAGAGCCGAAGCAGGGCGAGGCATCACCTCACCTAGGAAGCGTAAGGGGGAAGGGAATTCCCTTTCCTAGCCAAGGGAAACTGTGACACACAGCACCTAGAAAACCGGGTCACTCCCACCCTAATACTGTGCTTTACCAAGGGTCTTAGCAAATAGCACACCAGGAGATTAAATCCCGCTCCTGGCTCGGAAGATCCCAGGCCCACGGAGCCTCCCTCATTGCGAGCACAGCAGTCTGAAATCTAACTGCAAGGCAGCAGCGAGGTTGGGGGAGGGGTGCCCGCATTGTTGAAGCTTATGTAGGTAAACAAAGGGGCCTGGAAACTCGAACTGGGTGTAGTCCACCGAAGCTCAAGGAGGCCTGCCTGCCTCTGTATACTCCATCTCTGGGAACAGGACATAGCCAAACAAAAGGCAGCAGAAACCTCTGCAGATGTAAATGTCCTTGTCTGACAGTTTTGAAGAGAGTAGTGGTTTTCCCAGCACAGAGTTTGAGATCTGAGAACAGATAGATTGTCTGCTCAAGTGGGTCCCTGACCCCTGAGTAGCCTAACTGGGAGACATCCTCCACGAGGGGCAGACTGACACCTCATATCTCACACGGCCGTGTACACCTCTGAGACAAAGCTTCCAGAGGAATGATCAGACAGCAACATTTGCTGTTCAGCAATATTCACTCTTCTGCAGCCCCCACTGCTGATACCCAGGCAAACAGGGTCTGGAATGGACCTCAAGCAAACTCCAACAGACCTGCAACAGAGGGTCCTGACTGTTAGAAGGAAAAATAACAAACAGAAAGGACATCCACACCAAAACCCCATCTGTAGGTCACCATCATCAAAGACCAAAGGTAGATAAAACAACAAAGATGAGGAAAAAGCGGTACAGAAAAGATAGAAATTCTAAAAATCAGAGTGCCTCTTCCCCTACAAAGGAACACAGCTCCTTGCCATCAATGGAACAAAGCTGGACAGAGAATGACTTTGACAGGTTGAGAGAAGAAGACTTCAGACAATCAGACTTCTCCAAGCTAAAGGAGGAATTACGAACCCAGAGCAAATAAACTAAAAACCTTGAAAAAAGATTTGATGAATGGCTAACTAGAATAACCAAGGCAGAGAAGTCCATAAACAAACTGATAGAGATGAAAACCATGACACAAGAGCTACGTGACAAATGCACGAGCTTCAGTAATCGACTTGATCAACTGGAAGAAAGGGTATCAGTGATTGAAGATCAAATGAATGAAATGAAGTGAGAAGAGATGTTTAGAGAAAAAAGAGTAAAAAGAAATGAACAAAGTCTGCAAGAAATATGGGACTATGTGAAAATCTACATCTGATTGGTGTACCTGAAAGTGACAGGGAGAATGGAACCAAGTTGGAAAACATTCTGCAGGTTATTATCCAGGAGAACTTCTGCAACCTAGCAAGGCAGGCCAACGTTCAAATTCAGGAAATATAGAGAATGTCACAAAGATACTCCTCGAGAAGAGCAACTCCAAGACACATAATTGCCAGATTCACTAAAGTTGACATGAAGGAAAAAAATGTTAAGGGCAGCCAGAGAGAAAGGTCGGGTTATCCACAAAGGGAAGCCCGTCAGACTAACAGCAGATATCTTGGCAGAAACTCTACAAGCCAGAAGAGAGTGGGGGCCAATATTCAACATTCTTAAAGAAAAGAATTTTCAACCAAGAATTTCATATCCAGCCAAACTAAGTTTCATAAGTGAAGGAGAAATAAAATCCTTTACAGATAAGCAAATGCTGAGAGATTTTGTCACCACCAGGCCTGCCTTACAAGAGACCCTGAAGGAAGCACTAAACATGGAAAGGAACAACCGGTACCAGCCATTGCAAAAACATGCCAAAATGTAAAGACCATCGAGGCTAGGAAGAAACTGCATCAACTAATGAGCAAAATAACCAGTTAACATCATAATGGCAGGATCAAGTTCACATATAACAATATTAACCTTAAATATAAATGGGCTAAATGCTCCAATTAAAAGACACAGGCTGGTAAATTGGATAGAGTCAAGACCCATCAATTTGCTGTATCCAGGAGACCCATCTCACGTGCAGAGACACACACAGGCTCAAAATAAAGGGACGGAGGAATATCTACCAAGCAAATGGAAAACAAAAAAACTCAAGGGTTGCAATCCTAGTCTCTGATAAAACAGACTTTAAACCATCAAAGATCAAAAGAGACAAAGAAGGCCATTACATGATGGTAAAGGGATCAATTCAACAAGAAGAGCTAACTATCCTAAATATAATGCACCCAATACAGGAGCACCTAGATTCATAAAGCAAGTCCTTAGAGACTTACAAAGAGACTTAGACTCCTACACAATAATAATGGGAGACTTTAACCCACTGTCAACATTAGACAGATCAACAAGACAGAAAGTTGACAAAGATATCCAGGAATTGAACTAAACTCTGCAGCAAGCAGACCTAATAGACATCTACAGAACTCTCCACCCCAAATCAACAGCATATACATTCTTCTCAGCACCACATCACACTGATTCCAAAATTGGCCATATAGTTGGAAGTAAAGTACTCCTCAGCAAGTGTACAAGAACAGAAATTATAACAAACTGTCTCTCAGACCACAGTGCAATCAAACTAGAACTCAGGAATAAGAAATTCAATAGAAAACGCTCAACTACATGGAAACTGAACAACCTGCTCCTAAGTGACTACTGGGTACATAACAAAATGAAGGCAGAAATAAAGATGTTATTTGAAAATAATGAGAATAAACATAAAACATACCAGAATCTCTGGGACACATTTAAAGCAGTGTGTAGAGGGAAATCTATAGCACAAAATGCCCACAAGAGAAAGCAGGAAAGATCTAAAATGGACACCCTAACATCACAAATTAAAGAACTAGAGAAGCAAGAGTAAACACAATGAAAAGCTAGCAGAAGGCAAGAAATAACTAAGATCAGAGCAGAACTGAAGGAGATAGAGACACAAAAAACCCTCCAGAAAATCAATGAATCCAGGAGCTGTTTTTTTGAAAAGATCAACAAAATTGATCTAATGCAGAAGCAAAGAGAGAAGAACCAAATAGATGCAATAAAAAAATGATAAAGGGGGTATCACCACTGACCCCATGGAAATACAAACTACCATCAGAGAATACTATAAACAAATCTACACAAATAAACTATAAAACCTAGAAGAAATGGAGAAATTCCTGGACATATGTTTATACGGCCAATAAACATGAAAAAAAAAAATCATTATCACTTGTCATTAGAGAAATGCAAATCAAAACCACAATGATATACCATCTCATGCCAGTTAGAATGGCAATCATTAAAAAGTCAGGAAACAACAGGTGCTGGAGAGGATGTGGAGAAATAGGAACACTTTTACACTGTTGATGGGACTGTAAACTAGTTCAACTATTGTAGAAGACAGTGTGGCAATTCCTCAAAGATCTAGAACTAGAAATACCACTTGATCCAGCCATCCCATTACTGGGGATATACCCAAAGGATTATAAATTATGCTGCTATAAAGACACATGCACACATATGTTTATTGTGGCACTATTCACAATAGCAAAGACTTGAAACCAACCCAGATGTCCATCAATGACAGACTAGATGAAGAAGATGTGGCACATATACACCATGGAATACTATGCAGCCATAAAAAAGGATGAGTTCGTGTCCTTTGTAGGGACATGGATGCAGCTGGAAACCATCATTCTCAGCAAACTATCACAAGAACAGAAAACCAAACACTGCATGTTCTCACTCATAGGTGGGAATTGAACAATGAGATCACTTGGACATAGGAAGGGGAACATCACACACCAGGACCTGTTGTGGGGTGGGGGGATGGGGGAGGGATAGCATTAGGAGATATACCTAATGTAAATGACGAGTTAATGGGTACAGCACACCACCATGGCACATGTATACATATGTAACAAACCTGCACGTTGTGCACATGTACCCTAGAACTTAAAGTTTAATAAAAAAGAAAAAAAGAAAAAAGAAAAAAAAGAATAATTGAAAACTTGAATGAAGGAAAGACCTATTGCTTGGTGAAGGAAAGATTTAGTATTGTAAGATATATTTTCCCCCAAAGTGTACAGAATAATATTATCCTAACTACAATTTCCAAATATGTTTCAATATAGTTTTAAAGGATAATGCTATAATAAAAACCATGTTGAACATATTTTCTCAATTATATCTATGAAAATATTTTAAAATAACACAATTAAAAACACCTTTCAAAAGAAAAAGACATACTATGGAATCACAACTGATAAGCATTAATCCACCCTGAAATTGCCAGATTCAAATTCAAATATACTTCTGACAAGAAATAGAAAGTGCCAAAACAAAGTTTTTTTATATAGGTTTATAACATTTAGATTTACAATGGAAAAAGAATGCATCAATTTCCTATCCATAAATTAGACCCCATCATATATTATAAACAAAAAATTTACTCCAGGAGAACTAAAAACTTAATAATTATTCTATAGAAAAAATATATTTGAAGTTTTCCAACCTAAGAATGTTAGGGAAAGCCTTCTTATGCAAATAAAAACAATAAATATTAAAACCATGAAAACTATTAAAGTTTTTAATAAAAAATTAGAGAACAATTGATAACCTTTGGGAAACTTTTAAAAAGTATGCAATAGACAAAAGACTAACAATTTAAACTATATATATAGAACTCCTAGAAAATAGAGACAATCAAATTAGTGAGAACTTGGAAAAACATATGTGACAATTTCAAGGAAAATAAATAGAAATGGCTACAAAATGTGTTAAAAGCAGAATTACCTTACTAGAATTCAAGGACATACCCAGTAAATCAGTGAGTTTTAGCTATTTGTTTTTCTGAAAGATTGACTATATTTAAAAAAGTAAAGTAGTATTGGCAAGGTTGCAAAGACATACATCCTCTCGGAAACAGCAAAAATATAAATTATCATGAGCTTCGGGTTGGCCACTTGACAAGATCTATGCAATTTTAAAAATATTTTTGTTATTTTGGAACTTTTATATTTGCAAAAAGGTTTTGAAACTAATAGAGTGAATTTACGTATATTCCTCATTCAGTGTCCCCTATTGCTAACAAACTGCATTAGTATTGTAGGCTTTTCACAAATAATAACAAGACCATACTTTGTTTACAATCTATAAGGTTTTTCCTAATGTCCCTTTTTGTTTCCTGGATCCCATGCATGATATCACAATACATTTATTAATAATGTTTCTTTAGGTTTCTTTAGCCTGTAACAGTTACTCCAGTTTTACTTATTTTTGATATCCCTGATCCTTTAGAGAAATATTTGTTAGGTATTTTTTAGAATGTCCCTCAGTTGAGTTTGTCTGATGTATTTTATGATTATACTGGGGATGTGGTTTTTTGGGCAGAGGAGTAGAGAGGTAAAGTGCCAATCTCATCACATCACCTCAAGGATATATGTTACTGACATGACTTCGTGATGTTGACTTTGATAGCCTGGATGAAACAATTTTGTTAGGTTTCTCCACTGTAGAATTGATCCGTTTTTTCACTACACACAGCCAATGCTGAAGAGATAGTGTTGCTCCTCTTTTTTGAGAGAGAGGTTTCTACATAAATTATGTGGATTTTTTTCTGTATGGACAATTTGCCTACTTATTTATTCAGGTATTTACTAATATCAGTACAGACTTTGGGTTAAATCCAATAATATGGTTTTGCTTTTTGTTTTTTGTTTTTTGTTTTTTGAAAGTGAGTCTTGCTCTGTCGCCCAGGCTGGAGTGCAGTGGCCGGATCTCAGCTCACTGCAAGCTCCGCCTCCTGGGTTTAGGCCATTCTCCTGCCTCAGCCTCCCGAGTAGCTGGGACTACAGGCGCCCGCCACTTCGCCAGGCTAGTTTTTTTGTATTTTTAGTAGAGAGGGGGTTTCACCGTGTTAGCCAGGATGGTCTCGATCTCTCGACCTCATGATCTGCCCATCTCAGCCTCCCAAAGTGCTGGGATTACAGGCTTAAGCCACCACGCCAGGCATGTTTTTATATCATTTCTCGAATTCATCTAAGAATGGAGAATGTTTTCATTTGGCTCCTGTGTTCTTTTGACATACCTTCATCATTGTGGGTTTTGATTAAGTATTTCTTTACTTTCTGGTTCTTCTTAACTATTCCCTTTTTCAGTCTAGAATCAGTCATTTCTCCAAGAAATTCTAGTTCCTATTATTGGAAAATGATATTAGAAAACAAAACCTGAGTTCAAACGTTAGTTGCTACTGGGGTGTCCTTGTTTCCAGACCCTCTCAACTGAAAGAGCAAGGAAAACATGTATGTATATATATACTATCCCATCTACTTCTACATATCTATAAACGCTTGTATATATGTACATCTGTACATTTATTAAGTTAAACACATTTTCATAGAAAACATTGATCAACTCTAGGATAGTGTTTATGTAAAACTTTTTTGACCTTTAGGCTTAGCAATATCTACCCATTTCCAAAGTTATTTTGTTTAGCACCATTTTTTACCACCTCTTTTAATAAGGCTATTGTGTATATGTGTAATACAATCAGATTCTTTTATTACAGTTCCTTATTCCATCCTGGTATACTCTGACTTCCTAACGGATTTTTAAAATTGCATGTATAAAGGTTTACTCTTTGTGCTGAAAAGATCCATGGATTTGAGAAATGCATACAATCCTGTACAGTAATCACACAGAATAAGTTTATAGTTTAACCACCATAAAACATCCTCTGTGCTTCACTTGTTTAACCCTTCTTCCTACCCAAACGCCTTACAATTACAGGTCAATTTATTATCTGTATACTTTTGTATTTTCCATAAATGGTATCACATGGTGTTAAGGACCAAATCATGTCCCTCTAAAATTTATGTATCTAAGCCCTAACCCCCAACATGACTATATTTAAAGATTGGATTTTTAGGGTGTGCTTAATATTAAATGAGATCATAAGGGTGAGCTCCTACATTGATAGAACTGGTGGCCTTATAAAAAGAGGAAAAGGAACAGCACCAAGTAAAGAATACCCAAGGACATAGCAAGGAGGTGATTGTCTTGCAAACCAAGAAGAGAGCCTTCGGCTGAGCTTGAACATGCTGGCATGCTGATCTCTGACTTCTAGCCAGAGATTATTTAAGCCACCCAATCTGTGGTATTTTGTTAAGGCGAACTAATAACACATAATATGACTAATGAGTAGACTAATACTCCTAGTATATAGCCTTTTTCACTATCTCCTTTCACCTAGCAATATGCACTTAAGCTTCGTTTATTTGTATGGTTTCATAGCTCATTTCTTTTTATTAATAAATAATATTTTATTGAATGGACATCACAGGTTGTTCACTGTCTTAGCTTGTTTGATGATCACTTTACATTCTTTATATTCAGTAGGTAGATCACTTATACATAAAATAGGTCTATTTGGCTCATGATTCTGGTGGCAGCAAAGTCTAAAAGCATGGTGCCAGCATCTTCTTAGATTGTGGTGAGGCTGTTGTACCGTATCAGAGCATAGCAGAGACGTGAAAGTGGAAGCAGATGCATAAAAAGAGGCCAAATATGAGAGACAACTTCACTTTATAATAACTTGCTCTTTCAGGAATGAATTAATTCCCATGAGAACTAATCCAGTCTCTCAAGAAGATATTAATCTAATCACTCCTTAAAAGTCCACCTTTAAACAATGCCATACTGGGAATTAAAGTTCCAACATGATTTGTAGTAAACCATAGTATTTTGTCCCATGCCCCCAAAACTTATGTCCTTCTCACATGCAGAATATGATAATTCCATCTCAATGGTCTCTACAGTCTTAACTTACACTAGCATCAATTTAAAAGTTCAAAGTTCAAAGCGTCTTCTGAGACTCCAGGGAAACTCCTTCCATGTATGAGCCTAGAAAATAAAAAATAAGTTTATCTTGTTCCACAATACAATGATCGGATAGGCATAGAGTAGCGATTCCCATTCCAAATGGGAGAAATATGCAAAAAGAAAAGAGTAACTGGCATAATGCAAGTTTGAAACTCAGAGGGGCAGATATAAAATCTTAAGGCTGGAAAATAATCTCCTTTGACCTCATGTCCTGCATCCTGAACACATTTGTGCAAGAAGCCTCAAGTGGCCCCCCTCTATGACTTGACTTGGTGGAGCCCACCTAACTACCACCCTGGCTGGAGTTCAGTGTTTGAAACTTTCCCAAAAAGGTGTTGCATGCTACCTGTGGTTTGAAAATGTGGGGGTCTTGAGGATGGCCCCACTCACTAGGCATTACTCTAATAGGAACATTCTGTGGTGGCTCTGCCCCTGTGGTGTGAAAGTTTATAGATTATGACGGTTAAACTACAAACTTACTCTGTGTGATTACTGTACAGGATCCTATGCATTTGTCAAATCCATGGATCTTTACAGCAAAAAGGGTAAACCTTTATATATACAATTTAAATTTCTGCCTGGGCTCAGTAGCTGTTTGATACCTCCTTTTAAATCTAAGTATAAACTGACATGATTGCATAGCCCACATACCCTGTATGCCTGCAGAGTCAGCATCACTTGGACACTGCCAATGTTTACAGTTTTTAACTTACAGAGCCATGACATCAGTTGCATCTGATCCTGTTTGAGCCATGACATGAGACCACCAAGTTTTATGGTTTGTACTTGTCTGAGCAGCAGTTAGAGCCACACCTGGAACCGTTTGAGCCACAACCAGAGCAAGTGAAGCAGATGGAATGTGGAGTGTTGAGGCAGACCGGGGAAGCATGACTGTGAAGGGTAAAACAATTGTATTCTCCTAGGCCTCTGGGCCTATGATTGGAGGGGCATTACAGAAAATCTCAAATGATCTCAGGGCCATTTCCCTGTTGTTTTGAGGAATAGCGCCTGATTCCCTTTTATTTTTGCTAATCTCTTTAGCAAACAGTTGCTGGGCCACATCCTCCGCACTCTCTCCTGAGTAGTTTTTACTGTTTACATGGTGAGGCTACAAGTTTTCCAAATTTGTCTGTTCTGGTTCCTTTTAATTACAAATTCTGTCTTTAATTTATCCCTTTGCTCTCAAATCTCAGTGTTAGCAGCCAAAAGTAACCATCTATATTTTGCTTAAAATTTATTCTGCCAGAAATCCTAGTTCATCACTCTTAAGTTTTGCTTTCCATAAAGCCCTAGGGCATAAACACAATGTGGCCAAGTTCTTTGCAACTGTATAACAATAGTGCTTTTTACTCTGGTTTCCAATAAGATACTTTTCATTTTCATTTGAGATCTCATCAGAAAGGACTTTATTATCTGTATTTTCATTACCATCTTTGTCATGATCACTGAATCAATCTTTAAAACATTACAAACTTTCCTTAGTCTTTTTGTTACTTAAGTCTTCAACAAAATCTAGGGCCTTTTTCTAGAGTGCTCCCCCAAGCTATTCCAGCCTCTACCCCTTACCCAATTCCAATCCACTTGCACATTTTCAGGTACCTGTACAACAAAAACTCATTTTTCAGTACCAATATTATTCATTTTAGTGTTGCTCTAACAAAGTATCTGAGGCTAAGTAATTTATAAAGAAAGATTTATTTGGCTCACAATTCTGGTGGCTGCAAAGTTCAAAAGCATGATGCCAGCATCTGCTAAGCTTCTGATGAGATCCGTGTGCTCCCTTACAGATTGGTGGATAAGCAGAAGGGGAAGTGGTGAATAAAAAGAGGCCAAACATGAGAGGCAGCCTTGCTTTATAACAACTCACTTTTAGAACTAATCCATTCCTATGACTCAAATTCATTCCCACAAGAACTAAATCCTATCTTTCAAGAAAGACATTAATATATCTTAACGATCTAATTACCTCTGAAAGGTACTACCACCCAACATCACAACACTAACAATCAACGATCCCATGTGAGTTTTGTCAGAGACACTCAGACCATTACATTAATCAATTAACCTACTTTAGAACATCTTGATTCCATCCAGTTTCTGAAAATTATGAATAAAGTGGTTGTGAGTATCTATGCATAATTTTTTGCATAAACATAAGCTTGCAAATCAGTTGGGTATACCTAGGGGAGTAATTGCTAGATCATATGGTAAGACTATATTAAGCTAGATAATAAACCACTAGTTTGCAAAAGTGCCTTTCACATTTGTCATTCCCACCAGAAATGGATGCAAGTTACTGTTGCTATACATCTTCACCAGTAACTGATATTTTCAGTTTTGTTTTTTATAAGGAATTCTAATAGGTATGTAATAATATCATCTTGTTGTTTTAATTTGCATTCATTTAGTGACAAATAATGAACTTTTTATATGATTATTTAGCATCTGTATGTCTTCTTGGTGAAGTCTTATCTTCAGATCCATTTCTTAAAAATTGGGTTGTTTTCTTATGGTTGAGTTTAAAGAATTTTTTGTTTATTTTTGGATACAAGTTCTTTATCAGATATATGATTTTTAAATGTATTGTTCTAGTCTGTGACTTGTATTTTCACTCCCTTAACAGTATCTATATAGGAGCAGAAGTTTTAATTTTAATCAATAACAACATATAAATATTTATCTTTATGGATTTTGCTTGTGATGTGCTGACTAAAAACTCATCACCAAACCTAAGTTTATGTAGGTGTTCTGTGTTTTCTTTGATAGTTTTATAGTTTTGTGTTTTACATGTAGATTCCACTTTGAATTAATTTTTGTGAGAGTCATTTTTTGAGAGTCATTGGTTGTTGGAAAGACTATTCTTTTTTCACCAAATAACCTTTGTTTCTTTGTCAAAGATTAGTTGACTATGCTTGTGTGGGTTTATTTCAGGGCTACATGTTTTGTTCCATTAATATATAAACCTATACTTTCTCCAATACCACACTGTCTTTGTTAATGTAGAATCATTGTAAGTCTTGAAATTTTTGTGGTGTAAGTATTCTAATTTTGTTTTTTATTAATATTCTGTTGCTTATTCAAAGTCACTTACCTTTTCATATAAATTTTCAAATCAGTTTGCTGATATATAAAAATAGCTTTCTAGTATTGCAGTTGGGATTGTGTTGAGACTATAAATCAAACTGACATTTTAACAATATTGGTTCTTCTAATCTATGACCACAAAAACCTGTCCATTTCATTAGATATTCAGAGTCTTTCATTAACATTTTATGGTTTCTAACATACAGATTCAATAAACATTTTGTTAGATTCATACCTAAGCACTTCACTTTTGGTTGTCATTGCGTATGTTATTATTTTGCAGTTTAAAATTCTGCTTATTGTTGGAATATTGAAAAACAATTGACTTTTCGTATATTGAATTCTATCCTGTGACCTTCTAAAGAATCTCATTAGAGCCAGGTTTTTGTCTTTTTTTCTCATCTAGGTTCTTTGAGCTTTTCAACATAGAAAACCATGTCATTGATGAATAGAGCTTTATTTATTTATTTAAAATTTATATATTTATATTTTTGTATCATTTTCCTTTTCTTACTATACTAGTTATATCTTCCAGTATAAAGTTGAATAGGAATAACAAGAGAGTACATCCTTACCTTTTTCCTGGTATTAAGGTAAAGAGTTTAGGCTTTCATAATTATGTACAATTTTTGTTGTCTGTAGGGTTTAATATATTATTTTTTATAATAAGGAGTTCCCTTTTACTCCTAGTTTTTGTGAAATTTTCTATCAAGAATATGCAATAAATATTGTTGAGAGATTTTTTGACATCTATTGATATATTTTTTTCTTATTCAGTCTATTGATAAGATGAATGGTTTTGATTGTTTTATAAATGTTGAACCAGCCTTGCATTACTGTGATTAACATTCCTTGGATATGATGTACTATCCTTTTTATATATCATTACATTTATTTTTCTAATATTTTCCAGAGAATTTGTTTCTTTATGAGGAATATTGGTCTGTGATTTTTTTTTTTTTTTTTTTTTTTTTGGAATGAGTTTTTCTGATTTTGTGTTGTAATTAATGCTGGCTTATAAAATGAAGTGGGAAGTGTGTGTGTGCATGTGTGTGTGTGTGTGTGTGTGTATTTTTCCCTTAGATGTGTGGTAGAATTCACCCACAAAAATCATTTAGTCATAAGATTTTCTTTCTTTGAATAGTTTTAATTGTTACTTCTATTTTGAATAGATATAAAGATATTTAATTATATTTTTCTCCCTGAGTGAGATGGATAATTTGTAATCTTTCAAAAAAATTGGTGTGTTTCATGTAAGTTATCAGGTTTTTGGGCATGGAGTAATTCGTAATATTTGTTTATTATCCATTTAATGTCCCTGGAAGTAGTGATAATGGCTGTTTTAGTTCTGATAATGGTAATTTGTGCTTTTCTCTCTCTTTTTTTTTCTCACTCCTTTTTTTTCCTTCTCCCTCCTTTTGTTAGTGTAGCTAGAAGTTTATCAATTTTATTAGTCTTTTAAAGTATCAGCTTTTAATTTTACTAATTTTCTGTATTGCTTTCTGTTTTCAATTTTATCGATTTATGCTTCAATTTTTATTATTTATTTTATTTTGCTTGCCTCAGGCTTAAATTATTTTTCTCTAGGTTACTGAAATAGAATCCTTTGTTATTGTTCTATTACCTTTATTTCTTTAAGTACATGCATTTAATATAATAACTCTTTGTTTTCATTTTTGTCCACAGTTTTTGGTTTATAACTTGCACAGCCTTTGTTACAGTCTTTTGTATTAATATTGGGTGTGTTAGGCCTCAGGGGCAGGCCTCAGGAAATCAAATCTCTCTTACTTTCTCCTGACCTCCTTTCACCTGCCCTAAGGTAGGATTCTAATCTTTCTCCACCTTGCTCGTTGTAGGTATTAATGCCCTTCCCAGAGACAGCCCCACTCTATACCCTGGGGGAAGAAATACAGACATTGAGAAGCTTCCATGAAAACCCAAGAGGACTGAGTTCAGAAAACTTCCAGACAGCTGAACAAATGAAGGCCCCTGGAGAATGGCGCGCCCAGGGAGGGCATAGAAGCTTCGTGTCTTATCCGCTATACCTCACCTGTATCCTTTGTAATATCGTCTATAATAAACTGGTAAAAGTAACTAAATGTTTCATTGAGTTCTGTGAGCCAGCTAATCAAACCCAAAAAGGTGGCCATGGGAACCCCAACTTGAAGCTGGTTGGTCAGAAGTTCTGGAGGCCCAGACTTGTGACTGGTGTCTGGGGTGTTGGGGGTAGTCTTGGGTACTGAGCCTTTCAACCTGCGGGATATGTCACTATCTCCTATTATGTAGTGTCAGCATTGATTTGGAAGACATGCAGCTGGTGCCCGCTGCTACATGTGGGAAGAGTCTTCTCTGTTGATGATTGTTCGGGTGGTGTGAGAGTAGAGAATAAACATAGTTTGAGAGTTTTTCTGAAACACCAGAGTTGACCTTTATTCATTATACAGTGTCCCTTCTTATGTCTTACAAAATTTCATAATCAAAGTACCATTTTGTCTAAAATTAATATATTTGTTTCAGTCTTCTTTTATTAAGATTAGCATGGCATATTTTTTTCTACTCCTTAATGTTAAACTTATCTTTACTTTTATATTTAAGTGGATTTGATGTAAACAACAGGTAAATAGCCTTATCATCAGGGTTTTGTTTAATATGCCCTAGCATTATGTTTTTTAAATTAAGTTTATAAATTTTAAAATTCATTTTAAAATTTATATCATGAAGTCAGATGCTCAGAGTGGTAAAAAAATTTGTTGTTATTGTTGAAAAAGGGATAGTTTTATCTTTTTGGAAGAATTGTGGAATTGGTATTCTTGGGGAATTGGTTTCCAGACTCCCCTGAGGATACCCAAATCCATGGATGCTCAAATCCCTTATACAAAATGGCATAGTATTTACAAAAACCTACTCACATTCTTCTGTATATTTTAAATCATCTATAGCTTATTTATAATATCTATTACAATGTAAGTGTTGTATATATCATTTTTATACTGTATTAGGAAATAATGACCAAAAAAGTCTGTACATGTTTAATAGAGATGTAACTATCCTTTTTTTTTTCCTAAATATATTTGATTCATGATTGATTGAATCTACAGATGCAGAACACACGGATACAGAGGACCAACTGTAGAAATATAATGAACTGACTGACACAGCTCTGAAATTTAGTAGGAACAAAAAATAGTACTTATTGTCACAATCAGCATGAGAATAAATAATAATTTTGTGATATTTTAAAGAGGCAGATTTTCTAGAAATTTTATGTAGGAAATACCTGTATAAGGAATTTGTCTTTCCAGTTCAGGTAGGTTTCCTTTTTTAGCTCAGATAAAATTTAGTAAAATTTAAAAGTTAAAAGTATCACAACAATTGCTTGTATAATAAAACCACACAATCTGCCAGAAAACAGTGTTTAAAGAAAAAGAGATAAAACTTAAAGATTGTTCAGTTATGATGCCATTTCAGCAAATAAAGAAAATTAACAAAATATATCTGAAAATGACTCTTAAAATCATGTACATAAATTAAAAATTTTGAAATTGCTGAAAGGATACCAAAAACTGGCAAAAAAAACTCTATGCATGCCTGTGGAGATTTTCTTAGAAAAATATAGCATGGGTCACCCACACAAAGGATAGAAACATTTACATAATTTCTGAAAGGACGAAATGAGAACCAAATAAGAACAGAACATCTTGTAACTACTGTTTTTCAGAGAGTTTTTGCCTTGGTGAAAAGTGTTCCAAATTAATTTTTGTATATGATTATAATTTTATCAAGTCTATAGTAAGACAATTGTAGTTCTCATTCAAAGGTTTTGATTAGTAATGCTCAACAAATTTTGTATTTTTAAAAAAATTCTGTAAGTAAAAGTATATCAGGTGTAACTATGTGAGATTATGGCTATGTTCATGTGTTTCACTATAGTAATCATTTTGCTACAAATACAAATCTCAAAACATCATTTTGTGTATCTTAAATATACTAAACAAAGCTTATTTTAAAATTATTTAATTAATTAAAATATTTTGTCAGGGAGCATTTTTAGGGAGGTGAAAATACTCTGTATAATATAAAATGATGAATATATGTCATTATATATTTATCCAAACCCATAAAATATACACAACCAAGAGCAAATCCTTATGTAAACTATAAACTTTAGTGATTATGATGTTTCAATGTAGGTTCACTAATTGTAACAAATTACCACTCATATGAAGAATGCTGATAAAGAAGGCTATATGCATATGGTGGAGAGCAATGGGATATTTGGAAGTTCTCCATACCATCCTCTTATTTTTGCTGTGAACCTAAAACTGCTTTTCAAAAAAAACAAAAAAAAACAAAAAACAAAAAACAAAAAAAAAAAACTTAAATGAAAACATTATGCCATTTATAAATTAATATATATACAATGCTAGTTTGCTTTCTTCAAATGGTACCATAATCATCTTTACCATCACTATTACCATCATCAATAACATTATCATAAGTATTTATGTTGAATTCTTTTTTTTTTTTTTCAGCTTTGATCAAAGTTTATATTTAGGTCAGAATTGTGGCACTAGGATCATACTGATTTTAATTGTGGCCTTCCCCCCCCAGCAGCCTGCTCTATCTCTGAAAATTTTACCTTTCATGTCAAAGGAATTTCTCTCAACTATTGTTAACCTCATCGTTTTTCCAGTAGTTTTTAGTTCTTTTTTTTCCCATATGGATTATTTTTCTGAAAGGTCTTACATCCCATTGATCCCACCATAAGTTCCCACAAAATTCTTTTTATTATAATAATAATTATTATTATTATTATTATTATACTTTAAGTTCTAGAGTACATGTGCATAGCGTGCAGGTTTGTTACGTATGTATACTTGTGCCATGTTGGTGTGCTGCACCCCTTAACTCATCAGCACCCATCAACTCGTCATTTACATCAGGTAAAACTCAGAATGCAATCCCTCCTCCCTCCCTGCTCCCCATAATAGGCCCCAGTGTTTGATGTTCCCCTTCCCGAGTCCAAGTGATCTCATTGTTTGGTTTCCACCTATGAGTGAGAATATGCAGTGTTTGGTTTTCTGCTCTTGTGATTGTTTGCTGAGAATGATGGTTTCCAGCTGCATCCATGTCCCTACAAAGGACACAAGCTCATCCTTTTTTATAGCTGCATAGTATTCCATGGTGTATATGTGCCACATTTTCTTAATCCAGTCTGTCACTGATGGACATTTGGGTTGATTCCAAGTCTTTGATATTGTGAATAGTGCTGCAGTGAACATACGTGTGCATGTGTCTTTAGAGCAGCATGACTTATAATCCTTTGGGTATATACCCAGTAATGGGATGGCTGGATCATATGGTACTTCTAGTTCTAGATCCTTGAGGAATCACCATACTGTTTTCCATAACGGTTGAACTAGTTTACAATCCCACCAACAGTGTAAAAGTGTACCTACTTCTCCACATCCTCTCCAGCACCTGTTGTTTCCTAACTTTTTAATGATTGCCATTCTAACTGGTGTGAGATGGTATCTCACTGTGGTTTTGATTTGCATTTCTCTGATGGCCAGTGATGCTGATAATTTTTTCATGTGTCTGTTGGCTGCATAAATGTCTTCTTTTGAGAAGTGTCTGTTCATATCCCTTGCCCACTTTTTGATAGGGTTTTTTTTTTTTTTTTCTTCTAAATTTATTTGAGTTCTTTGTAGGTTCTGGATATTAGCCCTTTGTCAGATGAGTAGATTGCAAAAAATTTCTCCCATTCTGTAGGTTGCCTATTCATTCTGATGGTAGTTTCTTTTGCTGTGCAGAAGATCTTTAGTTTAATTAGATCTCATTTGTCAATTTTGGCTTTTGTTGCCTTTGCTTTTGGTGTTTTAGACATGAAGTCCTTGCCCGTGTCTATGTCCTGAATGGTATTACCTAGGTTTTCTTCTAGGGTTTTTATGGTATTAGGTCTAACATTTAAGTCTCTAATCCATCTTGAATTAACTTTCATATAAGGAGTAAGGAAAGGATCCAGTTTCAGCTTTCTACTTATGGCTAGCCAATTTTCCCAGCACCATTTATTAAATAGGGAATCTTTTCCTCATTTCTTGTTTTTCTCAGGTTTGTCAAAGATCAGATGGCTGTAGATGTGTGGTATTATTTCTGAGGACTCTGTTCTGTTCCATTGGTCTATATCTCTGTTTTGGTACCAGTACCGTGCTATTTTGGTTACTGTAGCCTTGAAGTATAGTTTGAAGTCAGGTAGCATGATGCCTCCAGCTTTGTTCTTTTGACTTAGGATTGTCTTGGCAATGTGGGCTCTTTTTTGGTTCCATATGAACTTTAAAGCAGTTTTTTCCAATTCTGTGAAGAAACACATTGGTAGCTTAGCTTAATGGGGATGGCATTGAATCTATAAATTACCTTGGGCAGTATGGCCATTTTCACGATATTGTTTCTTCCTATCCATGCGCATGGTATGTTCTTCCAATTGTTTGTGTCCTCTTTTATTTCACTGAGTAGTGGTTTGTAGTTCTCCTTGAATAAGTCCTTTACATCATTTGTAAGTTGGATTCCTAGGTATTTTATTCTCTTTGAAGCAATTGTGAATGGAATTTCATTCATGATTTGGCTCTCTGTTTGTCTGTTACTGGTGTATTCATATATCAGAGCTACAAGCAATTGCCATGTTTATAGTTAAAATTACTATCAGGGTTGCTCAAGCCTGTAATCCCAACACTTTGGGAGTCCGAGGCAGGTGGATCAACTGAAGTCAGGAGTTTGAGACCAGCCTGGCCAACATGGCGAAACCTCATCTCTACTAAAAATACCAAAATTAGTAGGGCATAGTGGCAGGTGCCTGTAATCCTAGCTACTCAGTAGGCTAAGGCAGGAGAATTGATTGAACCTAGGAGGTGGAATTTGCAGTGAGCCCAGATTGCGCCATTGTACTCCAGCCTGAGAGACAAGCACGAAACTCCATCTTAAATAAAACAAAACAAAACAAAAAAATTACTATCAGCAATTTTATATGGTAACCTGGTAGAAGCCAGGGTTGTTAAACATTTAACTAAATTGCTTATTTTTACTCTGATATTCTGTTGGAGTAGATAAAATTATTCCTATCACACATGAGAGATCTGAAAACTTAAAAAGCTTATGTGATTTGTCTAAGGACTCATATACAGAGAATGGTGGAGACAAGGCCTATCTGACTCCAAAATCTGGCTCCTGAAGGGGTGCCTATAAGCCCTATGCAACATGTCTCCCCATCAGTTTTTTAAATAGATAAATCCTTTAAAGTATTAGACAATATTTTTAACACAGAGATCAATAAGCACAGTTTATACAGACAGGTGAATGTTCAGTTTTCAGTTGCTATTAATTGTATGTGATCAGATTCTTAACTCATTTTCAAATATGGATTACAAAATGTGCTTAATAAAAATAAAAAACAATGCAATTAAATAATTTATCAACCTCCTAGGAAAGAGCAAATTTGTATGCATAACAATGATCTTCGTTCTAATGTAAAGTAGTAAAATAGTACTGTAAAAAGTATGCATATTAAAATCCTCCAAAGAAATTAAACTGTTCCTCTTTAGGGTCATAAGTAAACTAAAATAATCATTAGCTCTAAATGTATCATATCTGCAATTACTTAACTAATTTATTTAATTACATTTACTATAAAATATTACAAACATTACTTTGAATTATTATTTTATGTAAAAAAGGATAATGCAGTTAAACATGAAACAAAATTAACTGTAAAATACAAATATATAATATGTGTGTCATGAAAAATTTACACATACAAATTTGTTTTTAAAAAGTTGTCAGAATGGTATACCTAGATTTTCCTTACTTTCAAAAAGTATTTTGGTGAATAATCTGTAACATTCATTAACGAAATGATTTGTTACACAGTCAGCCCTCTATATACATGGAATCTGACCCTCTGTGTTCAACCAACTGTGGATCAAAAATATTCAGAAAATTAAAAAGAAGGATTGTACAGACTTGTTTTGCTATTTCTTCCTAAACAATACAGTCTAACAACTATTTAGACAGCATTTAGATTGCATTAGGTGTCATAAATAATCTCGAAAGGATGTAAACTATATGGAAGCATGTGTGGAGGTTATATGCAAATGCAAAGCCATTTAATATAAGGGACATGGACATCCATGAATGTTGGTATCCTTGCAGATTCCTGGACCCAATCTCCCATAGATAATAAGTGACAACTGTATTTCTTTTAAATGCTGAAAATTCTTGCTTCAGTAATTATTCTAGCAATTTATCTAATTGTTTATCTAAGTGTAATTTATCTAATTGTTTTCAGCAAATTTGAAATAAAAATATTTTTGTTAAAATCACAAAATTTTATTAACAATTTATAGTCATGTGATTTGCCCACATTACCCCATTGCTTTCCAAAACACTTGGTGTTTTAGAATTTCAGTTTAAAAAATACTTGTAAAATGAAAAAGCCGATTCGGAATATGCAGCAAATCTCAGTTTCACAGTTTATTTTCATGCCACTAATAACATCTAAGTCTTTTGTTTTTTTTGATTCGGGACTCTTTCTCTTAGAAATACTGCTGACTTCTTACTAAATCAATGAATAATCAACCATTTATTGAATTTTTACTATGAATTAGACGCTAGTAGATTCCACAGGAGATAACACAGCAGTTTCTTTTTTTTCCACAAAACATAGCGTAGTTTCTCATATAGTTAAGAAAAGAAAAAAGTTTGCATGAAATATTAAACAAAATAATATACATAAAAAGTCCAAGTGCTAAAGAAGGAAAATACCTTAGCATTTTAAAATAAAGGAAAAATTTATTTTATTAATATATGATTGAGATCCAGAAAATTTGACAATTTGGCATTTTGTACACTATCTCTTTAGGTGTTAGTTATGATTTTCTCAGCAAGTGTTTTAATGTGGAATTTTTAGCTAACATTTTTGTCAATGCTTTTAAAGATACTGATTGTGAATTTCTATTTAATATGAATAGAGCAAAGAATGAAAACTGGCATATTGAATTCTTATAACGTGCTCACAAATATAAAATGCTACTCTGTGTCGGTCCTACTTAATAATGCTCTGTCACACTTTCTTTTGTTAAAAGGCATACTATCTAAAATCGAATAATAAATCTCTATGCAAACAATAATAATGAAGAACAAAGTATGATAGATTATATAAACATGGTGTAAAAAAAAGTGCATGGACAAGTGGCATCTAATTTGAGTTCAGAAAAGGCTTTTGTCTTTCCTAAGGCTAAAGAATTAAAATTATTTTGGTGAGATGATACTGTATTTTACAAAGAGGAAAAAATATGAGTACAAAGAGTAATGCTTCTTTTGAGATAATGTATGACTTTATGTTGATCATTTTAAATTACAAAAGTGAAAGATATGAATTTATTGAACCAATGAATTTTAGACTCAGATTTAGCTGAGTGAATTAAAATGTATTACTTTTGATAGAAAATGTCTTGCTATAAAATCACAAAAGTTTCCAAAGAGCTCACACTTATATCTTCTGCACTTGAAAAATATAATAGAAGAGCAGCTTTTGAAATTTATCATAAACATCTCAGGAGTCCACACTTCATTTCATGTCTGATTATAGTAATATCTGCATGTTTAATACTGTAATACTGCACTGTGAGTAATAGATTGGTTTAAGAAATCAAGAAATTAACAACAAACAAAGAAAATGCATTCAAATCCCTTGTCACTAAAATCAATAAACTGACCAATTTTAAATGTGAACTGCTTTATTATGTAGTAATGAAATTTATTTAGATTTTTGGCAACCAAATTACAGCTCAGGGATTTATCAACCACTCTAAGAATTACATTTGCATTCTTTTTTAACTAACCCAATTACTCTTCAGAAAGAAATATTTGCTATTGTTTTTTTGAATATTTAGTTTTTGAAACATTAGATCTGTTCACTCTTCTCAATCTAACTGAATAATTAGGTCTTTTGTTTTAGTATTTGATAGCAGAAAATCAAACACTGACCTAACAACTTTTTCCTAGTACAAATTTTCTTAAGAGAAATTAACATCATTGTATTTTTTTAATTCAGTTATATTAAGCAAGCTCAACTAGACCAGGCACGGTGGTTCATGCCTGTAATCCCAGAACTTTGGGAGGCGGGTGGATTATGAGGTCAGGAGTTCGAGACCAGCCTGGCCAAGATGGTGAAATCCTGTCTACTAAAAAATACAAAAATTAGCCGGGTGAGGTGGTGGGTGCCTGTAATCCCAGCTACTCGGGAGGCTGAGGCAGGAGAATTGCTTGAACCTGGGAAGCAGAGTCTGCAGTGAGCCGAGATCATGCCACTGCACTCTAGCCTGGGCAACAGAGCAAGATTCCATCTCAAAAAAAAAACAAAAACAAAAACAAAAAAACACGCTCAACTAAATTATAATTTTTTAGCGTCACAAACATTATTTCCAAGAGCTAAAAATCAGAGAAATAATAATTGTATAGTTTAAAGCAAAACCAAGTCCCAATCTGCTCTGCTCATATTGTGAGGTTATCACATATATTTGATATCCTATTATGTCATAATTTTATGGAGGGCATGGCTAGTGAGGATACAATATTTGAAATTATTTTAAAAGTAATATTGTAAAGAAAATTCAAGCAGGACCACTAAATATAGACATTCTTTTTATAGCAATTTTGTAGAGAATTTGATATCTATCATTGTTCTGTATTCTTACTTCCTTGTTATATTTTTCTAAAGATGAAAAATTATTCTAGCCTTGTCAATCATTCTAACAGTGATAAGAAGGATGATCCCTTCTTCTCTCATTTTTCATTGTCACTGCCTTGCTTTAAACACTTAGTACCTCATAGCTATGCTGTTGTCATGCATTTTAATTGTTATCTGTGTTTTTTAGCTACCTTTGCTTATGTTTGCCAGACAGAGAATTTTGTCTTTGCCACCCAGAGTCAGGAGCTCAACCTCTGCCAACTTTGGCTAAACAAGAATCACGTTACCCAGAACTCAGAGAATCTCCTATGACTCTGATGTATTTGTCTTACTGATTTATAATCATAATGCTGTGAATTAAAATTCACATTACCTCTATTAATATCAATGAGGAAATAAAGGAATACATACAGCATGTGACTTGTCCAAGGATAACTACTAATGTAGCAGCAGATCAAACACATAAACACATAAAAAGTTAACTTCAGTGAAATCAACCTTTTTAAATTTCACATATAAATATGATCCTACCAGAAGCTTGAGAGACGGGGAGGTATGAGGAAAGAAGAGATGTTAATCAAGAGTATGAAGTTTCAGTTAGAAAAGATTTTTAATATTCTCACCACAAAAAAATATGGTAAATTGGTCAGGCACAGTGACTCACACTTGTAATCCCAGCGCTTTGGGAGACCAAGGTGAGCGGGTCGCTTGAGTCCAGCAGTTGAAGACCAGCCTGGCCAACATGATAAAACCTTGTCTCTATTAAAAATACAAAAATTAGCCAAGCATGGTGGCATGTGCCTGTAACCACAGCTACTCAGGAGGCTGAGACACGAGAATCACTGGAATAGGAGAGGCAGAAGTTGCAGTGAGCCAAAATCACACCACTGCAATACAACTCGGGTGACAGAGAGAGACCCTCTCTCCAAATAAATAAGTTGGCAAGGTATCTTTCTACAATGTATACACAGATATAAATATCACATTGTACCCAATATACATATGTAAGAAAATATTATTTGTCAGTTAAAAATAAATAAATATGAAAAAGACAACCTTAGTATATCTATCAAGAAATATAATTTAAAATAAATATTTTTAACTCATTAGATTGATGGGTTAAAAGTTTTTAAATATCTGGTTTTAATGAACATGTGAGAAAGGGAATATTTTCAGTTTGTAGTAGGAATGGAAATCAGTACAACTTTTTTTTTACTTGCAACAGAATATTTTTTCTTTATTTCTTTTAAAAAATAAATGAGACACAGACGCAGAAAGTGCAGGTTTGTTACATAGTTATACGTGTGCCATTGTGGTGTGCTGCACCTATTGACTTGTCCTCTAAGTTTCCTCCACTCGTCCCTCACCCCACAAGAGGCCCTGGTATGAGTTGTTCCCCTCTCTGTTTCTATGTGTTCTCAATGTTCAACTCCCACTTATGAGTGAGAACATGTGGTGTTTGGTTTTCTGTTCCTGTGCTAGTTTGTAGCAAAGACATGGAACCAACCCAAATGCCCATCACTGATAGACTGAATAAAGAAAATGGTACATATACACCATGGAATACTATGCAGCAATAAAAAGAAATGAGAGCATGTCCTTTGCAAGTACAACCTTTTAGAAGAAGAATTAGAAAATTCTCATGAACACAAAAAATTGCTTATTTTTTTTCATCCAACAGTTCTACTTGTAGCAATATTTCTTATAATATATTCACAGACACATATATGTGTTTATTTATGCCTGATTAAAATTGTGCAATTTTATTTAAAGTAAAAAAAATTATTTTGAAACAGAAATTTATATAAAATATATTTTATATGTTTAAAAACAATGGTTATACAATAGGCTTTTATAAATCTAAAAGCAAGTGGTAATATTTGAGGTGTGGAGAGAAGTGAAAACATAAGTACCCAATGAATAAACCTTCTTTCTGTTCAACAGAATACACTTTATATTGTTTGGATATTAAAAGACATGTGCATTTCTTACTACTTTTTTAAATAATTATAGATGTGAATAAATTTCTAAGTAATAATAATAGACAACAAATATGAGAACTTACATATATGATTTATTTGTTTCTATTATATTTCACTATATTCATACTTTGAGGTAAAATGAGGAACTCAGGAGTACACAACAGGATAAAATAAAGTTATCTATATATGCATCCTTGTGTGTATACATTCTTATATGTATATGTATGTATGTTTATATATACATATGTATATATGCATTTCTTTTAGTTTCCAATTCTTTTTTAATTGTTATGTTTTATTTTCATAGGTTTTTGGAGAACAGTTGGTGTTTGATTACATGAATAAATTCTTTAGTGGTGAGTTTTGAGATTTTGGTGCACCTATCATTTGAGCAATATTCACTATACCCAATTTGTAGTCTTTTATCTCTCACCCCCCTCCCACCATTTTCCCTGAGTCCCTAAAGTGCATTGTGCCATTCTTATGCCTTTGCATCCTCATGACTTAGCTCCCACTTATGAGTGAGACCATATGATGTTCGATTTTCCATTCCTGTTACTTCACTTAGAATAACAGTCTCTAATTCCATCCAGGTTGCTGCAAATGCCATTATTTCTTTATTTTTATTTTTATTGTTGAGTAGTGTTCCATGATATGTGTGTCTGTCTATCTATCTATCTATCTATCTATCTATCTATCTATCTCACAACGTCTTTATCCGATTGCTGATTGATGGGCATTTGGGCTGGTTCCACATTTTTGCAATTGCACATTGTGCTGCTATAAACATGCATGTACAAGTATCTTTTTCATATAATGATTTCAGAAAGTAGAACTATCATTTGATCCAGGAGTCTCACTACTGGCTATCTAGTAGTGAGGAAAAGAAGTCATTATACGTGCATTTTTATACTTTTTATTATTAATATACAATTTATTATTGTATAAGTTTATGAGGTACAAGAGATGTTATAATTTGTTAATACTACATGGGATACTTATATCAAACTAGTTAATATATACATCACTTCAAATACTTAACTTTTTTTGTAATGTATACGTTATTAGCAAATTTGAAATGTACAGTACTCTGTTATTAACCGCATTCTTCATGCTAAGCAATAGAACTAAAAAATAAAATGTTTCTCTTAACAGATTGTGTACTTTTTATCATCATCTCTCCAACTCCCCACCCACTGAACTCCATAATCACCATTTCATTCTCTGCTTCTATGAGGTCATTTTTTTTTTTTTTTTAAGATTCCACAAATAAGTGAAAACTTTGTCTGTGCCTGGCTTGTTTTACTGAACATAATGTTCTCTAATTCTATGCATGTTGTCGTAAATGACAGGATTTCCTTTCTTGTTAAGACTGAATAGTATTCCATTGTGTATATATAAAACATTTATTTATCAATTCATCTGTTGGTGAACACATGTTGCTTTCATGACTTGGCTATTGTGACTAGTGCTGCAATTAATATCAGAGTGAGACATTTCTTCCACAGATGGATTTCAAGTCTTTGGGGTAAATGTTAATATTAGGATTCAGGGATTATACGGCAATTTTATTTTTAATTTTTTGAGGAACCTCAATATAGTTTTCCATAATGGCTGTAGTAATTTACCTTCTCCAAAACAAAATTAAGGTAAATACTAGAATATTAGAATTAGGTAAATACTAGAATTATTATTCAGGGATTGTATGATAATTTTATTTTTAATTTTTTGAGGAACTTCCATACAGTATTCCATAATGGCTGTATTAATTTACATTCCCACCAACAGTGCACAAAAATTTCCTTTTCTCCATATCATTGAAAACACTTATCTTTGGACTTTTTTTATAATAGTCATTGTGATAGGTGTGAAATAATATATTACTGTGGTTCAATTTTTATTTCTCTAATGATTAGGAATGTTGAACATTTTTTCATAAATGTAGAGGGAATTTGTGTATCTTCTTTTGAGAAATGTATATTCAAATCTGTAATCCATTTATTAACTGAGTATTGTATTTTCTTGCTATTGAGTTGTTTGAGTTCCTTACATATTTTGGATATAAAATCTTTATATGATGTATGGTTAACAAATATTTTATCCCAATCTGTAGTTTGGCTCTCTGCACACCGCTAATTGTTTTCATTGCTGCGGAGAAGCTTTTTAGTTTGATGTAGTCCTATTTGTCTGTTTTTGCTTTTATTATTTGCATGTTTTTTTTGTTTGTTTGTTTTGTTTTTTTGTGGTTTTTTTGTTGTTTTTTTGAGACGGAGTCTCTGACACCCAGGCTGGAGTGCAGTGGCGCAATCCCGGCTCACTGCAAACTTCCCCTCCGGGGTTCAAGCCATTCTTCTGCCTCAGCCCCACAAGTAGCTGGGATTACAGGTGCCCACCACCAGGCCCGGCAAATTTTTTGTATTTTTAGTAGAGACAGGGTTTCACCGTGTTAGCCAGGATCATCTGGATCCCCTGACGTAATCATCTGCCCACCTCTGCTTCCCAAAGTGCTGGGATTACAGGCGTGAGCAACCACGCCAGGCCTGTTACCTACATTTTTGAGGTCAAATCCATATCATTGCCCTGAGCAAACACGACAGTATTTTCCCTTTTTTATTTTTATTTTTTGAAGCTGTACAGTTTGTGGTCTTAAATTTCAGATTTTAATCCATTTTTAGTTGATCTTTGTATGCGATGTAAGATAAAGGTTTAATTTCGATTTTCTGCTTGTGGATATTCAGTTTACCTACCATTGTTTATTGATAAGATTATCCTTTGCCACTGTGTATTCTTTTCACCTTTGTCGAAAATCAATTGACCGTACATACGTTGGTTCTTTTCATGCCTCCCCATTCAGTTTGAAATCAGAGAATGTGAGACCACCGATTGTGGTTTTTGCTCATGATTGCCTTGGCCATTCAGGGTGTTTTGTTTTGGTGTGTGTGTGTGTGTGTGTGTGTGTGTGTGTGTGTGGTATTACAACTGGCCCAATGATCCTATAAAACTGATGTTTATGATTTCTTCAGGAAAAACATAGAAATTGACCCACTCAGTCTTAAAACTTGAGAAAGTTACATTTGTCTTATGTAAGTTACTTTCTCAGGAAACCAAGCATCAGAGCTCCAAGATGGTATCAAGGAACTGAAACTTACCAACAAATCACAACATCTGGACAATCACCCATCATGATTGCCTGACTGACCACCTGCTGCCTGTTGACCAATTCCTCTTTTTCACCCCTAATTCCCCTGCTATTTAAATTTCTTCCCTGCTATTTAAATTATTTTAGTCCATCAAACAGATGGATTTGAGGTTTATATCCCATATCCTTGGTTGCAGCACCCAATTAAGGCCTTCTTCCCTGGTAATAACTCATTGTCTCCATGATTGGCTGTCTATGCCAAAAGCAGCAGAACATAGACTGAATCCCTGGTGTTTTGATAACAGTTCCATATGAAATTCAAGATTGTTTTGTTCTATTTTTGTGAAAATGATATTGGAATTTTGATAGTAATAGCATTGAATCTATAGGTATCTTTATGTAGTATGAACATTTAAAGAATATTGTTTTAATTGGTGAACACAGAATATTGATCTATTTATTTGTCTTCCTCAATTTCTTTCTACAATTTTTTATAGTTTTTATTGTACGTGTTTTTCACTCCACTAGTTAAATTTGTTCGTCAGTATTTTATTGTAACTACTGTTTGTAAGATTGTTCTCTTGATTTATCTACTGAATTTTGTTGTTGTTGTTGGTAGTGTATACAAATGCTTCTGATTATTGTATGTTGATTTTGTATCCTGCAAATTTTCTGTATTTGTTTATTACTGCTAACAAGTTTAGCTGTAATTTTTTGGTTTTTAATATATAAAATTATGTCATCAGCAAACAGTGACATTTTAACTTGTTCTTTTCCTATTTGAATGCCTTCTGTTTTTTCTTGCTGAATTGCTGAGACAAGGACTTCCAGTCCTATGCTGAATAGAAGTGGCAAATGTGAGCATTCTTGCCTTGTTCCAGATATTACAGGACAGACTTTCAATTTTTCATGTAAAGTGTAATGTGAGCTGTGGATTTCTCATATATGGCGTTTATTGTGATGAGGTGCATTTCTAAAATATCTAATTTGTTGAGAGTTTTGTTATGAAAGGATGTTAAATTTTGTCATATGCTTATTATATATCTAATTAAATAATATGTTTTTTGTCTTTTATTTTTTAAAACTATGAAGTATCACATTTACTGATTTATGTAGCTTGAACCATACTTGTATCTCAAGAGTAAATTCCCCTTGAGCATTGATTGTAATGTGTTGTTGATTAAATTTGCTAGTATTTAATTGAGGATTTTTACATCTACGTTCATCAAGAATATTGGTCTGTATTGTCTTTTCTTACAATGTTCTTCTCTGACTTTGGTATCAAAGCAATGTTAACTTTGTAAAAAGAGTTTGGAATTATTCCCCATCCTTGATTTTTGGAAAGAGCTTCAGAAGAATTGGTATTAATTATTTGTTAAATTTGTGGTAGAATTCAGCCATGGAGCCATCAGGTCTTAGGCTTTTTTTAGATGGGAGATGAGTAGTTGTATTACTGATTGAATGTTCTTATAGACATTTATCGGTTCATATATTCTAATTCTTCATGATTTAGTCTTGGTAAGTTGTCCATGTCTGGACATTTATTCACTTCCTTAAGCTTATTCAATTGGTTGATGTATAATTGTTGATGGTAATGTCTTATGATTTCTGTGTTATTAGTTGTAATATCTCATTTCTTTATTTTTTATTTTATTTATTTGTGTTTTCATTTTCTTAATTTGTCTAGCTAAACTTATCTATTTTGCTTATCTTTTAAAAAGATATTTTTGTTGTACTGATCTTTTTATTCTGTGGTGTCTATTTTACTTATCTCTATTCTGATCTTTATTATTTTCTTTCTTCTGCTACATTTGGACTTTATTATTTTGTTCTTCTAGTTGTTTGAGGTTTAATATTAGGTTGTTTATTTTAGATATTTCTTCTTTTTCATGTGATATTTATAAGTATAAACTTTCTTCTTTGAACTACTTTTGCTGTACGATATAAGTTTTGGTATGTTGTGTTTTTATTTTTGTTTTTCTCAGAACATTTTTAAATTTTCTTTTTAATTTCTTTATTGAACTCTTAACTGTTCAGGAGCACGTTCATTAATTTCCATGCATTTGTGAATTTTCCAAGTTCTTCCTGTTATTGATTTCTCATTTTATAACATTTCAGTTGGAAAAGATACTTAATACAAGTTTAATCTTCCTAAATTTACTGAAGCTTGTTTTGTTCCATAATATATAATCTGTTTGTACATGGAAAGAATGCATGTTGGCTGTTGGTTGAGATATTCCATAGTCTTTAAGTCTGTTTGGTCTAAAATGTTTCAGTCCAAAATATCCTCATTAACTTTCTGTCAGAATATGTCCATTGCTGAAAATGGGATGATAAAATTTTCTACTATTACTGTACTGAAGTCTATCTCTCTCTCTCTTCAGATCTATTAATATTTGCTTTACATATTTAGGTGTGCCAAGGTATGTGTATACTTACAATTGTTATATCCTCTTAATGAATTGACCCATTTATCATTATATAATATCTTTGTCTCATGTTTTCTTTTTAAATGTCCATTTTTTCTGACATTAATATAGTTAATTCTATTTTTTTGTTTCCATTTGCAGAAAATAACTTTTTTCATCTCTTCACTTTCCATCTGTGTGTGTCCATAAAAGGAAAGTAAGTCTCTTGTAGCTAGTGAGTGTATATTTGGATCTTGTGATTTGGTTTTGTTTTGGTTTTGTTTGTGTTTTTGCCATTTTAGGGTTTTTTTTTAATACTTTTCCTATGGTGCTGAGGATCTTGCTTTTTTATCCATTTAGTCACTCTATCTTTATACTGGATAATTTAATTCATTTACATTCAAAGTAATTATTAATAAGTAAAGAGTCACTGTTGCCTTTTTGTTTGTTGTTTACTGGTTGTTTTACAAATGTGTTATTTCTTACTTCCTCCCTTGTTGTATTTCTTTGTGGTTTGATGTTTGTCTTTAGTTTGCTTTGAATCATTTCTATTTTCGTTTTATGTTTCTGATGAATATTTTTCCTTTGTGTTTACCATGAGGCTTACATAGAAGATATGATATTTATAATAGACTATTTCAAACAGACAACAACTTGACGTTGCATGAAACAACTCTACTCTTTACTGTCCCTATTATCCTTTAGCATTTTGAATTTATTTTAACTCTTGTGTCCTTGCACTGTCATCTACAAATCTGAGAAGAGGACTTCCTCTACTTTCCCTTGTAAGTGTCCCTTTTCAGAGATAGACTTTTACTACTTCATTTAGTCTATTATTTAGGAAGGATCAACTAGTAACAACTTTGGACAGGCAGAGCATATTCAGATTTCTCTAGTTGGCTGGGTGACTACCTTTGCTCTCATGTTGGTGGGCTTGTGGCTGAGCTCTGTTGACTGGTGAGACCGTTGACTAGACTGTGCTATCAGGCAGAACTGCTGGTTGGGTACTGTAATTGCCTCTGGTCACGCCAGTAACAAGATGTATTCCCTGGCCAATTTCATGCCTTAGAATATGCAGCTGGGCAGGACTGCAGACTGAGATCTGAAGTTAGGTGGAGTCACTGCTCAAGACAGACAGGGCCTGAGGCTATGTTCCTCAGAAATGCATAATTAAAATGGTCTCCCTGTTAGGGTGGAGTTTTTTGGGGTCCTTTGGCTGATTTGAATGACTAAGTTACCAAGTCTAGTATGTATAGCCCCTGTGCTTTTCCAAAATTTGTGGAGGTAGACATTTCCCTGCTTCAACAGAGTTCAGTGCACTTCTTGGCTGAGTAGAGCTACTCTTTGACTTTCTGAGTCAAATCCATCCAGGCCCTGTGCTTCTCTAACATCCACAGAGGTAGGAGATTTCCTGCATAGGTGGGCCCATTGGGTGAGCTTTTTTGGCTGAGTGGAACTGCTGCTTGACTTCTGGGACCAAGCAGGACTAGTCCCTATTTTTATTCAAAATGCACAGAGATAGAAGTCTCCCTGCCTGGGCAAAGTTGTTGGGCAGGATTTTTGACTGAGTGGAGCCTCTGCTTGATTCCTGGGTTATCAAGCCAATCTATTTCCTATGCTTTTCTAAGATGAATGGAAGTGGGAGTCGTCTTTCCTGGGCATAGTTGTCTGGTGGACTTTGATGGCTGAGCGAAGCCACTGCTTGATTTCCTAGGTCAAGCCAATCTAGCCCATGTGTTTCTCTGACAGGAGAGGAGATGGGTGTCCTCTTATTTGTGAGTGATCATTGTGGTGGGTTTTAAGGTTGGCTGAAGAGTCTAGCAGTCTAAGAACTCAAGTTAGTTTGAACTTCCACTGTGCTTCTGAAAGCATCTAGCTTAGCTTTGCAAGTGGCTTAAAAGATTGACTGGTATCTATGATAGGGCACCATAACTGGCAGAAACACAAAGATACCCCCAAGATCTGTGTGTGCTTGCTACTATTAACTCTGTCTCCTTTATTTCCTCTTGACGCTGAGTGGCGTAGCCATGCAGTTGCTCTTAGTTTGTTTTGTGAGTGAGACTAAAGTGAGCTTCCTACAAACATCTTGGAATGCTAGAAACATTGGCTGTTTCTGGTTCTCTTTTCTCCCTGCAGAAATTGTGGACCCAGGGACATCCTCTTTGCCTGGTGTTGTGGCAACTTGGAGGAGGGGAAGAGAAGATGCAGTCAGAGTGAGACCATTTTTTTAACTCTCTATTTTGGATTTTATTCAGTTTTCCAGACCATATGCATGTCTCGGACTTGTTTCTAAGTGTCGGGGTTTTTGAAACGACATTCTAGTCTGTGGATAGTTGCTAGTTAAACTTTCTGTGCAAAGGTGGGGAGTTTGGAACTTCCTATTCCATGATCTTGCTGACATCACTGTATACATTCTTGTGTATATGTCACTTTTGTGTGTGTGTGTATGTGTGTGGGGGCGCATTTGTATGTGTCTAACATTAAGGCCTGAACTTTTTAGATATACAGTACCCAGAATGACAATGAGTTGAGAAATTCAACAAATGGCACATTGGTGCCTAAAAGAATGCCCATTTCTTCACATGAGTAAGATTTTTTACTAGTGATATATCCTAGCTCATTATGGAATGAGATTAATTAATTTTTCTTTGTATATATTTATTACTATTTCTGTAAAGATCAAAAGATTACATGCAAACTGTTATAAATCAAACATATACTAATGCTGAACATGGAATCTTAAGTCAAGTGAAACTACACTTGAAGTAAACTAGAAATTATAAACACTCATCATTTCAAAATTAATGTATAATAAAAATATAACTCTTTTGTACTAAATAATCTACTGATATTAATAGCAGAGTTCATGTTTATGGATAATTGATTTTAAAATTCTAATAAAAGCTGTGATCACAATAGTATATGTGTAACATCAATATAAAATGTATTAAAATATATAAAATTATATTTTTAAAATTGGAACTATTTACATATACTGATTTAACATTGAATCTTATTAATACACTTGACCTCTAAAATGTAGCCTTCTACTCCTCAAAATAATAGATTTGACTATTTCACATTTAAAACTGATAATCACTACTTTTGAAATTATGACATGATTTTATCAATTATTATTTCTGTACAAGTATAACTATATTATATATCCTAACCACAATTTTAGTCTTTATTAAGTGGCAGATGCTATTTCTAATATAACTTTCCAGGTAAAATAAATGAAAAAATAAAACTCTGCTGAGTTTAAGAAAGTATTTCTTAAAAAATCATAGAAGATAAAGGATAAAATATATCATTTGTAGCTCTTAAAATTTTCTTCTGGGTTCAAGTTACTATCGGATGTCATGTCGTTGCTCCAATTTAGCTTTATTTTCTCTTTCTCTGTATTGTTATTATATATCATAACTTCATATGTTATAAACCATACAGTACAATTGTATGGCTTCAGTCTTATGTAATTTTTTATTGTTGTAACTTGGCTCATAGAAAACAAAGAATAAAAATATGATTATACCGTATTTTATATCTACCTACATAGTACTCTTTACTGGTGCTGCCTACTTTTTCAAATAGATTCAAATTGTTCTCTAGCATTACTTACTTCAGTATTAGAAATAACTTTCAATATTTATCCTAAAGCTAATGTGCTAGCTACAAATTATCTTAATTTTTGTTCACATTTGGTATTTTCATTTCATTTTCACTAAATCTGAGAGATAATTTTTCTGGCTATAGGGTTGTAGATTGACATTTTTCTCCTAGTACATTGACTGCATTAATCTATTGACTTCTCAGAATCATTGTTTCTGATTAAAAAGTTAGCTGTTGATCTTACTAGGATTCCTTTGTATATGATGAGTATTTTATTTCATACTGATTTAAAGACTTTATTTCATTTTTGGCTTTCAAGAGTTTGAATATGATCTGTCGAGGTATCACTCCCTTTGCATTGATAACATGCTTGAGGATGGCTGGACTTCTTGTTTGTGCATATTGCTATTTTCCATCAAATTGGAAAAATTTCATCCATTAAACCTGTTAACAATTTGTTCCATTTTTACTCTCTTTTCTCTCTATTTGGCATTCCCATTATGCATATTCAAGTTTACTTAAATGTGTCTCTTACTTAAGGTTCTGTTATTTTTTTAAAATGTGTGTTTCTCTGTTTTTTTTGTTTTGTTTTGTTTTAATTTTATCATCTCTATTGCTCTGAGTATTGAGTATTTCTTCTGCCAGTTCCTATCTTCAGTTAAGCACCTGTAGTGAATTTTTCAGTCAGCTGTACCTAGTAACTACAGAAAATTAATTTTAAAGAATATTTATGTATTTTCTAGTTGTGTAACTATCATACTTTTTGTATTTTTAATTTTTTAAGACAATTTTTTTGAGCATGTTTATAATGACTGCTTTGAAATCTTTGTCTGCTTAGTCTATATTTGGACATCTTTTTTTTGTGTGTGAGATAGAGTCTCACACTATCACCAGGGCTAGGGTGCAATAGTGTGATCTCAGCTCACAACAAACTCTGCCCCTCGGGTTCAAGTGATTCTCATGCCTCAGCCTCCAGAGTAGCTGGGATTACACACATGTGCTACCACACCTGGCTAATTTATGTATTTTTAGTAGAGATGAGTTTTTGCCATGTTGGCCAGGCTGCTCTCCAACTCTTGGCCTCAAGTGATCTGCTTGCCTCAGTCTCCCAAAGTGCTGGAATTACAAACATGAGCCACCATGTCTGGCCTATTTGGACATCTTCAAAACTAGTTTCTATTGCCTGCTTGCTTATTCCTGGATATAAGTCACACTTTGTGTTTCTCTATCTCTCTCATGTTTTCTTTCTGAAAATTATATATATGTACATTTTATTCATTTATGTTTTGAGACAGGGTTTTACTCTGTCACTCAGACTAAAGTGCAGTGCCATGTTCATGGCTCGCTGCAGCCTTGAACTCCTGTGCTCAAGTGATCCTCTCACCTTAGCCTTTCAAGTAGCTGGGACTACAGGAATATGCCCCCATGCCCAGTTAATCTTTTTTGAAGATACAGCATCTCACTATGTTGTCCCGGCTTGCCTTGAACCCCTGACCTCAAGAAATTCTCCCACCTTAGTTTCCCAAAGTGCTGGGATTGCAGGCATGAGCCACTGCACCTGGCCAGAAAATTATACATTTTATATAATGTAACAACTTTGAATTCTCATCTCACTAGGATGGTGGTTGTTTTTTTAATATTTATTTGTTTATTTAGTTTTTACAATTACTTTATTCAACTAATTCTGTGAAGTGTATTTTCTCTATTAAAAAATAGACAATGTACTTCTTTTACTTTCCTAATGCTGTTATAACAAATTATGACTAGTGTCTGTTTTTAAGTTGTTTTGGGCTGCTATACCCAAATATCTGAGACTGGTCCTAGAATTTATTTGGCTTATGGTTCTGGAAACTGGGAAGTCCTAGATCAAGGGACTTTATCTTGTGAAGGTCTTCTTTTGGTGTCATCCCACGGCAGAAGGTGGAAGAGCAAGAAAGCACACATACAGACCCTGGGAGAGGGAGAGAGTAAGAGGGAGCCAACCTCACTTTACAGCAAAGCCACTCTCACAATAACTAACCTACTTCATGATAATGACATTGAGATCCCTCATGAATTAATCACCTGTTGTTAGGCCCAACCTCCTAACACTGTTATATTGGAGATTAGGTTTGCAACACATAAATTTTGGGGGACACATTCAAACCATAGCAGTGGCTTAGAACAACATAAAATAACATAAGTTGGCCGGGCGCGGTGGCTCAAGCCTGTAATCCCAGCACTTTGGGAGGCCGAGACGGGCGGATCACGAGGTCAGGAGATCGAGACCATCCTGGCTAACATGGTGAAACCCCGTCTCTACTAAAAAATACAAAAAACTAGCCGGGCGAGGTGGCAGACGCCTGTAGTCCCAGCTACTCGGGAGGCTGAGGCAGGAGAATGGCGTAAAACCAGGAGGCGGAGCTTGCAGTGAGCTGAGATCCGGCCACTGCACTCCAACCCGGGCGACAGAGCGAGACTCTGTCTCAAAAAAAAAAAAAAAATAAAAAATAACATAAGTTAATTATGGTATAGTCTAGAAGTCAAAAGTACAGTTTCACTCTAATGGTTTGAAATCAATTTGTTGGTAGATAGTGTCCCTTATGAAGTGTTGAGGAGCAAATCCATTTTCTTGCCTTTCCTAGCTTCTGTAGACTGTCTGCATTCCCTGGCTCATGGACTTACCCTTTACCTTCAAAACCAAAAGCATAGCATCTTCCATCCTCTTAGCTGTAAGATTGGGCTAAGTTTTAAACTTGCTAAATTAATTTTATACTAAATGAATACTAAAACTAAATCATCTTAAGTTATTTATAGCAAACTAACTGTACACTAAGTAAAAATAAGGCTATTATATTTTTTGGATAACGTTTAAAAATCTAAAGATTCATACTTAGTTTTTAAAATTCAGAAAATCACTATTTCTTGTTACAAATCAATAGAGATAAATCTCATTAATTTCAATTAATGTTTTCAATGATAGAGGTAGAAATTTAAGTGTTAGGTATAAAATATGTATGTAAGGGTTCTTTTCAGCTTTAATATTCATTGTATCTACCTCTGAATATAGAATTAACATTTTGGCCTGCCAACTGTCCTAACACCCAAGCATTTTGCCTATTTTATAATATTTATTCTTCCAATACCAAAATTTAATTTTAACATGTAATTCTGATAATTTTGAGCTATATATGACTGATTTATATCACTGGGTACATGTATATACCACTTTAAATGGCACATGAGCTTAAAATTTTGCTACAAGGCTCACAGCTTTACCAATATTTGGAAAGTTTGACAGCAACCTGTTTAAGTGCTGGTAGGGTTGCAGAATTCAAGGAGCTGTGAAAGTCTGAGATTGAAAGCATTTCCTATGAACTGCTGGGGGAAAATTGAGCAGTTTCACACACCTCAAATACAGATAGGAACTGTAAGTCTTTGGTCACAGGCAATATTATTCAGTTGCTCAAATGCTTTTCTCTTTTAGCTGAAATGCTTTTATTTTTCAGCCGAGAGAGGTGGTTTTTCTAGTTATTTGTGTTATCACATTGCTGTTATGAACTACTAAATTCTTTTAAAGGAATTTATATTTCATGATTAATATGTGTCAATATAAACAATGATTTTAAAGTTGTACTTAAATCTGTAAACATACTTCTTTTACTGGAGACATGGAAAAATATTGTCTTTCCTTTTTATTTTCAATTTTTAGTAAAGCATTGAGATTCAGCTTGGAAATAAGCAGCATGCATTATCACTTATCTCTTCAAATCTGCTCTGTAGCATGCCTACACATGCAAAATGTATTTTCCAGGGTACCCTTTGATGCATGAAGCACATGGGAAAGTGCTATTTAGCTCTTATAAATTCTCTTTATGTTTTCTCTAAAGCACACAAGTTACAGCCTTTCAATGTTAAGTGTTTGCTAGTGGTATAACAGTGTCTTTCCTATTAAAATATTCTTCTTTAAAGAAACAAGCTAACAAAAAGCCAGTTTTAAAATCAGAGTTTGACGAATATTCTTTATGTTTCCCAGAGACACAAATATGCTCATTTTGTAGTTCTAATGTAAAATCTGATCTATTGGTACTCAGATGCTACATTACGAAGATGCCTGCATTTGTAACGCTATCTATCTACCTACAGGCTAAAATGTATTCCTTAGAACTCAATTAGAATCTTAATTATCTAACAATCTTTGGATGATTTCAATTTATTTTGGTACAAAGGGAAGTAAAAATAGAGTTATAGACTGTACAGATAACCTGTAATGAAAATGGTTTGTATTCCATGAAAGCTTATTTTAAAATTCTAAAGTATTTTAAATTTGCATTGGTACAGCATATACAAATGTGGACATTGATAAAATTTATAGGAAATTATTGATAATGTTTATGTTGGTAGATTCTAAGTTTAGTAAACATTACCTGAAGATACAAATAATAATTTTCAGCCAACCACTGAATGTTGTGGGTGCTATTTTTCATTTGTCTTCAATCACTAGAATAATTTGAGTAAAAGACAGACTATCAGCTCTGAAAAAAGACAAGCAAATAAATGCAAATTGCATTACCTAGCCCTGTGCCTGATGAATTTTGTCAATTTGCAACTCAGAAAAATGGAGTGAAAGGTACAATATGAAGATTCATTGCATTGGAAAGGTAGGGAATGGTGCTTGTGCTGCCAATGTGGCTGGTACTTAAGCAGCAAAATCCTAGAAAAGGGAACAGAGGAGTGACTCTCAAAATCTGCATGTAATTTTACTCTTGATTATTTTTTCCTGAATTCTAAGCTGGGTATATGGTACAGGGCAAAGTTTCAAGGTTGATATCATAAAGAAGTAACTACAATCCTAAGAATTTTATTAGATCTCTCAGAATTTGGATTAGCCAGGAGGACAAGAGCTGGAGTTCCAGACCATCTGAGATGGAAAGGTTCTTGGAGTAAATAAAACTACAAGATTTAATTTGCTGTCATGCTAGTCGTTGAGAAACCCTACATTATTTTTAAGAATGTAATAAAAAGTTATTTAGGATAAAGGAAAATAATACTAAATGAAAGTCTAGATCTGAAGATGGGAATGAAGAACACAAGAATTAGTATGAATATGACCAATCTGTAACCTATTAATTGACCCCTTCAGACACCACCTAGATCTATGAACTTGGAGTTCCTGTCATTGTAGTGCTTGATATAAAACAAAGATTGCTGGCTCAGGCCTGTAATCCCAGCACTTTGAAAGGCCTAGATGGGAGGATTGCTTGAAGCCAGGAGTTTGAGACCAACCTGTGCAACATAGCTAGATCCCATTTCTACAAAAAAAAAAAAAAAAAAAAATTTAAAAATTAATTAAGCATGGTGGCATATGCCTGTAGGCCCAGCTACTTAGGAGGCTGATTTAAGAATATTGTTTGAGCCCAGGAGTTCCACACTACAGTGAGCTTCTATTGCACCACTGCACTCCAGCCTGGGTGACAGAGTGAAACTCTGTCTCAAAAAACATTTAAATAAATAATAAATAATAAAATAGATAAAAATAATTCTATACAGAATCTCTTTATATTGATAATTCTCACAATCAGTCAAAGCTGAGAACTACAGATGATTAATGGTAGGCATTCAGAAACAGAAAGTATCACTGTAGAGTGAAAGAGGTAACAAGTTAGGCTTGGAGGGACAGGTAGCGTGTACATGAGGAGAGTGTAAAGAAGACAAATAGTTAAAAAAAAAAGAAAGAAAAATTATAAAATAGCAATAACTTGGGTTTACAGAATTTTTAATACAATCTGAACAGAGGAACAGATTCACTCAGGGTAAAAGAACTGAGAGCTAGATTGGATTAGAGCCCCTGTTGAGGAGTTATTTCTACATATGGAAATTCTGCATTTTCAATATGTACATGTTGATACGGGGAGAAACCGGTTTAATTAAGGGATTTTTTAAAGCATATATGTATCAAAGACTGACTATAGTCTGTATATATTATGTGTTCCACCAACATATGCTGCTATTTTCATAATTATACACATTTTCATAGTCTTTCCAAGCTGTTACAACAGAATACCACTAATAATGACTTGGCTCTGGGTCCCCACCCAAATTTCATCTCAAATTGTAATCCCCACATCTAGGGAAGGGGCCTGGTAGTGGGTAATGGAATCATGGGGGCAGACTTTCCCTTGCTCTTCTTGTGATAGTGAGTGAGTTCTCATGAGATCTGGTTATTTGAAAATGTGTGGTGCTTCCCCCCACCGTCTTCTTCTCCTCCATAATAAGATGTGTTTGTTTCCCCTTCGCCTTGCACAATGATTGTAAGTTTCCTGAGGCCTCCCAGTCATGCTTCCTGTTAACCCTGCAGAACTATGTTAATTAAACCTCTTTTCTTCATAAATTACCCAGTTCCAGGTAGTTCTTTCTGGCAGTGTGAAAACAGACTAATACAACTATAGACTAGGTGACTTAAAAACAAAAGAAATGTATTTTTCACAGTTGTGGAGGCTAAGAAGTCCAAGATCAAGGTGTCAGCAGATTCAGCATCTGGTGAAGGTCACAACAACTATCTTTTTGCTGTGTCCTCACATGGCCAAAGGAGGATGGGAGCTCTCCAGGGTTGCTTTTAAAAGGCCACTAATCCCATTCTTGAAGGGTCTACCCTCACAGAGTCATCTAATCCTAATTACCTCCGTAAATCCCACTTTCTGAACACTATCACATAGGGTTCCAACATATAAATTTTGGGGGAGCACAAACATTCCATCTATGGCATTCCTTCCTTCCAACAGCTCCCCAAAATTTATGTCTCTCTCACGTTATCAATTTGAAAGCTAAATCCAAAGTCTCATGTAAATATCGTCTAAATCAAATATGAGTGAACTCAAGGCATAATTTATTCTGAGGCAAATTGTTCTCCAGCTTGAGCCTGTGAAATCAAACAAGTTGTATGCTTCCGAAATACAATGGTAACACAGATATGAGAGACATTTATATTTTACAAAAGATAAACAGAAAAGAAGAAATGAGTGACACATTCTTGAACAAGTTGAAAACCAAAATCAAATTGGAATTTGAGTTGACTCAAATCAAATTACATTAGATTGAGACTCAAGACCCTGGCTCTACATTCTGTACTCTGGACCTCATGGGGTTGAAGGTATTGCCTTTCAGACCTGCCTAGGGCAGAGGTCCTGCTGCTGCAATTCTACCAGGCTTGGATCGCACAACCAGAGCTCTATCACGGAGCCCTCACCCCCATGGCTCTAGGCAGCACCTCCAGATTTCATAATAGAGGAGGAAACGGCCATATGGTAAGAAAAATAAGGGAGCTAAGATGATGAGATGTGATATGGTAGGTTGTGCAATGAGGAAAGCCTCTGAAGCTGAAAAAGGCAAAGAACATATTACATCCTGAACCTTCCAGAGAAATTATCAACCTAGCTTGCACCTTTATTTTAGCCCAGGAAGACTTAATTTGAACTTCTGTTTTCTATGACAATTAAAAAACATCTCTGTTCTTTGGGAGGCCGAGGCAGGTAGATCATGAGGTCAGCAGATCAAGACCATCCTGGCAAACACAGTGAAAACCCGTCTCTACAAAAAATACAAAAAATTAGCTAGGCATGGTGGTGGGTGCCTGTAGTCCCAGCTATTGGGGAGACTGAGGCAGGAGAATGACTTGAACCCAGGAAGCAGAGTTTACAGTGAGCCAAGATCGTGCCACTGCACTCCAGTCTGGGCGACAGAGTGAGACTGTCTTAAAAAAAAAAAATTATCTGTGTTGTGTTAAGCCATTAAATGTGTGGTACTATGTTATAGCATCCATAGGAAACTAATAAAACTGCCTAAAAATTAAAACACATTATACACTGTTAAAAGAAAAACATTTAAAATAGAAGAACACACTAAAATTTTAAGTAAAATAAGAATAAAATATATACTATGCAATATGGTTTGGCTCTGTGTCCCCACCCAAATCTCATCTTGTAGCTCCCATAATTCCCACGTGTTGTGACTGAATCATGGCAGCGGGTCTTTTCCATGCTGTTCTCGTGATAGTGAATGAGTCTCATGAGGTTTGATGGCTTTAAAAAATGGGATTTTGCCTGTACAAGCTCTCTCTCTACCATCCATGTAAGAGGTGACTTGCTCCTCCTTGCCTTCCTCCATGATTGTGAGGTTTCCCAAGCCAGGTAGAACTGTGAGTCCATTTAAACTTCTTTCTTTTGTAAATTGCCGGGTTTGGGGCATGTCTTTATGAGCAGCATGAAAATGCACTAATACAGTAAATTGATATGAGTAGAGTGGGACATTGCTGAAAGGTACCCCAAAATGTGGATGTGACATTGGAACGGGGTAACAGAGGTTGGAACAGTTTGGAGAGCTCAGAAGACAGGAAAATGTGGGAAAGTTTAGAATGTCCTATAGACTTGTTGAATGGCTTTGCCCAAAATGTTTATAATGATATAGTCAATAAGGTCCAGGCTGAGGTGGTCTCAGATGGAGATGAGGAACTTGTTGGGAACTGGAGTAAAGGTGATTCTTGTTATGTTTTAGTAAAGAAACTGGTGGCATTTTGTCCCTACTCTAAATATTTGTGGAACTTTGAACTTGAGGGAGATGATTTAAGGTATCTGGCAGAAAATATTTCTAAGCAGCAAAGCATTCAAGAAGTGACTTGGGTGCTATTAAAGACATTCAGTTTTATAAAAGAAACAGAGCACAAAAGTTCAAAACATTTGGAACACGACAATGCGATAGAAAAGAAAATTCCATTTTCTGAGGAGAAATTTAAACCGGCTATAGAAATTTGCATAAGTAACAAGGAGTTGAATGTTAATCATTAAGACAATGGAGAAAATGTCTTTGGGGCATGTCAGAGACCTTTGTGGCAGCCCCTCCCACCACAGGCCCAGAGTTCTAGGAGGAAAAAATGGATTTCATGGGCTAGGCCCAGGGTCCCTCTGCTGTGTGCAGTCTAGGAGCATGGTGCCCTGTGTCCCAGCCACTCAGCTGTGACTAAAAAGGACCAAGGTACAGCTTGGGCTGTTGCTTCAGAGTTTAAGGCCCAAGCCTTGCCAGCTTCCACACGGTGTTGAGCATGCAGGTGCACAAAAATCAATAATTGAGGTTTGAGAACCTCTGCTTAGGTTTCAGAGGATGTATGGAAATGCCTGGATGTACAGGATGAAGTTTGTTGCAGGGGCGGGGCCCTCATGGAGAAACTCAGCTAGGGCAGTGCAGAAGTGAAATGTAGGGTCAGAGCCCTCATGCAGAGTCCCTATTGGGGCAACACCTTGTGGAGCTGTGAGAAGAGAGCCACTGTCCTCCAGACCCCAGAATGGTAGATCCACCAATAGATCCACTGTGTACCTGGAAGTCACAGACACTCAATCCCAGCCAGCCCATGAAAGCAGTCAGGAGTGAGAATATACCCTGCAAAGCCACAGAAACAGAGCTATCCATGACCATGAGGACCCATATCTTGCATCAGCATGACCTGGATATGAGACATGGAGTTGAAGGAGATCATTTTGGAGTTTTGTTTTGTTTTGTTTTGTTTTGTTTTGTTTTTTGAGATGAACTTTTCTTCTTGTTGCCTAGGCTGGAGTGCAATGACGCGATCTCGCTCACTGCAAACTCCGGCTCCCAGGTTCAAGCAATTCTCCTGCCTCAGCCTCCCAAGTAGCCGGGGTTACAGGCATGTGCCACCCAGAATGGCAAATTTTTGTATATTTAGTGGAAATGGGATTTCACCATGTTGGCCAGGTTGGTCTTGAACTCCTGACCTCAGGTGATCCAACCCCCTCAGCCTCCCAAATTGCTGGGATTTCAGGTGTGAGCCACCAAGCTGCATTTTGGAGTTTTAAGATTTGACTGCCCTCCTGGATTTTGAACTTGCATGGGGCCTGTAGCCCCTTTGTTTTGGCCAATGTCTCCCATATGGAATGGCTGTATTTACCCAATACCTGTATTCCCATTGTATCTAGGAAGTAATTAATTTGCTTTTAATTGTACAGGTTCATAGGCAGGAGGGACTTGCCTTGTCTCAGAAGAGACTTTGGACTGTGGACTTTTGAGTTAATGCTGAAGTGAGTTAAGACTTGGCAGGACTGTTGGAAAGGCACGATTGGTTTTAAAATGTGAGGACATGAGATTTGGGAGGGACCAGGGGCAAAATGATATGGTTTCGCTCTGCATTCCCACCCAAATTTCCTCTTGGAACGCCCATAATTCCCACATGTTGTGGGAGGGATCCAGTGAGAGATGACTGAATCATGGGAGCAGGTCTTTTCTATGCTGTTTTTGTGATAGTGAATAAGTCTCACGAGATGTGATGTCTTGAAAAACATGAGAGTTTGCCTGCTGAAGCTCTGTCTTTGCCTGCTGTCATCCATGTAAGATGTGACTTGCTCCTTTTTGCCTTTCTCCATGATTGTGAGGCTTCCTCAGACACATGAAAATTAAACCTTTTTTTGTAAATTTCCTAGTCCTGGTTATGCCTTTATGAGCAATGTGAAAATGTACTAATACACTATGAAATTACACAAAAGGAGAGTTCAAATCAAAGGACATGCCCTGCAAAAAGAGGATCATTTCTTAATGAATTAGGGCAATTCGTTATTAATAAAAATCGTTTTAAATGTACCTAGTATCAAATTTGAAATTCATAAAGCTAAAATTGATAAAGGAAAAACTAATTATCAATTATAATTAGCAATTTTAATATATCCTCTATATTTAATAGAGCAATAGTAAAAAATAAATAAGGTTAGGAAGATTTGAACAAACCTATTAATAACTTCACCTTATTGGTTTGCATTGAACATATTTAAAACATACACTCTTCTCATAAGTACATGTTAAGGCATATAGCAATTGCTACCAAATTTTCAAGAGTTAAAATAATACAGAGGTATATACCCAGTAATGGGATGGCTGGGTCATATGGTACATCTAGTTCTAGATCCTTGAGGAATCGGATGCAGCTGGAAACCATCATTCTTAGCAAACTATCACAAGAACAGAAAACCAAACACCGCATGTTCTCACTCATAGGTGGGAACTGAACAGTGGGATCACTTGGACTTGGGAAGGGGAACATCACACACCGGGGCCTGTCATGGGGAGGGGGGAGGGGGGAGGGATGGTATTGAGAGTTATACGTGATGTAAATGACGAGTTGATGGGTGCTGACGAGTTGATGGGTGCAGCACAGCAACATGGCACAAGTATACATATGTAACAAACCTGCACGTTGTGCACATGTACCCTAGAACTTAAAGTATAATAATAATAAAAAAATTAAAAATAATAATAATACAGAGGAAATTTCCTGAATTTAATTGAAAATAAATAACATTTATAAGTGGAAAATTTTTAAAAGTTCAAAATTAAGCATAGTATGTGTTGATAAATCATAGGCCAAAGAAGAAATTAAAATAAAAATTAGTGACTGTTTTGACATTAATGATAATAAAAGACAATGTTTTGAAACATATAAGATGCAACCAAGGCAGTGTTAATAGTGATTTTTATAGCCTTAAATGCATGTATTATGAGGGAAGAAATTGACATTTAAAAAATTGTGTTTTTGTTTCAGGAAGGTAGAAAAAGGAGACTCTTTCTCTATATGGTCTTTGTAATTTATTATAAAATGCTTTTGAAATGCAGTGGGTACAAGTATAATCTGTCCTATAAATGGGTCAATTGTGTCAATAAATTTTAACAGTCATACCACAAACAAAATTTAAGTCCCCCAGATGGAGATTAAGTATAAAATTAATGAGAAAAGTAATAAACATTTGTATGAAAGAAAACATAAAAGCTTATCTTAAAGAATTTATGTTATGATAAAATTTTTTTAGACATGTCAAGAAAGCACCAACTTTAGAATAGAATATTTGTAAATTGAATTTCATTAAAATAAAGGACATGTGTTCATCAAAAGATAATGTCAAGAGAATGAAAAGGTATAATCCACAGAACAGGAAAAGGGTTTTTCTTTAAAATACAGGGTTTTGTTTGTTTGTTTATTTATAAAAAGCATTCCCACAAATTAACAATATAAAGAAAAACATTTAAATTTTACATCTCAAATGGAATAAAGCATGGTGGAAACATATGCAAATAGGCATGTCATACATGCAAAGATGGTTAAATACCATTATTATTCATATAAATGCAAATTTAGAAATGACTAAATACCACAGTACCTAAAATTATAAAGATAACACCCCAAGTGATGGTGGTAAGAATGTGGACTAAATGGAATTCCCATACATTCCAGATGAGAGTATAAAGTAATACAGCCCTTGTAGAAATCTGTTTGAGTGTGTTTATTAAACTGAACATAATAAACTGAACATAATAACCTGAACATAGTGTTTGTAGTATACTATAAACCAGTAATTCTTCTTATTGCTAGGTATGTTCCCAGAAAAAACAAGAACTGTGAATAAACAGCAAAAATGGGAGGAGGCATTTCACAGCACCATTATCCACAATAGCTGCAAACTGAAAGTAATCCAATTCCACATCAACCATAGCATGACTTTTTTAAAAGTGAAATATTCCTACAGTAGGATACTACACACACACAATTCAAAACAAACTATAAATCATTTAATATAGATGCATTTCACAGAGTTAATATTGAAAACAGAAATGCCCCACACAGGATGTACATTTTCTTTACATGAAGTTCAAGAATAGGTAAAACGTGAAGCTATGGTATTAGAAGTCAGAATACTGGATACAATGTGTGGTTATCAACTGGTACAAACTGGTACACAGAGGCTACTTTGTACTGATAATGTGCCATATTTTTATAAAGATTTAGTACATTCCTTCTGGTCATGATTATTTCCACATCTCATAACTTTAATGTTTTTTCTAAATTATGTATTTTTATAGGGTATCTCAGATGTTTGATATATATACATATATATAAATGTCATATATCAGATATACAGATGTTTTGATATATGCATACATTGTGAAATGATTAAATCAAGTTAATTAGCATATTCATCTTCCCACATACTCATTTTTTGTGTGTTGAGAACATTTAAAATCTACTCGTAGCAATTTTTAAGTGTACAGTATGTCATTATTAACTATTGTCACCACATCTCCTCATTCTCATCCACCCTAACCCCTGGGAACCACCATTCTATTCTCTAGTTCTATGAGCTTCACATTTTCAGATTCCACATATAACTGAGATCATATGGTATTTTTCTCTTCACCTGGCTTATTTTACTTAGAATAATATGAAGTTCTAAATGAGAAATTAGTTAAGATAAAGAAACAAAAGGTATACAAATTGGAAAGAAAGAAATTAAATTATCTCCCTTTGCAGATGCCATGACCTTGTACAAAGAAAATATTAAAGACTCCATGAAAAAACTGTCTGAATTAATTCAGTAAAGTTGCAGGATACAAAATCAACTTACAGAAAACAGTAGCATATTTATACACTATAATCTATCTGAAAAAGAAACCAAGAACATAATCTCATTTACAATAGGATAAGAAATACTTAGGGATAAATTTAACTATGGAAGTGAAAGAACTATCTACTGAAAACTGTAAAACATTGACTACAGAAATTGAAGACAACAGGAAAAAATTAAGAATCTAATGTTTATGTAGTAGAAGATTTAATATGTGAATGCATTCATACTACCCAATGTGATCCACAGACAAATTCCAGTGACATTTTCATAGAAATAGAAAAAACAATTGTAAGTCTATACGGATCTGCAAAAACCCCTAATATCAAAAAAAAAAAAAAATCGATTAAATAGAACAATGATGGATGGATGTGTCACACAAACTGATCTCACAATTTACTACAGATTTATAATAATCAAAACAGCATGATATACATAGAGATATCTATAACACGATAAAAAGCCAAAAATAAAATCCATACATCTACAGTCAATTTATGTTTAAGAAAGATGCCACAAACACAGGATGAAAATAAGTATTTTTCATGAAAGAGAAAGACTATGAAAGAACATAACCATTGCTCTGTACATCAATAGTTTAAGTGTTTATAAAATAAAAAAGATAATAGATCAAAATTGTAATAGTAACTGAATCCATCTATGTGGTAGGTAATACCATTTTCCCATTTAACAAATAAAAAACTAAGGCACAGGAATATTAAATGTGATGAGATATACAGTAAGTGGCAGAGTCAGAATTTAAACTGTTGCATTTTCGTGCTGGAGTCTATGCTCTTAGCCATTATTTGCTCTTTCCTTTCTCACTCTTCATTTTCCTTTTTTCCCTTCCATTTTACTATCATTCAAGTTTCATTTAGAACTGTTTCAGAATTTATATTTTTCTATAATCTTGTTCATTTTTATACCAAATACTCTAATGTATTGTTATCAAAGATGAATATTTAATACAATTTTAAGTAAAAATTTTAGTATCTTTATATCTACCTTCAATTTTATCATGTAGATACATTGTATAAAAATTACCAGCTACATAAAATTATGATACATTTACATTTTAATAATAATATTAATAGCAATGGTAGTTGAGATACTTCATAATATGGTGGAAATGTTACTTTATTTAAATAACACTTTGTGGTCTTTCTACATACTACTTTGTTATACTCTATTACAGGTAAATTTACTAAACATCTTTTATCACTCATTGATATACTTTTTGTTGGTATTAGCTGTCTGTACTGTGCAGCTCACAGAGCAATTACAGTATTACCATTATTTAATGTACATGAAGGCAATTTTGATTATGATTGTGAGTAGATCATGATTATGGTGTGAAATATAGCAACTTATTACAAATACTATTATTATATTAAGAGCTGCTTCATTATGGTAGTTTTGATTATGAATGGAGATATTTTCTTTTTATTAAAAAATATTTTACGTGTGTGTGTGTGTGTGTGTGTGTGTGTGTGTGTGTTTTATAATAGAGATAGGGTCTCTCCATGTTACCCAGGCTGGTCTCAAACTCCTCAGCTCAAGTGATTTTCCGGCCTCAGCCTCTCAAAGTGTTGGGATTACAGGCATAAGCCATTATGCTTAGCATAACATTATCTTTTTAAATCCCCATTTCTCCTCCAACATTATCTCAAAACCAGTCAAAGGGATTGGTACTAGATCTGACAGGTCATGCTGGAGATGAATGGGAGGAACCTACCTTGTCATAGCTCAGTTGAAGATTAGATGACAGCTGTGCAAGGTAGGGCCCTGATGTATAATTTGACGTATACTTTTAACTACAATTTTTTAATGTCATATTATTATTAAATATTTCACAAGTTTCTCTGTCTCAGAAATAAAAAAAAAATTTAAAGAAGGACGTTTCAACCTGGGGGACCCATTTTTAAATTACTTAAGCAAAATTAATTAGTAGATAATTTATAAAAATAAGAAATCATCACATTCCTTAAGGGTGGAGTTTGGCAGAGAAGTGATAAGTGAAGAACTCACAATTGCCTTGGATTGTGCATACACTAAATTTTTATTAGAGTCATATTATTCTGATAGCTATCCAGGAGGTTCAAATGTCTTACCACTGGAGACAATCATAAATAGGCAATACAGCACAAGTTTTCACATAATGAGCATAAATATCCTTCCAAAGAGAAAATCATAATCTAGCCTGCTCTAATCAAGTCTGCATTGTTGCATAAAGAATACTAAGCAGCTGAGTATGAGGAAATTTTGTTGAAAGAAAACCAGAGATAAATTATTTTGTAATGTTTTTCAAAAACCACTTTCATTCCTAGTTATTCAGCTAAAAGTAATTATAAGTTATAATTTATAATTAAGAGAGAGTCTGTATTCTTACTAATAAAATTCTGAAATGAATTAAAATAACTGGAAATGTATCTTCTTTCTATATAGTCAAATCTAAAAAGTTTTTTGTGAACTTCCAAATATACTAATAAATATTGACACCTTTTAAAACATAGAATTTTTAATATTAATTTCTCATTTGTATAAAGGTTAAAAGGGATATTTAAAGTGAAGTTTACTTTTTTATTCTAAAACAAAAATAGATATTGTAACCACATATCTTAAAATATCTAGTTGTATATGTTTGACAAAACAGTGTAAACCCTGTGAATAGCATTTGAAATGAGAAATGATATTATCTGACTCCAGAAGACACTTAGCAGAATTTTATTTTTAAGCCTGGTCAGAATTCAAAAGAAAAGAAAAAGCCCTTTAAACACTAAAAGGAAATCTCTCCTATAAGAAAATCTTTCTCTTACTCTCCTTTTATTCATGGACATCAAAATTTGAATTCTACAGTGGTTGGACAGATATCAACCAAGGCCTTTTCAAATCTCTCTTTCAAAGAAGTATAACAGAAAGCCTCATGTTGTGTACCTTGATTACATTTATATTCTTGTCAAGTCTTTTTCAGGGAAATAGATATTACTAACATTTATCCTGCTTATAGATAAGTTAAATGAGGCACAGGGCATTTTATTTCATTTACACATTTAATGACATAATTAGAAATTTCTGAGGAATCTGGTGAGGTGGTAGAATCAAATCATATTTAGTAACTAAAATTGAAAAGGTATAGTAATTTATTAGATATAAGGAATAAGAGAATATAATAGTTTATGGTATTCAGAGTTGGGACTGGGGCAGTTGGGTTTTTTGTGGTTTCATTAACCAAGAGAGGATATATATAGAGGATGGGAAAGCATGATATTCTTGATGAATTCAAACGTTAAGTGAAGAGTACTTTGTTTATGTGAATGCCTCAATGAGTTTTAGTGCTGCCATGACATCAAGTAACAACATTATGCCCAAATGTGACACTGCTTTTGACACCAGTTAGCATCCACAAAGGCTGGGTAGTGAAGGATTAGGAAGCTGGGGGTAAATTTGATTATGTAAATGCTGACTTTGCAATGCTAGCAAAACCTCTAGTAAAGATGACCAGACAGGAGCTGTTCAAGAGGAATATTACAATATTTTCCTTACATTAAGAGCATAGGCTTTGTCATTACACAAACCTGTGTGTGAAAATAAATAGCTTTTGGTATGATTCAATTACTTAACCTCTTTGAAACTCAATTTTCTCATCTCCAAAGAGAAAATAGTAGTGCCTAGCTTAAAAGGTAATGTGAAGTTCAAATAAGAAAATAAATTTAAAGTTATTAAGGTCATATATAAACTTATAGATCAGAGATTTAGATTGCAAATGGTTATTGATTTATGAATCATCATAACATAGTCACTGTTTGAAGTTGGAGAGTAAATTAGGTGATTAAGAGAGAATGCGGGTTTAAATTCTTGGAAAATCAGGTTCAATATTTTGGTCTGAGCTGAAGAGAATTCTACAAAGGAAATCAAACAGAACAAAAATTGAGTTAGAAAGAAACAATTAAGAAATAAGTAACCAGGAAGGACACAATTTTATGAATCTATAGATATATTTATAATGTTTAAAATTAATATATAAATAAATACATAAAAACATTTTATATATAAATACTAATACATATAAAATATTATACATAAGTATTATATACAATATATAATATTATATACATATACAAAATGTTTAAAGCTTCCCAATTTTACAAAGCAGCCAAGCAATAAAGGCACTGAAAAGAGGGAATCCAGTGAAAGGAATTAAGGGATCACTGGTGTCATTTGCCAGTGGATTGCTTTGAATGGAAAGCAGCTTGTTGTATGTTAGAGAATGGATAAAACGGAATGGGTAATGAGTGGAGTCTCTTCTATGAAAGAACTTGGATACAAAAAGGAAGAAAGAATAAGGTGATGATTGAAGAGAGGCACAGCATGAAGATGCGTTTTTTGTATGTATTCACAAGTGTGATATCAGAAGGCAAAAGTTAAAAGTAAAGTGAGACGATGCTACTCAGAGTAAAAGAGTACATTAGACAAAGATCACAAATGGAAGGAGTAAATAGGCGATTAGCAGAGAAAAGAATTCTTACATTTCACGTAGGATATATTTATATTTATGGGAAGATTCACCTCTTTTTTATTATTATTATTTTTTTTGCCTCTGAAGCAAATCACCTGCTGAGAATGTGGGTTATGAAGAAATATAAGAAGCTAAAAGGAAGATCAGTGTAGTTCTACCACTCTCAAGGAAACTTACTTATATATATTGAAATTTACTTATTTTACTATTAAATCTATATATAATATCTATGATATTTTAGTAACTATTATGGAAATCAGTTCCTGTTTGAATCATTGTTCCTGAGGGGAAAAAATGATAAATTGTATACATTACTTACTATAATTTTGAATTAACAATTTAAGGCTTTTATTTTCAGTGTCATACACTAACAGACTCTATTGGTTAATATCTATTGGCACTAAATAATAAGGTGAACTGAACATATTCAGGTAAACTCAATTCAATGATTAATAAAATAATATTTATCTTACAAAAATTAGTAGGTTGATGAATGTAAATACATTCCTCGGTGCATATTTTGTAGTTATAAATATATTTTTGTGATTGTTTTCTTGTAATTTTTAATTATATTTTCTAATCCTAATATGTTGATCAGGTCTAAACCTGATATTGAAAACAAAATACAAGATGAGAAGTATCTTATGTTGAACATTATATATTTATTAGTATTTCCAGATTTAGGTAGGCATAAATGAAGATTGTAATATTGAAACATACAGATCTGACAGTTGTTTTACTGAAACATAAATAAGTAACATAATATGTTTAGTTAATTAGGCAAAATGAAGCATGTTTTTCAAAAAGACATACTGTGTGAAGCACAGAATAAGACAAATTAAGTTAGAAATATCCACTAATGCAAAAAGAAGCAGTTTGAAATTCTATTACAACCTTTTATTTTTATGCAATTCTAATTCTATCACCAAATCCATACATGTGATTCCTCTCTGTCAAGGCATACACAAATACCTGAGCATGATTCTAATCCACTCTATAGCAATTGCAATAGATGTGTTTTTAGAAATAGTTATGAATGACACCTAAATTTCTCCATTAAACCAGCCAGTTCAAAAGTAAATTTGGATTGAAAAGTTTTTAAGAAACAAACCACAAAAATTTTATGTTTATTTATACTGGCCTGTAACTCTTCAGTTTTTTTCTTTTAATATTTGATTTTTTTTCTGTGTATGATACCCAGGGATCTATTTTTGTCTGCTATATTGGTTTTGAAAATATATTTTCCAGTTTATTGATAAGAATAAATACAAAGGGACCACCTTTCTGTCTTACTAAAATTATTTTTATCAGAAATCATGTTTTATAGCATTTAAAAATATAGTGTAATCTATAAAATTTTTAAAATGTTAAAAATAAATTTGGGTTACTTTTGCCAGTTACTTTTTATTTATTTCTAAAAATAGAAAAAAATATTAAAATATTAATCTAAATAATCTGCAGATTATAAATGATGATTATAGACATGAATATCCGGATTCCCAAATGTTAAGTATAAAAACTGTTATTACATATTTACGAATTTTTTAAATCTGCTAAAATATAACACTGTATTCAAAGAAAATACCTTTGTCTACATTAGGGATGTTTTTAGAATCCCATGATATATGTTTGTTCTGGTTTAAAATAACAAACTGATTGACGGGCTATCATTACATGCATCAGGGAACTGGAAATCCTAAACACTTACTTCCCTCTTTTCTTTCATTGTTAACTTCTAAATCGGCCACTTTTCAACAGTTGTGTTTAAAATGACATACAGCATAATATTTTCAGGGGTTAAAACAAGGCTATTCTTTGACATTGTATATTTACATAAGAGGAAGTTTAAAATAGAATTGCTGTCTTTCTCTGCATTATAATCTCCTACCTCTAGTATTTTTTATGTTTATTTGGTTATGTAATCTTTGGTGCTGATTTTTATTTAGATACTATTATATGGAACTAGCAATAATTCCATTTAGTTCATTTTAACTATGCAAGGGAGATAGAAGAAATAAAGAATAAGTTATCATTAATTTTTTTTTGTTTTGTTTTGAGATGGTGTCTCACTTTGTCACCCATGCTGGTGTGCAGTGGTGCAATTATGGTTCACTGCAGCCTTGACCTCCTGGGCTCAAGAAATCCTCCCATCTCAGCCTTCTGAGTAGCTGGAACTACAGGTGCACAACACTGTGTCTAGCTAACTTTTGTATTCTTTGTAGAGATGAGGTTTCATCATATTGTCCAGGCTAGTCCGAGCTCACGCGATCCACCCGCCATGGCCTCCCAAAGTGCAGGGATTACAGGCATGAGCCACCAGGCCCTGTCTAGTTATCATTCTTATAGAAGTGTGAGCAAGACAAAAGATAAGAAAGCCTCTTTTGTTCCATTGTGACCAAAATTTGGAGATTAGAAAAGTCAGGGAGGACAATCAGGGGCTGAGTTTGCTTACCTTGGCATTCATATGCTTTGGGCTCTTTTTTTAGTGTTATTTATAAGTTCTGCATTATATATAGATAAGATTTTTCAATTTTCCTGGTAAAGCAAATATTTTTAGAGCAGTTATTCAAAATACCTATGTTGCCCCGAAATATAGACTTTCTTTTAATTTAAAATATGTATTATGGGAAGAAAAAAAACTGATTTATATGACTCTCAGATTCATTCTACATTTTTCATAACACATTCACTAAGAAGTAGTTATGTATCCACAGCTCTGAAAACATTTTATTAGAGCTAAGGAGTTCCAGAGACATTTTCAACCTAATCCCCAGGACAGTGACTAAGCTGCTCCCCCATACTGTGGTGTAAAATGTCCCCTGCAGTCTTGGATCTTAAAACCATGTACCCTATAAACTCATAATGTGAATAATTAGAGTTCTATAGTGAAGATAAATGACCTTATAAATGAGAAGAATATTCTTCTTTACTGAGAAGTAGGCTAGAAGTCTGGGTTTAGAAACATTTCTTGAAAACCCAAAATATTAGAATGATGTCATGGTTTCAGCCACTCTAGAGAATTGCAAAATGTCTAGAATTTTTTTCTATAATTGCAAAGAGACTTGGATTCCTTCTTTGAGTAATTTATAATTTATTAAGGTACATAATTAAATAATAAACATACCTATAAAGTCAGTGACAGATATATACAAACACATAAAATATATAGTAATAAACCTTTTAAATAAATACAATTGTAGTAAGCCAAATAATTAATAAAGCATAAATAACAGAGGACAATAATTATTCATTTGTTATTAGTATTGATAATAATGTTATTGATAATGAGACATTGTAATAAAGTTGGAAAAATTCTATCTTGATGGAGTAATGAGATATGATATGAAAATTCATAAATTATCAGGTTAATTGAATTTGCGATGTTCCTGACTTTCCTCATTACAGGAGATAACAGAAAACTCATGAGTGGATCTCATTAGGCCATAATAAACATATTTAATTTCCAAGGACAAAAGTAACAATATTTTTTCTTATGTAGCTACAATGCAGCTCACTGAGTGCAGTTTGATGTTCATTGGACATAAGAACACATTACTTTCATACTGACGTTATTGCTCATACATGTTATAATAATGTGAAAATACATAACATCAATATATGTTGTTTGTTTTTCTAGTCTCTTTTTCTACCTTATATTATCAAAAGAAAATGATTTTCAGGTGAAGAAAGCAAACTTGCTACTAGTACCATATTTACTTAGGGCTGAAAGGTTTTAACCACATATTAGACTATTTCTAGGTCTGGAAAGTCAGGCTTCAAGTCATCAGAATATGAAAGTCTGATTTGACTCACTGCATTCCATCCCCCAATTCTATTAACTGAACTGCCCATGTATCATTGTCTTCTTTTTAAAATATCTAAATAATAACTGTGCTTCAATACCTTCTTTCCAGACTTTTTGGTAGACAATTTTATCATTGAAAGCTTGATTATCTCTAATATCAATACATTATGTGACTTCATCAAATTAGTCTTTTTAATGTTTTTCATATGCCAAGTGGGAATAATATTTTTTTTTCGTTCTTATGTTAAATATTTTTGTAATTATACTGAGGCCTAAGAGACTTTAAAATTGTGCTTATCTTAACTCCAACTGCCACTTTCTATGTGGCTTTTCTGAGGCTCAGCTTATTTTGGAGTTCATAGGGAAAAATTACCTCCAAATTTTCGACTTACATTAATCCAGGAGTTTGACCCCTCAAATATTTACTATATTAGAAATTCTTCATGCTTTCAAAAATGTATTTCTAAAATATTTCCCAGCTTTTCTAGTTGTACTCTAATTGAGTTGTTTTTTTTCTTTGTCCACTAATATTTGTTTTAAAAAATAAATCAGAAATACTTTTTCCACTTATGAAAGTTCATTAAAGTTCCTGAAAATATTTAATCTTCATTTTTCAAGAACACTATTTCATTTCTTAAATCTCAGAGAGCCCGTGCACTCCTTGTGGGCTTCAATTAGATGTCCACAGTGTTGGGCCAGGAGCGATGGTTCATGCCTGTAATCCCAGCACTTTGAGAAGCTGATACAGGTGGATCACCTGAGGTCCAGAGTTTGAGACCAGCCTGGCCAACATGGTGAAACCCTGTCTCTACTAAAAATACAAAAATTAGCCAGGCTTGGTGGTGCGCACCTATAATCCCAGCTACTGTGTAGGCTGAGGCAGGAAAATCGCTTGAACCTGGGAGGCAGAAGTTGCAGTGAGTCGAGATTGCTCCTCTGCACTCCAGCCTGGGCAACAAGAGCAACATTCCATCTCAAATAATAATAATAATAAAATAGATGTCCACAGTGCTCTCCTTTCTCAATGATAACATGCATCACATGTCTTCTTGGTGTCTGGGCAGGAACAGTCAGGCTTCAGCAACTTCTGAGACTCAGATGGGGCAGGGTTTGGTGGAGGCCAGACCAGACATCTCTCATGCCAAAAACAACCACTAGTGCAGACATCCTAAACTATCCCAACCTTGGCAAATGTGTATTATTGAATTGCTTTTTGAGGTAACACTAGTGTATCTTCAGCATATAAATAGCACTCACTAATCCATACCACATTCAATCTACTTCAAGTTGTGGCCATATTTTATACCTTGTTGAAGTTTTGGTAGGTGAAAATGAAGCTACACAAATCAGTGAAAAAATCAATCATGTTATCTGGAGATATAAAATAATTCATGTATGTTAAACTTGTAGCACAAGCCATCATTATCCATTCTGAAAGGAAAATGTTTAGAATCATTGACTCCATTTTTTAAATGAAGAAACTGATATCTATAGGAGTTAATTCTTTTCAGGAACTCAAAAATGTAATGCCAATTACTGAGCTAAAATTTCAGTTTTTAAATCATTTACTATTTTAGTTATATAAGAGCATTGCCAAAGAGAAATTCACATTAGAGATTACAAATCTTCTAGGGTGACTCCTTAATTTTATTTTATTTTATTTTTTATTTATTTATTTTTATTTATTTATTTATTTTGAGACGGAGTCTCGCCCCGTCGCCCAGGCTGGAGTGCAGTGGCCAGATCGCAGTTCATTGCAAGCTCCGCCTCCCGGGTTTGGGCCATTCTCCTGCTTCAGCCTCCGGAGTACCTGGGACTACGGGCGCCCGCCACCTCGCCCGGCTAGTTTTTTTGTATTTTTTTAGTAGAGACGGGGTTTGACCGTGTTAGCCAGGATGGTCTTGATTTCCTGACCTCATGATCCGCCCGTCTCGGCCTCCCAAAGTGCTGGGATTACAGGCTTGAGCCACCGCGTCCGGCCAACTCCTTAATTTTATAAATAAGGAAACCAAGACTCTGAGAGGTACATTTGAGCAACACAAAGCTAAAACTTATTTTACCGGTTTCCTATATCAGACAGAGCTTGTTCCTTTGAATCTGTCTTTTGAAGAACAAATTTAAATCCGACTCCATTTTTTGTATGAAAAAATGTGTTAGTGTTAACAAAAGTGTCATTAAAAATAATTAAGAAAATTGTATGTAGGCCAATTGCAATAAATAAATAACTTAAAAGAGTGAAAAAAGAATGAAAAGACAACTTGATAATGAAATAATAATACACACTGCAGGAAAGCCAGTTAATTGAAGGTTTGTCATGACCAGTGAATGCTACTTGTAAATCCTCTTGAGAAAATAATAGCCTGCTAAAAGAAGAAAAATAATCAAGAGAACAAGATTGCAGAGAAGTATAAATTAGCATATATTTGATCTATGCATTGTCAAAATATAATGATCTTTTTAGCTCATAATAGAAGAGAACATATCTAAATGGACTGGTTAATTTAATCTAACTTATTGCTCCAAAATATTATAGCAGCCCTAATTAAACTTTTCCTGTGTGTATCAGGCCATCTCCTTTTCTAGACAGTTGATAAGCAGTTTCATTTTAAAATTATGCCCCTTTACAGAATGCCCCATCTTCACTTTTCTTCAGAATTTCCATGAGTGAGCTGTCATACTGCAGCAATGTGGTGTGTTAGAGGACATGTCAGAATGCTGAGATAGCTATTCAGGTAAGTTTCATTTATTTTTACCTCCTGCTGTGCTCCCTGAATATACCATTTTCACTGAATAACAGAATTCTGTTAGGTACATCAAACAATGTGGAGGGACAAATCAGATAAGACTTAGTTCATATTAGACAAAATAAAAACAAGCATTCATTCATTTTCAACTTGAATATTGTTTCTGTTATTCAGGCAATTGGCGATGACTGTCAGTAATTCCTGACACAAATACGTGTGTTTTTCCTATTAGTCATAAAAATTGTGGGAATCTGGTGGGCCAGAAGTGGACCACATTTCAAAGCTTTATATAGGGTAACATGGATTCTGTGACTAGCATTTTCTTGCTCTTGGCTATACTTTCTTTTTTTCTTTCTTTCTTTTTTTTTTTTTTTTGTATTTTTTTTGGTAGAGACAGGGTTTCAATGGGGATTCTTTAGTTCCTGAAGTTGTCTGTTCTAACTACAAACACAGGAATTAAAGCAAGGAATATCTGCTGGTTTCAAAGTTCCACTGAGTTGAGTATGTGATGTTCTCTGGTCAAACTCCGTTTATCACGTGCCTCATTGGTATAGCCCAGCGGCATCTTATCTGGTGTCTTCAGGAATTCAAGTTTGCTCAGAAACTTTGCAAAAATCAGTATCCATTCCTGTAAGTTTGGACTCCTTTCTCTATTCAAAAATCCATGTTTGAATGCCCTAAAGTTAAGTCAAAGGTAAAGAGAAGGCAAGTTATGGTTGAAAAAAAAAAAAAAAGTGGTTTTATATTAGCATACTAGGATCTTAAGTGAAATAAACTGCTGTTTATTTAAGAACCTTAAGTCTAAGAGCTGACTCAAATCTGCAAAAACGGTGAGAAACTCTGACTTGGCCATTCATTTTTTCCTGCAAATACTTTCTTCATCTACTTATAACAAATGATATATGGCTCTTCAGTGTCCTTTATTTAATCTTAAAGTTTGTATTTTCTCGTAGACATATACTCTCACACACAAACAAACACACATATTAGAAATATATGGTAACCCATGCTGGCATATCGAAAGCAGAATTTCTGGTAAGTGCTACATTAGTATTTGAAATAATAGGATAAACACAATGTAGTAAGAATAAAATACACACAAACTCTTATTCCTAATTATATTTTTTCACATTTTAAATAATATAAATTAGCAATTTTCTAAAAATTTTCTTTGCTTTATCTATACTACCCTACCTGATAAACTATAGGAACAAGATAGGGCAGCTATCTGGAGTATAAGTAGTATAAAATATTCACTATCAGCGTACTACTCCTGTAACACACAGATCCAAATCATTTTTTGTGTCTTCATTACCAAGATTCAAAATCTTAGGAATGTCTAATTAGTTTAGTTTTAGCAAAAAATTCAGATAGGAAAAGCTAAGCACCTTCATTCTTGCATAAAATGGGAGAGCAGTAATTTTGTAAATGTCTTTTGTCTAAAAACATTTACTGGATTCAAGATGCTAAAGTGAAGGAAGTTAATAAAGGCTCAGGATAATTAAGTGAAAGAAAACTTCCCATTCTCACTTGAATAAAGTTACTTAAAAATAATTTATATTTGATACATATTATTTGTACATATCTATGAGGTACAATGTGATGCTTCAGTGCATGTATACATAATGTAATAATCGAATTGGGGTAATTACCACATACATTACTTTAATCATTAATCATTTTCTAGTCTTGACAATATTTAAAGGCTAGGTGTCTTCTAGTTATCCTGAAATACACACTACATTATTATTGTCTATAGTCACCCTACCGTGTAATAAAAAAATAAAATTCTTTCTAACTGTAAACTTGTACTTATTGACCAGCCTCTCCCTCTCCTCTCCTTCCCCCTGCCCTCCCCAGTCACTAGTAACTACTGTTCTACTCACTTTTATGAGATCAGCATTTTTAGATTTCACATATGAGTAAGATCACGCGATGTTTGTCTTTCTATGCCTGTTAAGTGAAAATTATGTTATTTCACTTAAAAATGTCTTCCAAATCCATCTATGTTGCCACAAATGATAGGAGTTCATTCTGCTTCATGGCTGAATCATATTCCATTGTGTGTGCGTGTGTGTATGTGTGTGTGTGTGTTTGGGGTGTGTGTGTATATATATATATATATATACACACACACCACATTTTCTTTATTCATTCACCTGTCGATGGGTATTTAAGTTTATTACATATCTTGGCTATTGTGAAAAGTGCTGCAATAAACACGAGTGTGTACATGTCTCTTCCACATACTGATTTCATTTCTTTTGAATACTTATCCAGAAATGGGATGGTTAGATTATGTGAGTCCTGTTTTTAATTTTTTGAGGAATTAAAGAGTCCAACCTTAAAGGAATAGATACTGACTTTTTCTAGGTTTCCATACAGTTTTCACAATACAGAATAATTTATATTCCTACCAGCAATGTGTAAGAGCTCCCCTTTTTCCACATACTGGCCAACATTTTTGTTATTTTTTATCTTTTTTTTATAATAGCCATTCTAAATGAGGTGAAGTGGTACCTCACTGTGGTGTTGATGTGCATTTCTCTGAAGATTAGTGATGTTGAATATTTTTCATATATCTGTTGGTTATTTGTATGTCTTCCTTAAAGAAATGTTTATTCAGGAATTTTGCTCATTTTTAACTGGATTTTTTTTTCTGCTATTGAGTTCATTAAGTTCCTTATACATTTTGTATATTAACTCATTGTCAGATGAATATTTGCATACACTTTCTCTCATTTGGCAAGTTGTCTCTTCACTTTATTAATCGTTTTCTTTATTCTGCAGGAACTTTTTAGTTTATGTAATATAATTTTTTATTTTGTTGCCTGTGCTTTTGAGGTCTTATTCAAATAATGCCCACTTCGATTTTATGAAGTATTTCCCTTATGTTTCCTTCTAGTAGTTTTATAGCTTTAGATCTTGCATTTAAATCTTTAATTCATTTAGAGTTTGTTTTTGTGTATGATAAGGGATAGGGGTCTAGATTTACTTTCCTATATGTAGATTCTCATTTTCTCAACATCATTTAATGGAAGACACTGTCTTTTCCCCAATGTCTGTTCTTGGTGCATTTGACAATAATTAGTTGGTTATATAAATGAATTTATTTCTGGGTTTCCATTCTGTTTTATTGGTATATGTGTCTCCTTTTACGTCAGTACAGTTTTGGTTACTATAGCTTTGTAGCATATTTTGAAGTAACACAAGGTGATGCGTCCAGCTTTTAGTTTGCTCAAGATTGCTTTGACTGTTCAAGATTTTACATTTTCATACAAATTTTGGAATTGTTTTTTCTATTTCCATAAATAATGGCATCAGTATTTTGATAGGGATTGCATTGAATCTGTAGATAACTTTGGATAATATGGACCTTTAAACAGTGTTATTTGTTTCAATCCATGAACAAGGGATTCTTTCCATATAAATGAAAATGATACAAATAATTATGTCCTTTTAAATTTCTTTCATCAATGTTTTATAGTTTTCATTGTAGAGATCTCTCACCTCCTTGGTTAAGTTTACACCCATTTTTTTTTTTTTTTTTTTTTTTTTTGGTTGTTATTGTAAATAGAATTGCTTTTTTTTTTTTTTTTCTTTAGATTGTTCACCATGGATGTATAGAAACACTACTGACTTTATATATTGATTTTGTATCCTGCAATTTTACTAAATTCTTTTATTAGTTTTACGTGCTTTTTGGTGCAATCTTTAAGGTTATACACACACACACACACACACACACACACACACAGATATATTCATGTCACCTAAAAATAAGAACTATTTGACAGTCTCTTTTCTGATTTGGATGCCCTTTATTTCTTTCTCTTGCCTGATTGCTCTGGCTAGAATTTCCAGTACTATGTTAAATAAAACTGTTGAAATGAGCATCCTTCTCTTTTTCCAAATCTTACAGAAAAAAATTTTCAACTTTTTCTCATTCAGTATAATGTTAGCTGCAACTTTGTCATATACGGTTTAATTGTGTTGTGAAATGTTCATTCATTGCCAGGCTTATTGAGAGTTTTTATTATGAAGGAATGCCAAATTTTATAAAATGCCTTCTCAGCATCTATTGACATGATCATATGGTTTTCATCCTTGATTCAGTTAATTTGATGTAGATCGTTTGTTGCTCTGTTGAACCATCCTTGCATCTCTGTGATTAATCCCATTTGATCATGGTAAATAATCCTTATTATGTATTGTTGAATTAAGTTTACTAGTATTTTCTTCTGGATTTTTGCATCTATATTCATCAGAGATATTCTCCTGACATTTTGATTTTTTGGTTGTGTTCTTGTCTGGTTTTGATATTAAAGTAATGCTGCTCTCATAGAATGAATTTGAAAGTATTCCTTTCTTTTCCAATTTTTGGAATAATTTGAGTAAGACTGATTTCCCTTTTTCTTTAAAGGTTTGGTAGAATTTAGCTGTAAAACCGTCAGGGTCTGGGCTTCTATTTGATGGGATACTTTTTTATTATTGCTTTGATCTTGTTATTCATTATTGGTGTGTTCACCCTGAAATTTCATCATCATTAGCTTTTCTCATTTCACAAGTCTATAGTTAGGAAAAAAATCATTTTAGCTTATTATATAAGTCAATATACTTCTCTTAATCTCTTAGCAAGTAAATTTAATTCACAACTTCTTTTTATTTGATTCTTCATGGGCTACAACTATATTTTGTCATTTAGAGTAATCAACAAAGGTTTCTAGGTTATCAAGACCATAAAGTTTTGCTACCAATAAAAGAGAAGCAAAAATTCAAGGGCCATCTTCATCAACAGCAGCAGCAGAATTAGCATTTTTAAAAAACAGCAATTTTGAGCATCTACTAAATATTCTTTAAGGATATTACATACTTTTTTTGGTTTATTCTCAGAATAGTCCTATTACATAAATACAGATAAAGAAATTGGGATTTCAAGACGTAACATATATGTTACATCAACTGTGTATGACACATAGCTAGAGTTACCTACATAATTATGTGTAGTTCATAACATACATAATTTGGACTCCCCAGTTAATGTGTTTTGTAAGTTAGTTCGGAATTTTTTTCATGAATAATTAAATTTGATGGTTCTGCAAAAAACACTCAAAATGTTTGCACCTCCAGTAATAATATCAGATACTATATTGAAATACATATGTATATTAATTAAGAATTGTATAATTTTCTTTAATACAGCAAATTGCTAAATATTTTATTAGTAATAGGGACTGATAAATATAGATGTGAAAAGTCAAGGTAGTTTTTAAAATCTCATAACTATTGATAGTACATTATGAAGTTTATATTTATCAATGTAATAAATAATATATAATATATACATATATGTACATGTTCACTCTCTCTCTCTATATATATATATATGTATGTGTGTGTATGTGTGTGTGTGTATATATATATTTGATAGATGGGGTCTCACTGGGTTGCCCAGGCTGGTATCTGGTATTGAACTTCAGGTCTGAAGTCATCTTCCTGCCTCAGAATCCCTGGTAGCTGGGATTCCAGGTGCATGCCACTGAGCCTGGCTTCAGTATCATATTTGCTAATATGTTTAAATATTTTACACATTTTTGCATCTTAGTAAAACTCCATTTGCTTCTTAATGATTTTAAAAGAAAATAAATTTTTAAAAAGTCACAAATTCTTAGGAGCCAAGCACATTATCTGTATTCTTAGGCAGTAAATGAGACAATTCTCTGATATACTAAAGATCTTTAGTAAACACAAGCCAGTTTTCAATAAGAAGCATTTACCCCTGAAATATCCAGTCACACTTAAAAGAATATGTGCCCAAATATATTTTCCTCCTTAATAATATAAATGGATTTATATTTATAAAAATTATTTTTGAATTACTGAAGATGTTTTAATATAGTGTGAAGTAGTGCATTTTTTAAATGAATATTTTATTGTGAAAATAATAGTCTGCAACACCCATGCCCTAGTATAAAACCAACTTTTTAAATGAACTTTATAAAGAAATACTTTGAGAAACAGAAAGTACCTATCACTGAATTTTGAGAGTGGAAATTCTGTTTTATTAATCATTAAAACATATTAAGAACCACTGACTTCGCTAATTTCATAGCTGTTGTTTAGTATTTTATCTTATTGTCTCTGTTTCTTTCCATAGGAAGTGTCAACATGTCAAAGCTGTATTCATCAACACTATCATGCAAAGTAAACACACATTAACAGGTATTGGAAAACATTGAACCTTTTCATGATATCTGGACTAAACATTATGGAATGAATAGAAGTACAATTATACAAAAGTTAATTTTAAAATATACAAATGATGCTGAATTTCCAGATCTTTTTCTATTCTAAATTCTATAAAAATTCTAACTTTCCTCCTTTTTTCTGCTGAACTTACAATTAAATATTAATATGATTACACTTGCTTTGTTACCTCTTTCCATTCATACTCTAGGACCAGTGTTACTTAAAGGTCACACTTGGCCGGGTGCGGTGGCTCACGCCTGTAGTCCCAGCACTTTGGGAGACCGACGGCGGATCACCTGAGGTCAGGAATTTGAGACCAGCCTGCCCAACATGGTGAAACCCCATCTTTATTAAAATACAAAAAATTAACTGGTATGGTGGTGAGTGCCTGTAATCCCAGCTACTCAGGAGGCTGAGGCAGGAGAGTCGCTTGAACCCCGGAGGTGGAGGTTACAGTGAGCTGAGATCGTACCACTGCACTCCAGCCTGGGTGACAAGAGCAAAACTCTATTTCAAAAAAAAAAAAAAAAAAAGTCATACTCAATGAATTACTGGCATTTTATATTAATATTGTTTTATAATAATTTATCATAATATATTAATATTGTTTTATAATAATTTAAATGTAAGTTTTAAAAGAAAGTTGTTAGTAGTTTAAATTATAAATAATATAAATAAATATAGAAAATAAACACAGTTTGTCTATTTCATTAAAGAAACTTATATTTTGTCCTTTTTCAGGAGTTAATTTCTTATTTTCTGTTTATATACTTAGAAAAGTCAATTTGACTTTCAAAAATATTAAATCCCGTTACTTTAGGAGGTTGAGGCAGGTGGATCACTTGATGCCCAGAGTTTGAGACCAGCCTGGCCAACATGGCGAAACCCCATCTCCACAAAAAAATACAAAAAATTAGCCGGGTATGTTGGTGCACACTTGTAATCCCAGCTACTCAGGAGGCTACTCAGGAGACATAAAAATCGCTTGAACCTGGGAGGCAGAGGTTGCAGTGAGCCAAGATTGTGCCCCTTCACTCCATCCTGGGTGACAGAGCAAGACTCTGTCTAAAAAAAATAATTAAAACAAGCATTTGTGCCATGGAAATACAATGGATTGACTAAAACTGTTCTGATACAAAATATTATTTGACTGTTAGACTTACCCATTGGGAGATAATTCTTCATGAGTCTCTTTTGTTTCTGAATGTCTTCTGAAGTGTTAATTATGTATAACTTATTTTCTAGACTGTCTTTTCAAGGACCATGTATACCAATGGTCTTGGAAGATACAAATAGTAACTCCTCATACAGATTTGTTTCATTACCAGAACAGTAATCATAATGTCTGTATTATCTATGTAATGTCTATAATAACTTTACAGATCATGTCTCTATTAACTTTTGGGAGAAAGTTTGGGCAGTTTGGTTATCACCCACCTTGGAAGACTGATGGTCTTCTAAACTTGGAACTCTTCGGTTTTGATAAAAACCTGTGTGTGAAGCATCCGCACACACCCATCTTTTAATTGCCCTCATTAAATATGGGGGACCAGTAGGATGAATGTGGACATTAAGCTTAAGCTGATGGTGGTGGCCACCTGTCTGCAGCAGCCACTGCAGTGATGCCAGTGGCAGCAAGGGAGGTGTCAACAGGACTGTGCACTCCATGGAGCCAGTGGAACTGGGAACAGGCAGGAGCCCTGCCCCCTACTGAGTTGGCAGGGCAGGAGCTCCACATTCCCGAGCGCAGCTGCAGATACCCAGCCACAGTTCCAGACCTGGGCATCTCTGTGTTCTCAGGGGCCAGGGAACCTCCCCCTGTCCCTGCAGGCTCAGAAGTATCTTCTCCTGCTAGCTGGAGAAGGCACCCTACTCCTGGTGCCTGCTATATTTTTGAAGCAAAGGTGTAGCTGATAGCAAGTGCTGTTGCAACCTGGCTGTTTGTGCATGCACTCAAGGTGATGCTGATATGCCAGCTCCCCTCCCTGCTGCCTTGGCCCTCTGCAGACTTTGGGCACTGATGAGTGTGGGAGGGTGGTCAGGGTGGGGCTGAAGGGGGCTCAATGTGGGCCTGCATGCATACCTCAGCAGGGGCAACCTGGACACTGTGGACAGTTTGATGGTGACAGGAGGCATACAGATTCCTGGAGAGAAAGGAGTGGATCCCCTGTGAAGCCCCAACTTCAAGCCAGGGAAGATGTGAAGACTGGTGGCCAGCTTGCCAGTTTCAGGTGGAGTCCACATTCATGAACCAATCATCATGCACTTCCTCCCTTCCATAAAAACCCTGGACTCAGCCATTATATTAGCCCATTTTCATGCTGCTGAAAAAGACATATCCGAGGTTGGGCAAATACAAAACAAAGAGGTTTATTGGACTCATAGTGCCACGTGGCAGGGAGGCCTCACTATCATGATGGAAGGTGAAAAGCACACCTCACATGGTGGCAGACAAGAGAAAAGAGCTTGTGCCAGAAAACTCCCATTTTTAAAACCATTGGATCTCCTGAGACTCATTCACTATCACAAGAACAGCGAAGGAAAGACCTGTCTCATGATTCAATCACCTCCCACCTTGTTCCTCCCACAACAGGTGGGAACTGTGGGAGTTACAACTCAAAATGAGATTTGGGCAGAGAGACAGACAAATCAAATCATTCCACCCCTGGCCATTCCCAAATCTCATGTCCTCACATTTCAAAACCAATCACACCTTCCCAAAAGTCTCCCAAAGTCTTAACTAATTTCAGCATTAACTCAAAGGTCCACAGTCCAGTGTCTCATCTAAGACAAGGCAGGTCCCTTCCACCTATGAGCCTGCAAAATTAAAAGCAAGTTGGTTACTTCCTAAATACAATGGGGTACAGGCATTTGGTAAATACAGCCATTCCAAATGGGAGAAATTGACTAAAATAAAAGGACTACAGGCCCCATGCAAATCTGAAATCCAGCAGAGCAGTTAAATCTTAAAGCTCCAAAATGTTGTTCTTTGACTCCACGTCTCGCATCTAGTTCACGTTGATGCAAGAAGTGGGTTCCCATGGTCTTGGGCAGCTCCACCCATGTTGCTTGGCGGAGTACAGACTCCCTCCCAGCTACTTTCACAGGCTGGCTGGCATTGAGAGTCTATGGCTTTTCCAGGCATGTGGTGCAAGCCATTGGTGGATCTACCATTCTTGGGTCTGTGGGATGGTGGCCCTCTACTCACAGCTCCACTAGACAGTGCCCCAGTAGTGACTCTATGACTCTGACACCATTCCCACATTTCCCTTCCTCACTGCCCTAGCAAAAGTTCTCCATGAGTGCCCTCCTCCTGCAGCAAACTTCTGCCTGGGCATCCAGACATTTTCACACATCTTCTGAAATTTAGATACAGTTTCCCCATGTTGTCTAGGCAGATCTTGAACTCCCGGCTTCAGGTGATCCAACTGCCTTGGCCTCCCAAAGTGCTGGGATTACAGGAATGAGCCAATGTGCCCGGACACAAACCTCAATTCTTGACTTCTGTGCACCCTCAAACTCAACAACATGTGGACGCTGCCAAGGCTTGGGACTTCCACCCTCTGAAGCCATGGCTCGAGCTTTACCTTGGCCCGTTTCAGCCATGGCTGGAGTGACTGGGACGCAGGTCACCAAGTCCCTAGGCTGCACACAGCACAGGGACCCTAAGCCGGCCCGCAAAACCATTTTCTCCTAGGCCTCCAGGTCTGTGATGGGAGGGACTGCTGTGAAAACCTCTGACACGCGCTGGAGATATTTTCCCTATTATTTTGGGGATTCACATACAGCTCCTTGTTACTTAAGTAATTTTCTGCAGCCAGCTTGAATTTCTCCTCAGAAAATGGGTTTTTATTTTCTATTACATTGTCAGGCTGCAAATTTTTTGAACTTTTATGCTCTGCTTCCTTTATAAAAACTGAATGCTTTTAACAGCACCCAAGTAACCACTTGAATGCTTCGTTGCTTAGAAATTTCTTCTACCAGATACCCTAAATCATCTCCCTCAAGTTCAAAATTTCACAAATCTCTAGGGCAGGGGCAAAATGATTCCCATCTCTTCATTAAAATATATCCGAGTCACCTTTACTCAAGTTTCCAACAAGTTATTCATCTTCATCTGAGAACACCTCAGCCTGGGTTCGATCGTATATAACTATCAACATTTTGGTAAAACCCATTAAACAAATCTCTAGGGAGTTCCAAACCTTCCCACATTTTCCCATCTTTTTCCAAGCACCCCCAGAGTGTTCCAACCTGGCCTGCTACCCAATTCCAAAGTTGCTTTCACATTTTCAGGTATGTTTTCAGCAGCACACTACTCCTGGTACCAATTTACTGTATTAGTCTATTTTCATGCTGCTGATAAAGACATACTGGGTACTGGGCAATTTACAAAATAAAGAGGTTTATTGGACTCACAGTGCCACCTGGCTGGGGAAGGTGAAACACGTCTCACATGGTGGCAGACAAGGGAAGAAAGCTTGTGCAGGTAAACTCCCATTTTTAAAACTATCAGATCTCATGAGACTCATTCACTATCACAAGAGCAGCACAGGAAAGACCTTCCCACACGATTCAATCACCTCCCACCAGGTTTCTCCCACAATAGGTGGGAATTGTGGGAGTTACAATTCAAGATGAGATTTGGGTGGGAACACAGCAAAACCGTATGAGCCAGATTCACACAGACACTGGGACTACTTGCTACAAGAAGGAGCTACCCACGACAGGTCTTCTCTTTGCTGAGAGCTGGACACTCCCCTGGCTGACCTGCCTGCAGAAAGAAGCTATCCACTTCAGGTCTACTGAGAGCTGTTCTGTCACTCAGTAGAGCTCCTCTCTGCCTTGCTCACCCTCCAGTTGTCCACATACCTTGTTCTTCCTGGACATGGGACAAGAACTCAGGTCCCACCAAATGGTGGGACTGAAAGAGGTTTAACACAAATAGGACTGAAACACACTCCTCACAGGCCATGTTGTGGCAAGGAAAGAAGAGCTCAGAAGAAGGAGAGAAGAGCTGTGGCCCTTCAGGGTACCCAGACCTCATGGGCTCCCTGAGCCAGGGTTGTGACACCCTCTTTGGGACTCTGCTGCTCCTGATATCTCCAAGCTTCCAGGCACCACTGCATTCCCTGGTGCCCACAGTGGAAGCTGCTTGTGGTACACCTGGTTCAGCTGTAGCCTCATACAGAGCTGGCACAAGGGCTGACACCTGGAGCTGCCCATCTCATTGCATGTAACACACTTGGCTTTGTGCAGATGCCAAATCCCGTGCTTACTCACACACCTCTTGCCACTCTGTGCCTGGCACACCTTTGGCAGATATGGGATCTAAGCCAGTAGTGTAGGCCGAGCAAAACCTGCTGTGCAGACTGGGTGAAGAAACCCATGGACCCGAGCAAAACTCGGGCAAAGGTGCTATTGGCCACAGAAGTTTCTGGCTGGAAAAGCAACACCTCAAGGATCCTGTGACAAAGCTTCCTGCGTTGCTGAGAGTAGTAACATTCTTTATCTCTGATCTAGGTTTCATATATTTTGCCAGAATCTGTGAATGTGTGGGAGGCTAACTTGTTTGTTTGCAAGTAGGGTGAAAACTCAGATATATCATACTTTTTGATAAAACCCTGAAACAATTTTTTGTACTTATTTGATTTATACAAGTTTTATATTAAGTACTTCATTCAGAATTGATGGCTTATTTCTATTCACCCTATTTGTAATGTTCTTCTGAACAGAAGAGTCAAAATGACTGTGTAGTTACAATTACAGTGGTAATATACTAATGTATAACAAGTGAAAAGCAATAGAAAATTGTTATATATATTTATGAAATATTCTGTCAGTGTAGGTGTAGTTTGATAGTATAAATTTGTTGAACATTATGTGATTCAAATAAAAGTTAAAAGCTGCATAATTGTTGAATGAATGAATGAATGAATGAATGAGTGGTAATCTGAATGCTCTTTGGCATTTCAAGATTTGTGGGAAATCACATAGCTCAACAGTAAAGGTGTGACTTAGAGCTTTATATTCCTAGTGAAGAGGACAGCATGTCACAGGCGATGAGGGGGTAATTAAGCAATATAATTCAAATTGATTAGTTTGAAAATTGTAGAAAATTAATATTGTAAAATTAGGGGCACTTTGCCTTTTTCTATTATATATAAAAGTTAAATTTTATATGCAAAAGCATATTTTAAAAACCTGATATTTTGGTTTTCGTGTTTTGGTATGATTAGCTATGAGATTCCTAACAATTCTGAAGAAATAGCAAATATAGCGGAAAAGGCACAATTATAGCTCTGACACAGTACTTCAAATGTTAAGAAACTGAGCTAACATATTAGGCCCATGACCCTGAAACAGGAAGAAATAATAACTTTTTGAGAAAAGGGTTTAAGCATTATTTATTTTTCTTCCCAATCATTGTTGTTGGTAAGTCATGTGGCCACTGTACATCCAAGTCTCCATATTTGTATATAAAAAAAAGTCTGCTTAATTTATTGCATAGAAAGATTTTGAGACTCAAATGAACTAATACTTAACATAACACTTTGACTAATTTAAAAAGATATAAAGGCTATAAACATTAAACTATATAATTAAGGATTTATTTTAATTCCTGACATAGACAAAGTACTTAATCTTATAGTTGTTTGTGTTGACTCTATCATATCACCTTATTTTTGCTTTACTATCACACATATATTTAAGTACTTTTCCTCCAAACAACCAATTTCAGCATTTCACTTGTCTTTGTATCCTTTTTCTTCTGCATCTTTATGTCTAGGTGGAAAACTGCATCAGAAAAGTAAGCATGCTTACAGTTTTCATATACAGATGACTAACATCCAGTATCAGAGGACTACCTAACACATTGTAAACACTAGAGATATATTTCCAAAACTGTTTATTTTTTACGTCTTTAAAGAAGAATTAAACTAATGAAATAGAATAATTTTGTTTACTTTGTAGCCATAGAGGTTGTTTTCTGAAATAATCCTGGCAAAAGTGTTTTATTAAATAAAAGAGCATGAAATAACGTAGCTGAGTTTCACTAGTTATTTTTACAAACCAGAAATATACAGAACTATAATATATATTAGAGCTATTGTATTTGTGAACTATAATGCTTGTGAACATATATCTGTAAAGTTGTAAAAATTTTAAAAAATGATAAAAATTCAAAATTAAGAAAAACACAGATTTACTGAATTTACAACTAGTGCCACATTTAGAAACACAAGAAATAAAATGAATTGACCTGTATGTTATGCATACTTCAAGTACATGTGTACTTGAAATGTGAATACTACACTAAGTAGGAGCTTTCACTTTTACAACAGTAATAAATGCTTGCTATGTTCTAGACCCTCTGCTAAGTGCTTTACATGCCCCAATTATTTAGTCAATTGGCAAATATTTAAGATAGATACTACCACTATTTGTATTTTCTATGCCAGCAAACAAAACTGCAGAAAAATTAAGTATATCTGCTAAGAATATACAATGACAGAATCAGATTTGAAAAGAAAGACTTCAGTTCAAAAGCTTCACTCTTAACCATACTTTATTGTTTTAAAATGTTATCAGTTATTATATAATTACTATAAACCATATGCTGCTATAAGAACTTAGGAAAGTGTGATTTATCCAACTTCACAATAAACCAATGAGGTAGAAGTTAATAAAATCCCCCTCAAGAGGTGAGGAAACTATTGCACGGAGAAAGTAAATAAATAATGTATTAGATGTTGATTGCTGGAAATGAGCAAAGTTAAAATTCTAAATCAACAATCTGGCTTTGTAGCATTACATCTTTACCATGACACTAAACTTAGTTGCATGCAGTTTAAGTGAATTTTACTGGAAAATTTTTAAAGAAATGTAGCTAAAATGCCAATAGAAATAATTGAATCACAATTTCAGCTTAATGTATCTTCTGCTCAATTTTTATGTAAACCTGAAGTTGTTCTAAAAAGTAAAATTTATTAATTTAAATGAAAAATACCTTGATAATTTATACAATAAAAATAAGTACAGAATCACCTTTCTTTCCCTTACTTTTTTCTGATTTTTTCTTAGTCTTCTTCATTTTAATCTAGACAACACAAAAACATCTAACTATCTGCAATTAAAAAGAATCCATATTTGTTTCTAAAGGATATAATGTTAATTATATGTTCTCCTAAGTTTAATTTTAATTGTACCAAAAGAAAACTTAACATTTCAACATTTCAAATATTTATATAAGTTAGCTATATTAAATAAGTTTTTAATTTAAAAGAGTGTCTTTAAAATTTTTGCATTAATGAAAAAAGTGTAACTCAGAGTGGAAATATTTAGATTTGCCTACGTTGCAGGTCACTAAATACAAGACATTGAATGTTATTTTCAATTATTTGTCACAGTTAGAGGAGTAGGCAGATTTCTCTTTTTTTTTTTTTTTTTTTTTTTTTTTTTTTTTTTTTTTTTTTTTTTTTTTTTTTTTTTTGAGACAGAGTCTCACTCTGTTGCCCAGGCTGGAGTGCAGTGGCCTGATCTCACCTCACTGCAAGCTGCGCCTCCCGGGTTCACGCAATTCTCCTGTCTCAGCCTCCTAATTAGCTGGGACTATGGGCTCCCACCACCAGGCCCAGCTAATTTTTTTGTATATTTAGTAGAGACGGGGTTTCACCATGTTAGCCAGGATGGTCTTGTTCTCCTGACCTCGTGATCCTCATGCCTCAGCCTTCTAAAGTGCTAGGATAACAGGTGTGAGCCACCACGCCCTGCCCAATTTCTTTCACTATTTGTAAATGCAAAGTTAAAGTTAATGCTGTATAATAGTGTATTTAAGAAAATTGTGCACTTTTGTAATTTTCTTTTACTATTTTCTATCTTAGATATGATAAAACTGAGACATTCCTAAACTCAAATCACATAATTAGTAATACTTTAAATATCTAAATTAATTGTAGCATAGATGGTTAACTGGACACTTGAATCGACATTAGGGCAATATTAAAATTATAATTGATTTATAATTATTTTTATTTTTTATCTCCCTCTGTAGCCTGCAAATGTTATGAGATTGGGCACTATTACCACTTTGTTCACTAAATAAACATTTTTTTTTTTTAATTCAATGCATCTTCTGTCTATTTTTACTAGAAGATATTACCATTATGTAGATATAGGTGTAATATTTAAATAAATAAACTAAAAACTAGGTATGCCAGTTAAAGACATCAGATGTCCTAAGAAATTACATATAATTGTTTTGTTATTAATTTACTAACTTTTTGGACATCTACAGTATCAAAGAGCAATCCCTGATAAATTATTAGGATTCTAAATCTCCTAAGTATTCCCTTCATCTTCAGTAGCAGCTTGGATTCTCTAAGTATACTGTTTAAAATAGTTTATGTGATTGAGAATGGACAAGATATGGAGTATTAGATTTGTTTCCCCACTCTAGGTTTTATATACAAGCACATTTGTTTTGAAAAAAATACATTAAAAATAAAATTATTTTCCAGTTCTTCTTTGTTCTTTCCTGACAAAGGTAGAGAGTATCACCTCCGTGTTTTCACAGTTATGGGTAGACCTTTCACTCCTCACAACCAATGAGTTACACTGGAAGAATGGTTTAAACAAGGGTTCATAAAAATTATATACAGGCTGGGTGCGGTGGCTCACACCTATAACCCCAGCACTTTGGGAGGCCGAGGCGGCGGATCACGAGGTCAGGAGATTGAGACCATCCTGGTGAACATGGTGAAACCCCGTCTCTACTAAAAATACAAAAAAATTAGGCGGGCGAGGTGGCGGGCGCCTGTAGCCCCAGCTACTCGGGAGGCTGAGGCAGGAGAATGGCGTGAACTCGGGAAACGGAGCTTGCAGTGAGCCGAGATCCGGCCACAGCACTCCAGCCTGGCGACAGAGCGAGACTCCGTCTCAAAAAAAAAAAAAAAAAAAAAAAAAAAAAAAAAAAAATTATATACAAATACGTTAAAAGTTTAAAACATACTTGATACCTTGTACTCTGTTGACTATTGCTCTAAAAAAATTAACGCTCACCTGGAACTTGAGAATCTGATATTATTTGGAGATAGAGTCTTTGCAGATATAATCAAGTTAAAATGAGATCCTACTGGATTAATGTAGGTCCTTATCCAATGAATGATGTTTTTACAGAACAGGGGAATTTGGATAGACACATGAGGAGAAGGCCATGTAAACATAGAGGCAAAGATTGGAGTGAAGCACCTTGAAGCCAAACAAAGTCAAAACTCGAAGTCAAATGATAATTTAGGAGAAAAACATGTAAACCATCCTCCCTCAACCTGTAGAGTGAGTGTGGTCCTGCTAAAACCTTAATTTTAAGTTTTTAGCCTCCCAATTTGTGAAAGATGCATTTGTTATTTTAAGCAAGCCAGTTTATGGTGACTGGCTATAGAAGCCCTTATAAACTGATGTAGTACTTTATCAACCACTTGGTAAGTTATTACTAGTAACTGATAAATTATAAACTATATTCATTTATTAATCTCTACAACTGCATTTTTCTTTTATACAGGTCACGGCATTTTCTTTTTGTATGGGTAGTCTTCTCAGAATTTACCATCGCCTTGTCTCCATAAAACACTAAGTACAATTTCAATTACTTTTTTTAAAAAAAGTAAGAACTTAAGGTGAAAAAAAAATAATGCATATTAAACATGTTTCTAGATTCTTTCTGTCTTAAAAATCTATATATTTCTACCACTTTAAAATAATTATAATTAACATAACTGTTTCTACTAAGACAAGTATTTTTAACCAACTTGCCTTTTTAGTTTCTGCAAAAACATAGTTATAACTTAATTTTTCAAAAAAAAGCAACTCTCTTTTTGCTCACTTTTTTTTCAATAGTCAAATCATGTAATTATAACATCAAGTGTGACTGTTATAAATAGGCTTTGGAACAAACCCAACCGATTCTTAGCAAACATGCAGGTAAACTGGTAGGAGTACAAACTCGAGTGTAAAACACATACAATATGCCTTGGGCATTGGTTAATCTGTTCTATAAAGGAAATATAGATCTTTCATGTTCTTGGAATAAGACTATGTAGAGGTCAATCAGAAGAGTGACTCCTGTATCTTGTGTCTATGTTTCCATGGGAATGGCAGCACCTGTTCATGTGTCTCTCTTTTCTACTGAGTGTGAAGAAAAGGAAGAGACTTCTACCCTACCTATGAAATACTATGGGTACCACTGCACCTAAACCATAGTAAATGTTCACTCAAATAGATATAAAATAAACATTAATAGCCTATAAATGAATAGATAAAATGATCTACTTAGAATAACCTACTAAACACAGTGGTCGTTACTTGAAAACAGTTGTTAAGGAGGGATATTTGAAGAGAAAAGTATTTTTTCCCCGTGCACGCATCACATACAGATGTGAATACATGCTGTAGGAAAATCTCTGTCACAGACCTAGTGAAACAGAACAGATCTCATAAATTTGGTATTTTCTCTGTTTGAAAAATAAGAATGTAAGAAAAAAACAAATTAGAAAAATTTCAGGAGTCTTTAATACTGACAAAGATTACTTTAGTAATATTAATAAAGCAATGCTACGATTTGAATTGCTCAGAATTATATAACCGTAAGGCTATAACCTGCTTATTTGCACTATGCGATTGATGCTCTTTTATATTTTATAGTGATAGCTCCCGGGCAGAAACCCTTATCAATTAAGACAAATTACTGTGCCTCCTGGATTTCTCTTCCTATGTCTGTCAGCACATTATATCTTTATGACTAGCATTTATTTCTGTAGGAATATTGTAGCTCTATCAACTTCAACTTTAGAGACATCTCAGACCATCTAAATAAAATTCAAATAGTCCATAAAGTGCACTATTTTTCCCAAAGAGTTATCTGATCCATGTGTGATTTTATGGAAGAGATTTGAAAGTTAATCTTGCTTTCCTTAGGATCTTCCCCAAAGGCAGATTCACTAAAGTGTTTAAAGAGATTCTGCTCTCATGAATTAAATCTTTATCTTTTTTGAAAAGAGAGATTGATGGTCAAATTTTTTTTTATAGCAATTTCTTAAAATGTTGGTTAAAAGTGTTCTTTAAATTGAGATATTATTGATAAATTATTAAAACTTCACATACTATATGTCAAATTAATACTTCAATGTCTAATAGTAAAGTGAAAAATTCATACCTTATGTGTCAACAATGTTTGCTTCACCTGACAGCCCCCAACACCAAAATTGTATAACCTTAAATGAAAAAAAGAAAAAAGAAAAAAATGCTGAAACTGAAACTGAACCATAAAATATTTACGATTTACATATTCTTTTCAGTTTTCTTTTTGGAAATATGTGTCATCAATGCAATGAAGTATTAAGAAAAATTCAATGAGAAAACTTTACTGAGATTACCATTTTTAGCATGCTAATGGCTATGATCTTAAACTGTTAAGTAGGTCCCCAGGAACTCTTAAAGAGCTATGCTGCCATCTATTGACAATGCAAATGTCTTTTAATAGTTATTAAGTTTATGGTGCAAGAAAACACATTTTTAAATAAAATAAATCTGTATTTGGAAAGTAGGTGTTTTTAAAAAATACCTACTTTGTATGGTAAATGGGTGATCTTCAAAGTTATAATACATTATTTTTTTCTTTCAATATGGAAGGGCTTATTAACAAATTACATTGTACTAGCAAATTTGCTGAATGTTGCAGATATTTTAAAGCATTACAAACAAGCAATCTTCAAGGGTTAATGTACTAACCGTAACTGGGCTTAATGCATCACAATATCGTTATGTCATATTTACTACATTGAATTTAATCGGATTTGCATGCATTATTAGGAATGTAAAACATCGTTTTAAAAAGGTAAACAAGACTCAGCAAAATGGCTATCTGGAGAAGGATAATTAAAAAGAATGTACGATAAAATAATATAGATACAAAAGCATTTTTACTGATTTTATTTTCATTATTTCATGATGTTTTACAATAAGGTGAAAAGCACCTGTATTGTTTTTTTTTCTTTGAGATGAAGTTTCGCTCTTGTTGTCCAGGCTGGAGTGCAATGGCGCTGTCTCGACTCACCGCAACCTCCGCCTCCTGGGTTCAAGCAAGTGTCCTGCCTCAGCCTCCCGAGTAGCTGGGATTACACGTACGTGCCACCATGCCTGGCTAATTTTGTATTTTTAGTAGAGATGGTATTTCTCCATGATAGCACCTGTATTTAATGTCTGCTGAAGCACAGGCTTCTTAAAGAGAGCAAGAGAGAACTGTGTTTGGACCGTTAGAATTTAAATGGTTAACTTTCCTTTCTTTTTTTCTTTTCTTTTCAAGACGGAGTCTGGCTGGAGTGCAGTGGCCTGATCTCAGCTTACTGCAACCTCTGCCTCCTGGGTTCCAGCGATTCTCCTTCCTCAGCCTCCTGAGTAGCTGTGATTACAGGTGTGTGCCACCACATCCGGTTAATTTTTGTATTTTTAGTAGGGATGGGACTTCATCATATTGACCAGTATGGTCTTGAACTCCTGACCTCGGGTGATCTGCCCATCTTGGCCTCCAAAGTGCTGGGATTACAGGCATGAGTCACCGTGCCCGTTGGTTAACCACTTTGAATATAGGCTATATACATATGTTAGAAGAAAAAGCCCTTCTGAAAATAATTTTATCTTCTTTTCTATTGAAATATTTAGGATTTTTTTGGAACAGGATGCTAGATGAAGAAAATATATATAAATATACCCCTACTTCTACTCTCATAAGTGAGGAAGAGCAGGTTATTTGCCCTTCCTAATGGGAAAATACAATTCCCATTGACTAGGAAAAGTGCTTGACAGAACATTGGGGTTGGAAGGCTTTCTCTCTCCTGGATCCTTATTTTAAGATCTTAGTGTGAGGCTACAGGTTGTTAATGAGAATTCTTAGATATCCTTTAAGGAAATTATCATCATTACCTATCTGCTTGGAACAAGTTTACACTAATCAAAATTTGAAAACAGAAGCCATGGAAAGGGGAAAATGGGTTGATAAATTAATGTCAAGGCACCCAAAGGAGCTATGTGTTTGTGATGGAGTAGCTAGACTGGAAACCTTTCTGTACTCTGCCACTCTAACTTAAAGTTCTTGTTCCGTTCAGTGGTGTTTTCGTATGCAATGTGAATTAAAAGAGCTATGATTTTGCAATCCTATGTAGCAAAGACATCACTATAGCAGCAGACAAGCATGCAATACTAGACAGATTGGTGTTCCTTGTTGCCAACCGGTGACAGTGGCTAGAGGGCAAGAGCTCAAGTGCTATAGGACTTGTCTAAGCAGGATACACAAAACTCCTAAAGCTTTTTCAAAGTTGGAAAAAGTAAAATCCCTTCCCAACTTTTCCCTACCAAAAGCTGACCAACTCTGGATAAAAGGAAACTTTGGTACCTTTTAAATTTGCCATTCCTATATTTTTGTCCTTTCTTCCCCATTCACTAGACTGCCTTTTGGGGGGCAAAGTTGGAGTCAGGAAGGAGTAGGGCAGAGAAACTCTTACTTGACTAGCACATGTGTAATTCAGTGTTGTTTTACTCTTGATAATTCTAATTAAAGCTCATTTTATCTCTCAGATTCTCCTGGTTGCTTCTTGCAATTAATTATGGAAGTGTAGCAAGTGTGTCTTTTGGCTTAAGTAGAGTTTCTTCTTGAACTGGCTTCTTAATATTGCCTCTTAAATTATTTAGTTATTAATGTACTCAGGCTTCTTTGGGTGTGGGTACCATCACCCTCTGATACCATTGATACCATCCAGATCACAGTTGTCCCTTTTAAAGCAACTGTAGGTTGATATTGGCATTGCAGATAAGCATCAGGTCTTTCAACTAGTTCCAGATAATCACATAACATTGGCCTTCTATCCAAGGTAGAGCAGGTAATTTGCAAATGTAACCATCTATCCTGTTGCAGTGGGCTCATTCCATAAGCATCTCACCCTTTACTTTTTCACTTTTTTTCAGGAGAGTTAACCACTAGCTCATAGTTTTGCATACACTCTAGGACAAATACAATACTGTCAAAATCTAAAATGAAGAGTCACTGCTCAGTAACCCTCCTAACCTGAAGTGGAAGAATGTTTTTTAAAAATAGCACACTCTCTTCAAAGAAACCCTCCAGCTTCCAGTAATATAAACTCTTGCACCATCAAATTGGTGATGGATTAAGAATTGCAAACTGGTTTTAAAGATCTGCTTTAGTATTCTGCATAAGTCATCTAATGACTTAATTTGAAATCTGGGAGCCCTTTTGATTTATTTTTGGGTTATTTTTTGTGACCTAAAAAGAAAATAACAAAACAAAATTAAAAAATCACAAACAAAAACCAGAGTATCATTTCAAGATGCTGACACCAGAGTAGAAGGATGTCAGACTAAACATTCTATGATGTTCCACACTGAGAATATAGAGAATGAGGTGAAAAAGATTTATGTATACCAGGTATAAAATCATAAAAGTAAGAGTATCACAGACACACTCACCAAATCTTTGTATGTTATAGTCTGCTTGGAGGAAATCATTTAAATCTTGAGAAATCAAAATTTTAGGCCAAACTTTAGAACCACGTAGTATAAATGTAGAACATAAGAAGAGTTATCACTTGTTGCATACTTACTCTATGTCAATTTTTGTGTGCTAATTTGGTATATTAAAATGATTTCATTGAGTAATTACTGTTATCTTTATATGGAAAAAAAGACATGAAGCTTAAAGAAATTATTCTCACTATGTCCATTAAAACATAGTTGTTAAATGGTGATTCTGGAATTCGACAACAAAGACTAGACTTTTTCCATCTTCTCCTTTCTGAGTTCAAGAGTTGTTAAAGAAGGTCCTGATAAGTTCTAATGATATTAGATACATTGTTGATTATGGCTTTGATAAAATACAATAAATATACGGTAGATTATTGAAAGAAGTAAGAATGATTCACATTTCCTATTTGCCTTATGAAGTTATTATCTAAAGGAGTTAATAAAATTTTCCTATGACACAATCTATAATTATAACCTTAGAGTCAAAATCCTGATTTCCAATAGACTTGAAAATATAAAGCTATCCGTGCGCTTTAATTTCTACCCTTGTGAGTGATGGCTTTGCCCCTATAAGACTGCATCAAGAAAACCAGTAGCCAAAATATAGGAATACACCAGGTTCTGAATAGCTGGGCTACAGGAAATTTGTGTTTATCATATTTACAAATCAACATTACTAACATTGTGATCTGAAGAACAGTTTTCATCTCCTTGACATTCTGAGGCCCATTTATGTAAGCTGAGATTCTTTTTTTATTTTCAGGTTTAATTATTTTATTCTATTCTTAATTGCCAGATAAAATTGTATATATTTATCATGTATTCAAAACAACAGGTGGTTTTGAAGTATATGTTTTATTAGTTATTTTGTATATGTAAGCTAAGCATAATAATTATAGTTATTGAAGGTATCTTGGGTTTTTTAAGGTATGTTGATACTTAAATAAGAATTTAGGGGATGGATTGGGGAAATAGATATGTTTTTAGGTATGTTGATAATTAAGAATTTGGGGGAAAGAATTGTCTTCTTTCCTTGGGGAAAGGAGACAAATGATTTGGAGTAAATTGTCAATGATTGGATTTATAATTATAAAAAGCATTGTCAATTGCACTGCTAAACTCTGTTTATATTCTCAAGAAGAGTGTGATGTGTAACTCTACAGTTTTCATTACAAAAAAGAAATAAAGTAGAACTTTTTAGATAGCAATTAATAGAGTATAGTTTAAGTTGTTTTTATTTCATCCATCACCAACTTCTATTGAAAAAAAAGTGACAGATGCCAGTGAAGTTGGAAGCACCTTTAAAAACACCAAGTCCTGGAAGTTTATATTTTATTGTCCCAGCTGTGTCTGCAAACTATGGGAATAGCTAGGTTAATTTTTTATTGAGATTTTTCTGGAGGGGATGACCTGAGTAAGACATAAACTTTTTTAATTTGTGTTTAAGAGATTATATGGTTATGAATTTAGAACTGATTGAGAAATTTCAGCCTGAAGATGCATGAATGTATTTTCTTTCCCCTCATAATTACCATTATAGTCACTATATTACACAGTAAGCCAACTTTTCTAGTTTCTTAGATAAAACTTATGTGAAATTAACCACTTTTGGAAGTGTTTGCCAGTTTAACTGGACTCTATTTAAAATACTGTCAAATGCAATTTGTCCTAGTAGAAAAACCACAAATTTTGGATTCAGCCCAAGATTGATCTAAATCCCAGCTCATTTATTTACTAGTGGAATGAGGTTCATCAAGTCCAAATATCCCTGAATCTCAACTTTCTCATCTCTATAATTCTCGTGAGAGTTAAATATAATATATGTGACTTGATGTGTGACTAGAGAATCAGTAATTGGAAGCTGTGATAATTTTGAATATTGAGAGACTCAATTTTATTCTTTATTTGAAATCATTGTTTGGAGCGCCAACCCTTAGCAGTGACAATTATTTCCTGACAAAACTACGTAACGCGCAAGATTGACTCAAAGGCCTCTCTTTGCACAGTTGAGAAAGGAACTTCTGTTTAAATAAGAGATTCTTCATTGCAACTCTAAGAGGACAGAGTTCATAAGTGACTTGCATTGCCTCAAAGGTAGAACAAACTTTCTATGTATCATAAAATAAAATGAAAATGAAAGATTTTAATAAAGGCAATCATTTTATAAGATAATACTTTGCTGAGAATTAGTAGGGCAGAGAAAATAAATGTTCAGACATTTTAAGCAGACTACCTGAATTTGATTTCTAAATGACACTTCTTAGCATTGTGCTCTGTAATTTTAAGTTACACACTTAAATATTCTCAGTTTCTGCATCTCCAAAATCAACAAAAATTAAATAACATGAAGAAAAAGTCAGTTACTGCTATAAATTCTTACACTAATATTTTATTCTACACTTGTCAGTAGTAAGTGTCCAATAAATATCAGTTATTATCATATTTGATATTTTATTTTTCTTATGTTTCTATTTCTTCCTATTGTCATCTGTCTCCCAGCCAGCATTCTTGATACAGAAAATAATGGTAAACTGGAATGTTAGTGATCATAAAAGCACAGCTTTTGGCATATTAATTTGTATTGTTTCTATAATTTATATACAAAGAAATGACCATTTATGCATTTACTCACTATATATAGTGGTGTTAAAGTTTTTCTTTATTAATTAAATGTGTTCTTCAGGTTTTTTTAAACCAGAGTGACACTTTATTCCAATCTTACTGTAAGACTGGAGTATTTTAAAATTTTATAGAGTAATCATATCTTCAGGTCTTAAGTTTATCATATTTGCTAGTAAGATGAACACACTGAAGAACGCAGTCACGAAGGGAGGAGATGGGTAGTGGGTATACAGGGAGAACCACCAGCTCCTCCTTGCTTGGTACACGTTGCCATCTTGCCTAGTGTTCATGTGTTACCAAGTCATCGGGAGATCTTCCCTCTGAGTTTCACTGCCCATTACCTAATGCTTTATTCTCATTAAAACTTAGAGTATATAATAAATTTAGCATCAAAATATATCCTCTACTAATGATAAGCGTGTAGGAGGCTTCATAGTCATTCCTAAGAAGTTATGTTTACGTCTTAATCCCTGGAATATGTGACTAAAACCTTATACAGCAAAATGTGTGACCAAATTAAGGATCTTGAGAGGGGGAGCTTTTCCTAGAGTATTTGGTGGCCTCACAACTCAATAAGTGTCCTTAAAAGAGTGAGGCAGAGGGAGAGATGACGACAAGAATAGAAGGAGACAATGTGAACATGAAGGCAGAGATTGGATTTATGAAGCCACAAGACAAGGAATGCTAGCAGCCACCAGAAGCTGGAAGAGACAAGAAACTGATCTCCAGTGGAGCCTTTGGAGGCAATGTGAACCTGCTGACACCTTGATTTCAGACTTCATGCCTCTAGAACTGGGAGAGAACACATTTCTGTTTTCAGTCAAGGTTGAGGTCATTTATTCTGACAGCTACAGGAAAGTATTATGAGTGACTGGATAATCGAAGAACTTTTCTTTGCTAAGAAAACAATGAAAGAAGATTAATTGATTAATATATCCATTTCTTTCATAATAGACCATTTTTAAAATAATGACTTCAGACAAAAACTTGTATTTGTTGTGCTGTGTTTCTACAGCTAATATATCATGACATATAGAAAGGAAGTGTGCATTGTGGCATATTTAAATGCATGGAGTTTGTGTGTGTGTGTGTGTGTGTGTGTGTGTGTGTGTGTGTTTTATCAGTGAGAATGATACATGAATATAGGAATAACTGTAATCTTCAATTCACAACAACGAGAGGGCCACTATTTCCCTTATGTAGCTGTTTTAATTGCAGTTGTTGTGGCAACAGAATTTCTAGATCGCTTTAAAGGAAACTGCAGTTAAACTACTGTGAGTGTTCATGGAATGTTGAGAATATAAATGCAACTAAAATTGAAATTTGGAGATCATTCCAATGACCACAGGATTATTGATTTTTATTACCACTTTCCAAACATTTTGGAACTGCCATGAATAAACAAACACTTAGTATATAAACACCCACTTGCATTAGTGGCAAATATCTCCAGAGATGTTAAGGATATGTACAAAGCTGAGTAAATAGACAGAGTGCAGTACTTTTGCATGCTTAGAATCTCAACAGAACATCTTTTGGATGAAAATATATAAAGGCATACTCACAGAAATAGCAATTACAATAGAGTATGTGTCAGTGAAACACTAGTTTAATTGAAATATTATGTGGCTTGCAAGAAAGTAATATGTTCAGAAAAAAATCAAACAGGGTAAAAGCAGTATCTATCTTCCTATTATTTCAAAATGTCTTATGAGGAATTTAGGAAAATTTAGAAATTGAAATAAATAAGCATGTTGATCCCAGAACAATATTTTAGGCAAATGATTAAGACAAAATACATACACATATGCCTATATATATATATGCCTATATATATAGGTATATGTGTAAATACACATATTTGGAAGATAATTGAAATGATGATTGTAATGAATTATATAAAATTTTTGCTTATATTTACCATATGAAAATTTCAACACAGAGAAAAGTGTGTTGAGTTTTAAACAATCTTACAGATTTGTATTCATCTCTGGAATGACAGTCATCTTGGTAGCAATGGAAGTAGGTAGAATTTTTACCTAATGGGGAAAAAATTGATCTGAATATCAAGAACATAAACCCTGCTTAACTCAACAGCACGCGACTCAATAACAAAGTAAGGCTGCAGAGCAGTAATATGACTCTACCATTACAGATATGAGTCCCTTCTTTCCCACATAAATATCTCATATCTCATGCTTTCCTTTTTCTTCTCAATCCTTTTGCTACTTTTCTTCACATTTTCATTTTCAATTTGTGAACTTGTTCATGCTTCGTTGAGAAAATAGAAATAAACCTAATATTTCTTCATTTTCCTATCACCGTGTTTATACTCTTATCTATAGACTTTCCTTTACCAATACCTACAGTCTCCTATTTGATGAATGATCCAGTCTTAACTTCTATTAATGTTTAATCTCTTCCTTTGTGCTTTGGATCTTATTTTCTTGACTTCTCAAGGACACCTGTTCTGCAATTCTTTTTTCCTTCATCCATGTCATTCATTTACTACTCTCCACTCGATGGTTTCCATATGATACCCACATACTATAGTACCTTCTATTTTAAAGAAAAGTAAAAATCATTGCCTTTACCATTCCTACTAAATAACTGCTGCCCCCATTTCTTTGCTTTACTGCATTAAAAAAAAAAATCTCTAGAAAAATTTTCAAAAAGTGCAAACAACAAGACTTTGTCTCAGCCCACTTAGACGGCTCTCTCACATTTCCACTTAAATGACTATTCTAAAAATCATCAGTGCTCTCTCCATGTGACCAAATCTAATAGTATTTATTTGATTTTTTATCTTACTGATGTTTTCAGAAAAATTTAGCACAGTTGATCATTTTATATTCTTAAAATATTCTCTTAATCTTGGCTTTTATCACAATGCTCACCTAGTTTTCCCTAGTACTTCAGTAACTCCATCTTCCTTTTCTTCTTTTCTAGCTCCTTCTCCTTTGATCAATATCTAATTCACACTGTAACTCTGCTCATACCATTCCATTCATGGTTTTAAATAACATGAGTAACATTATACCAAAAAAAATTATTTTTTAAGCCCAATATATTCCTTGAATTCCAGACTATTTACATGATATCACCACTTAATATGCCCCAATCAATGAGCATGTCAGACTTCACATATACGAAGTTAACTTTTGCTATAAAACTCTACCTTAGCAGTGACCACTTCTCTGCATATAGCATTCAGTTTAGCTAGTTTCTCCAGTCAGCAACCTAGGGATCATACCTGATTGTTCTTTTTCACTTAATCCCTAAATCCCATTGCAAAGATTGAAGAGGTCTGGATATTGAAAGAGCCTGCAAGCATACTTCCATAAGACTTTAATGATGACAAAGAGACTGCAGGCAAACTTTGGAGGCCTGAGGGATATCCAGGCACAAACCCCCTAGGGTCTTTCTTATTCTCACAAGGACACTCTTTTCCTCTAGATTGAACTGGCAAGATTTGTATGACAAATTATGATTTCAAAATAGTTAAAGGCAGGATTTCCCAGTAGAATCTTTTCTTTCTCTTTGTTGATATAGCCAAGCTAGACTGTCGAACCAGTCAGTTAGGTGAAAGTCACTCAGGCCTGGGTGTTCCCAGAGAATATCAGACTACAAAAAAACACGTCATAAACCATCCATAGTTATTCCGTTAGTTATCTTTGTCTTTGCCAAATGTCAAAATTAGACATCTGATGTCCCTGGAGATGACCATAAAGCTGTTCCATTTCGCTGCAAAATAGCTCCTTAGTATATACCCATCTTGCAGAAAATTCTGTTGACTCTGTCTGTAAAATATAGCCCCATATTTCCGGCTAATCTTGGTCCAAACACCAACTTTTAAAATTTGGATAACCACCATAACCATGTAATTTATTCCATTTTACACTAATTTCCCCAATCCGCAGCAATTGATTTTTTTTTTTTTTTTTTTTTTTTTTTTTTTTTTTTTTTTTTTTTTAGCACGAAGAGTTTTGCTTTTGTTGCACAGGCTGGAATGTAGTGGTGCAATCTCAGCTCACTGCAACCTCTGCCTCCTGCCTCCCAGGTTCAAGTGATTCTCCTGCCTTAGCCTCCCGAGTAGCTGGGACTACAGGAACTTACCATCACACCCATCTAATTTTTGTATTTTTAGTAGAGACAGGATTTACCATGTCGGCCAAGATGTTCTCGATCTCTTGACCTTGTGATCTGCCTGCTGCGGCCTCCCAAAGTGCAGGGATTACAGGTATGAGTCATCGCACCCAGCCTGAAATATTTTAAAATAAAAAATAAATCATATATCCCCTTCCATTAAAATACTCTAATGTACTTCCACCTCACAAAATAAATTTATCTTGTTTTATATAAATATTAAGATAATTATTATAACAATCCTATGACAGAGATATTCTTATTTCCTCCATTCTAGTGTTGATGAAACTGAGCCCCAGAGAGGTTCAGGAACATATCCAGAGTCACACAGGTGGTAAGCATTAGAGCAAGGAGTTGAATACAGGACATCTATCTCTGAAGGTCATGCTATTAACTACTAAAATATGTTTTCCCTTGATAATTTGATTATACTTACATAAAATAAGGTTTTCACGCATTCTTTGTATACTGTGGAGTTATAGGGAACACTAGTTTGAAAGCTTGAAAAAAAATTAGAATACTCTGCCTTCTTTTCTTACTGCTTAAAACTGTCTAGTGAAATTTTATGTCTTAATCAAGCTAGGTCTCACAGGCACAATAATATACGAATTTTACCATTTATTAGAGAAACTAGAGCTTCATTTTAAGCTGAATTCCCTTCAGAGGCAAATAATAGGCTAAGGTTTTGTGTTTTTAAAAGTTTATGCTATTTGAGTGCCACTACTGTTCGTCACTATGAATAGGGCATGGTTAAGCAGATACTCTGTCATAGTTGAAATACATGATCTTTTTTTTTTTTTTTAACGTACTTATGCATCTTTAGTTTCATCACATCCAATTATGAGATTATATCTTGCCATCGAATCATTCACCATTCTTGTCTCTTGTTCTTTGGGTGAGATGACAACCAAGACACTAATATTGTAAAAGTCAGTCATGGAACAAAATGTAGAAAAGTTCAATAAGATTTTGAAATAAAATGAGATATTCTCAAAACTTAGTGAGGCAAAGGTTTTTTAAAGCCAATTTTTTGCCCTTTAAAGTGTTCACATTGTGATTTAACCACATTATTACTAGGCAAGATAGGAGAATCTCATTTGATACACTTCATTGTATTTTATATTAAAACTCAGGAATTCTGAGGCTTTTAATGCATAGAAATGTAGCAGAATTTACATCTTCTACTTTAGTAATCAGCCATGTTATTGTCTGTTACCCTTTTCTGATTCCAATGTCAGAAATAATTCTTCTATCTATGTCTCAGATTGAATTCATATGTGACTTAGGGTACAAATGAAATACTGCACAATCTTTTTTTAGCAGATATAAAATAAATAGAACTCAACCAGAAATGTAATTAATTGAATATAATTTAATAACACCAGCAACATTTCTTCTCAAAATGTCGACATACTATATTATGACAGAGTCTTTGTAGAAATACATATAACCTTCCTGGCAAAGAATTAAGATAAAATTTTATTTTAAAAAATTACTGCATTTTGCTATTGTAAAATGCTCACTCCTGGGAAATAAAATACACACTTTGCAAAATAGTTTTCATTACATTTGAAAAATGAAAATTATGAAGTGACTGCATAGTTCTAGCGATGTATACTTGCAAATAAATAAATTCTGATTTATCAATATTAAAGCATCTTCAGGGTAGGATGAGGATAGTCAAATAGGTTCTTTGTGGTGCAAGAAACACTAACACAGTCCATCTTTATTTTATTTTTTTCCTCTTGTTACAGACTAGGTCTCCCTATGTTGCTCAGGCTGTAGTGCAGTGGCTATTCACAGGTGCAATCATAATGCACTACAGCCTCTAACTCCTGAGCTGGAGCAATCCTAACACCTCAATCTCCTGAGTAGCTGGAACTACAGGCTCATGCCACCACGCTAGGCCTATTTTTGAAGAATAAATATTTTAAGCATTATATTATGACTTTTATGTGATTTTAAAAGATGATTTTAAAATTCTACTGTAATATATTATTGGAAAACTACTTTAAAAATAGTAATAGTGATTATCCTCCTGATATCGAAATTCTAAATTTATCACAATTAAAATACAATGGTGTTGTCTTAGGGATATATAGACCTACCAATGAACAAGTAGATCCAAAAATAGACCTATATAGTAAAGTTGGCTTACGATATTTGATATTTCAAACTAGAGAAGGATAGACAAGTTAGAAAATACTTGCTTGCTAACTTGGAATCAATTTTGAAAAATTAAAGTCCCGACCTACATTATACTCAAATGTAACTAAATGTATTTCTTATGTAAATGTTTTAAAACAAGTTAAAATAATTATCAAAAGTCAGGAGAATACTTAGAAATCATTTTGAGTGCCACAAATCTTGTTAAGCAAGATAATATTTTATGATTCATAAAGGAAAGACTGCATATTTAATTACATATAATACTAAACTCAAATAAAGCAAAAAGTTCTCTAAATCAACTAAAAAGGCAAGTGACTGGCTGGATTAATATTATTTTCAGCATATGTAACCAAATAGCTTTTAAAATTAATAAGAAAATAAAATTAGGAATAGAAAAATAATTTTAAAAATACAAAGAAAAATGTGACACATACACATTCATAAACACATACAGATGCAATAAATACAAATTATTAGTTAAGCATGTAAAATGAGCAGTTTTGGTAGTAGCTGGGAACATAAACTTGAAAACATAAAGCTGGCCCGGCGCGGTGGCTCACGCCTGTAATCCCAGCACTTTGGGAGGCCGAGACAGGCGGATCACGAGGTCAGGAGATCGAGACCATCCTGGCTAACACGGCCCGTCTCTACTAAAAAAATACAAAAATTAGCCGGGTGGCGGGCGCCTGTAGTCCCAGCTATACTGGAGGCTGAGGCAGGAGAATGGCTTGAACCTGGGAGGCGGAGCTTGCAGTGAGTGGAGATGTCGCCATTGCACTCCAGCCTGGGCGAAAGAGCGAGACTCAGTCTCAAAAAAAAAAAAAAAAGAAAAAAGAAAAAAAAAGGAAAAGAAAAGAAAAGAAAAAAAAAGAAAAAGCTTTACTCTTTCTCCTAGGTTAGAAAACGTGCAAAAGATTGTTGATATCTAGAGTTGGAGAATGTGTGGATGTGTGGAGTAAAGACAGACTCTTACATTAGCAGGCTTCTGAATTTATAAGTGTATTGGGTTTTGGATGTAGATTTCTCTATGTTTCCCAAAATTTTAAAAGTCTATAAACTCAAAGAAGCCATCTTTTCTAGCTGAACTAATATATATGCCTAAACGAAAATATAAAAGACTGATTACTACAATAACAAATTTTTGAAACAACCTTGATTTCTATAAAAAGAGACAAAGTTAATTAAGCTTTAACATATTGATAATATAAAAATCTATGCATCCTGGAGCTGGTCGTAGTGGCTTGTGCCTGTAATCCCAGCATTTTGGAAGGCTGGAGGCAAGCGGATAGTTTGAGCCCAGGATTTTGAGACCAGCTTAGGCAACATGCCAAAACTCTGTCTCTACAAAAAATACAAAAATTAGCCAGAAATAATCGTGCACATGTGTGGTCCCAGCTACCGGTGAGGCTGAAGTGGGAGGCTCACTTGAATCTGGGAAGTCAAGGCTGCAGTGAGCCACGATGGTGCCACTGCACTCCAGTCTGCACAACAGAGTGAGACCCTGTCTCAAAAAAAAAAGTAAGTGCGTGCATCAATTTAACATGTATATATTCAGAAGTAATGATACAGACAATCTCAACTATATACTGATGAATGGAGAAAACGTAACACATTTACACTGTGATCCGATTGAAATGCAGCAGCATGTTTGCCACAACGCCTGGCTAATTTTGTATTTTTAGTAGAGACAGGTTTCTCCATGTCGGTCACGCTGGTCTCGAACTCCCAACCTCAAGTGATCCACCCACCTCGGCCTCCCAAAGTGCTAGGATTACACGTGTGAACCACTGTACCTGGCTGAGCTGAGGATAAGAATGAAGTATAGAGGGGAGTTAAGAATGCTTTAGAGGATTATACTACATTAATATTGTGTATATTTACATATTTATCTATATATTGATTTAAAAATGTGTTGAATATTGAGTGTGGATTCCATACTGTGCTAAGAGCTGTAAACACAAGATAGTTACAGTTTTTTGTTGCACAATCAATATTTCCAATTATAATCTGATAAACAGGAGAGCAAGTTCCTATTAAACCTAGGTAAATAATTTTATTGCCATTAAAATAATACTGAATGAGAATATTCACATGTTAAAGGAGTCAGAAAGGCAGAAAAATGTATTGTTTATAAATGTTTCATTTCAGTTGTTAAAAGCATGGTCTACTAAAATTTTATGAATTATGTATTGCTCAAAAAAATACACAAAAGAATTTCTTGTGTATTTAGACAATGAAACATTAAAACATCAACAGTATAACAAACAAAATCTATAATTATACCTGATAGGTTAATTCAGTAATTAATTAACTATTATAATTAATTATAGCTCACTCAAACTTGTGCTATTATTCTAATGGACTCAACTGCCTCTTGAATAAAGATTTTTCGTATCCTGATTCAGTCTATTTGATACGGTCTCAAAGTTAAGTAAAGCCATCAGAAGCCTGTGTACAACAGTATCCGAATAATTATTTTCCAAAAAGATCTGAGACTTTTTTTCTTTTTAAAGACAAAATATGTTGGGCTGTAGCTGATTACAGGTTCTTTCAGGTTAGCATCAGAGTAAAACAGAAAACTACTTGTAGATAACAAAAACTGACAATGATTGTGGTTGTTCTTAGATAACATTTCAAAAGAGAGAATGGGTGAGAGTTCATTACAATAAAAATGCAACTGATAGGAAAATTTGTTTCTAAAGCATAAAAAACAAGATACTATGAATAAAGTTAAAGTAAACAAGATTTTAAGACAAAATGTCAGTATGTGCTGATGTCTTTATTTTTAAAAGTGGGTATACATTACATCTTATTTATAAAAATGTTGAACATAATATTTATAGAGAAAAAAATTTACATGTAACAAAATTGTAGGAGACAAAATATCCCATGAGTAGATCAATAATTATTTAAAACAAACCAAAAATATATATAAAAAAACAAATAAATAAATTAAATAAATCTAGAGTAATTTTAAATGTCTATATATTAGTAACATTTTACTTATACAAATTTTACCAAGGTATGGCTAAGCAGCTGAGGTACAAGACATATCATTTAACATTTGATTAGGAAAAGGCAAAATTTTTAAAGTTGTTGAGAAATTTGAACACATGATTAAAATAGAATGATGGGCTACTGAGAAATACTTAACAACCTGTTTAACAACCAAAGATTTTATAGTTAACATAGGAGGCAATATGATGGTAAATAACCTTAGTTCTCTAACTGAGAAATTTGTCTTTTTTTAAGTAATCAAAGCCATGATAAACATAAACCAGAGATGGTTATTCCAATAGGACCAAATTTTTATTATTTTGAGACATATGGTAAGGAATAAGCATTTACAACTTCTTATTAAGACCAAGTCAATAATCCAAGAAAATCTAAGCACAAGCACTTTTTCTAAAATCTTATAAATAAAAGTATAAAATTTGGCTAGCTTTGATTACAGCTAACAAAATGTGCTCTCTCCAAGCTTCCTACAATTTGTTTCCATTTAGATCCTATAATTTCCTTTTCATCATTTTGAAACAAGTAAATCTTTAGAAAGAAAAAACCCTCATTTTTTCTTAATAAAAATACAATCCTTATAGTACAATTTCTCAAAGCAGAAAAAATAACACATTTAATAACAACAGAAATTATAGTCTCTCCATCATGTATAAAGAAGCAAACTTTGTATCTCTACTTATTAAGCAATTTTTCAGTATTATATCATAATTAGAAATGAGGTAGTTATCTGTTGAATATCCATTAATTAGTTCCATTTAGTATCAACCTGAGATTTAAAGTTACTGAATGATGCTAGAAAATGTGTTTAAAGATAACATACTGCAAAGCCTATTACTGAAATAAAATTCATCACAACAATGATTCTTTGGCTAAATATGAATTTATATTTTTTTGAATCTCAAACTTTAAATAGAAATAATATTAGCTTATTTAATTAGTATACTTGAAAAAAATAGGAAACAATAGTCAAATAAAATAAAAATGTGTGCTACTATTTATTAAACTTAATGCTAATGTCTCAGAAAAAAGAAAGCTGTTTTCATTAAACCAAACATATTAAATTAGTCTTCTTGACAAATATTTAACTATATGTGAACTTGAATTTTTTTGTTTGATGCTTTTTATCACTCAATTTTTAAAAATTGTGATAAAATATACATAACATTTACCATTTTGACTATTTTGGGGTGTACATTTCAGTGACATTTTGTACATTCACATTGTTGGGCCTCATTATCACTATCCATCTCCAGAACACCTGTGTCGTACCAAACTGTACATCTACCATTAAAAAATAATTCTCCATTCATGCCTTCTTTTAGTTCCTGGTAACCATTATTTCACTTTTGCCTCTAGGAGTATGGCTATTCTAGGAAGCTCATATAAGTGATGTCGCATAGTATTTCTTCTTTCATGTTTGGCTTATTTCATTTAGCATAATGTTTTCAAGTTTCATCCATGTTTGAGTATGTATCAGAATTTCATTCTTTTTTAAGACAATTATATTCCATTGTATATATTTTGCTTCTCTGTTCACACATGTGAATAATGCTGCCTGAACATGTATATACACTTATCTATTCAAAAGCAGGACAACTTAAGATGGGGCTCCCAGGTCGTAGGTGGATTCAGATATTTTTTGATTGGCAATTGGTTGAAAGAGTTATTATTTAAAGATCTCAAATCAATAAAAAGGAGTGTCTGAGTTAATCAATAAAAAGGAGTGTCTGAGTTAAGGTCTGTGGAGACTAGGGTACCTATTATATAGATCTCATAGGTGGTTGCTCTTGGAGGCAATAGATAGCAAATGGTTTATATTCAGAACTTTAAAAGGTGCTGTACTCACTCAGCTAATCTCTTCAGTATCAAAAAAAGACCTGGAAAGCGAAGGGGATTATCTAGAGAATGTAAATTTCCCCTACAAGAGACAGCTTGGCTGGCCCATTTCAAAATATGTCAAAAAATATATTTTGGTGTAAAACATTTTAATTTCTTTCAGGGCCTGCTATCTGTAATGTTATGCTATATTGGAGTTAGGATGGAATTTTTTATTTTATTGCTACAAAGAGTTTACTTGGTCAGTCTTGAGATCTCTGCTTTAATGTTAGTGCTAGTAAGTTGTGCCTGAATTCCAAAGAGAGGAGAGTATACACTCCAAAGAGTGTTCCACTTTGCATTCATGGCATGAACTCATTTTTAAGGGTTACTTTGGAATCCTCTTGGATGGGAGGAAGGGTTCATTCAGTCAACTGGCGCTTACAATTTTATTTTTGGTTGTCAGGGGATTTGTCACTCATTACTACTATCTAGGAGCACAGGGCTCAGATAAATTTCAACATTGTGCAAGAAAAGATTCAATGAAGACCTAAGAATTGAATGCAATTTTATTTTTTTCCTTTGATACAGTGAAATTTTCAAGGAATCCCAAATCGCAGTCAAAGAATAAGTGCTAACAGAAACCTAACTGGTTTGAAAGGAAATATATCATTGCTGTTTTATATTTTTAGGCATTTACTTAATAAAGGTATACTTAAGATTTTTAAATTAGCTTACCATATTATATTTCTTAAATTGATTAATTCATTTATCAATTTATTATATTTATTTTGAAAATTAACATTGTTTATCCATCTACTTTAATATTCTACAAATACAGAAAATACTTTTAAGGTACCACGAATATAGTCATTCAGTTGTGCTTGAAGAGTTCCATTGGCAATAAAGTAATTATTATTATTTTTAGATGCCTAATTTCATGATTAGATACTTATAATGTATTTAAAATTTTATCTTATATTTAAACAATAATAATTTATCTATCTTTCACTCATTAGTCCAATAAAGTCTCCATAAAGGAACAGAATAGCTGGATCCAGATTTTAGAATATAACTGTTCTTTTCTCTAAAAGCACATAACAGACCAAATATAACATCTGAAGAAAAAATAGGGAACTAGGCATAAACAGACTAAGGAGATTCTGTTTGATACGTTTATTAATGGAAAAGGGCAAGTCTCAAAAGTAATCATATCCTCAAGTTCACAAGAGATGTCTCCAATATTCAGGAATCAGTAACATTTTTAATGTAGTTCTTACTTCTGAGCTAACTTAAATAATATGACTTTTATCTTAAACAAAATAAAAATTAGAAGCTGAGTTTCTTGTAGTGTCATTAAAAAAGAGTTGAGTATGAAAATTGAAATTTTATCTTATTTATTTTTAAAGATATGTTTAGATCAAACATTTTTATTAAGAATATTGCATATGTGATTTTGTGTACATTCTACTGCATCACAGGAGGGGGTACATAATTTCCGTTTGTCTTTTATTGGTGAGATTGCGTACATTAGTCCATTCTCATACTGCTAAAGAAAATTGAAATTTTAAATCCTATAAATGTCAAGCAATACAAAAATAACAACAGACAAATCATTGCATACTGATTATTTTATTAAAATATATGGTAATTTTGTTGGCAACAAATTTTCCAAAGATTTAAATAAAGAAAATGCTAAGGAGAGAGGAGGAAGAAAGAAATCAGTTAGGCAGGCAGTTAGGGTGGGTCCTCAGTAGAACTCCTTCAAACCAAGGACAGCCTGAAAATCAAACTGCAGTCACCATATAAATAAATCCCACATCCACAAATGCAAACACCCAATCTGTGGGCCCAGATGAACAAACTTCACTCCTGTTTTGGGCATATTTCTCTCCCCACAGCACCTCTTTGTCCCATTGTGCACACTTCCTCCCTATTGGCTCTTACCTTCCACCTGTTTTAAGTATACCTATCTTTCTGTGATTGGCCACCAGGCACATCTTCATTTGCATAGAATGAAATGTCACTCCATCCCCCTGATTGGTTGCAAGCCAAGCCTTCATTTCTGCCCCAGATTGGTTCTTTACACTGCCCCAGATTGGTTCTTTGTCTTTCTGAATGGGGCTTTTTCCAAAACAGCAGACAGATCTGTCTGCACACTCCCTGTCCTTCCCAGTCCATAAAAACCCTGAACTCAGCCCACCAGTAGGCAAATCTCTTCTCCCTCTGCTGAGAGATTTTTCTGTTTCTCTGCCTTGTTCACCCTCTGGCCTCTGGTGTCTGTGTGACTTATTCTTCTTGGTTGTGAGACAGAACCCAGAACTCACCAAACTCCAGGAGCACAGGAACTGTAGTGCTCCAGCTCGCTGAACTACCGGCAGTGGAAGTAAAAGAGCTGTAACACTTATTCTCACTCACAGAACTATGTGAGTGGAGAAGCCATTGGGTGCCACTTCCTCCCACTCACCAAGCACTGGAAGTAGGAAAGCTGCAACACAGATACTAGTAATAATAAAATTCAAGAGTTTTTCTTTATACATAACAAATACTTTTTTAAAATTAACACAAATAATTAAGTTCAAAAAGAATCATGGGAGAAAACCAAAGAGAAATAAGAAAATAATCTCAGAACCAGAAGGAATAAAGAGAATTAGAAGATTACTTGACCTAAAATGATGCTGTAAGAGTTGGAAAGCCCCAATGTAGCTATAGAACACGTGAATATTTATAAAGATCTCCATCATTTCTAAAAACTACCTATTTCAAATAGTTCCATCAATGACAATGAAAATACATATACTCCAAATATTTAAAATATGCATACTCTGTTGGGGCTCAGAAACCATTATCCTGAAATACGGCATTTGACAAAATGAACTAAAGAAGCATCAGGGTCTCTCTGATACTTCTTCTCTCCCCTCTCTCCCACAAAAGTTGAAGTTTCCTTATCTGTCTAAGATTTACACCCACAAAGAAGAACAATTGAGTTGTCTTCCCCTCCCTATCATTATCTATTATAGAAAATGAGACCAAGAATGTAACCACATCTGAATAGATCCTTTTACAAGATTATGACTGTCTCCAAGGATCACTTAAATCCAAAAGAGGGGCCAGGAGGGTCACAACTGTAATCCCAGCACTTTGGAAGGCTTAGGTGGGAGGACTGTTTGAAACCAGGAGTTCAAGTCCAGCCTGGGCAACATAGCAAGATCTAGTCTCTACAAAAACAAAAATGAATATAAATTAGCCAAGTGCAATGGTGTGTGCCTGGAGTTCCAGTTACTCAAGAGACTGAGGCAGACGGATCATTTAGCCCAGTGGTTGGAGGCCACAGGAAACTACTACTGAACCAGTGTATTCCAACCAAGGGGGATGCAACAGGACCCCATCTATAAAAAAGTAAACAAATAAATAAATTCCAAAGAGAACTATTTACATGTTAATTTGTTTCCTGATCGAGTCATTCATCAAAGTAATAATTTATTGCCCTTCAATACAATTCCGCTTCTCCCTCCTCCCATAACCCAATTTAACAGGATCCAAACTGCCATTCTTTCTTTAACCTGTGAGCTTACATGGTGTATAAGTTTCTGTACCTCACTGGGAGGTTGAATCCTCATTCCAAAGTCTCCAGTGTTTATGCGTTAAATAAATTTGTATGTCCTTTCTCCTACTAATCATTCTGTCCCATGTCAGTGCTTTTTGGCAAACCTGTGGCAGGTCAGGTCTCCATTAGCAACCAGAGCAGACTTCAACAACAACTTACTGTAACTCTGATGAATGTATAAAGTAAACATTAAAGAATTGGAGAAACTGGTGCCTTAGTACAAAGGCTGGAATGTAGAAGTAAGTCCATTAATACCCTGCCTGGGTTTTCTCAGACCTTAGGTTTTAATTAAAATAATATTGCACACCTTGTACCAGGACTCACTTCAGATAAAGTAATTGTTCCTAGGCTCTGAAGTAATTTTCCAGACTCCAGACCCTACTGAAAGATTAGAAAGAGGGAAACACTTCAGCTTGCAGGTGTACTCCACACAAAGAAATACGGTTTGAATGTGAATAAGCACTGGAGAAAAACTTACAGCTTTGAGTTGGTCTGGCGAGTTACTCTGACCTCCTCCCTGAAACTGGTTGTAGAGGTAAATACCCTTCTTTCCTAGTCTGTCTGCATCTCGTCATTGGACCACAAGAACAAGCAGCCAGAGCCCCATTCAGTAGAGAAACAAATCTTGTAGGGGTCAAGAGCCTCGGACTCCACAACTTCAAATACCTTTAAAATTAAAAAATGTAGAAAACTGAGAAAAGGGGGAAAATATTTCTAATTTTTTAAAAGACAGACAGCTTTATGTCCAAATGAAGGTATCACAGAGAAGTTTCTTTAGAAATAACTAACGTTTTGAATAATAATTCAAAAATTCTAAATAAGGTAGTAACACAAATAATTCTAACACAAATAATTCATACTAACTTAAAAAAATAGCGTACAGCAATCAAGTAAAGATTTTACCAAGAATACAAGATTAGAAATGCATTTTTATGATCAATTAAATAATCAGATTAAAATATATAATTCTGTCTACAAATGCTGAAAAGCATTTTATAAAATGCAAAATAATGTTAAATATTATAAAAATTGGAATGAATGGATAATTTTTTAAATTCTTGGAATATATAGAAGTAGATAAAAAGATTTAGCCAAAAAGCCAACTTCAAAGTAATGAAACAATAGCAGAGATTATCCCTTTTAAAATAGAAATAAAATAGATCCCCAAGATTGACATTATTATGTAACATTGTTTAAGGATATGGTAGCTACTATAATTAGAAATTAGAATAAAGAAACGTAGCAATATGGGAAAGGATAGAGTAAAATGTTTATTACTTGAAAGATAAATTTGATTATCTCGAAAGCTTAATATTACTAACTTAAACATTTTATGAATTATAATTTAATAGATTACTATGTTCCAAGTTAATATTTTATAGGAAAAGTATACGTATGTAAAACAATGGCCAGTTTGAAAATGAAATAGAATAAAAGATTACATGCAGGATTAAAAGCACAAAAAATAAAATTTCAGCCGCAAATTTCATAACAAGTATAAATGTAAATATTGAAAAAAAATTTTGTCAGCTTTGTCAAAGATCAGTTGGTTGTAAGTATGTGGCTTTGTTTCTGGGTTCTCTATTCTATTCCATATACTCATGTACCTATTTTTATACCAGAACCATGATGTTTGGGTTACTATAGCCTTAATGTGATGCCTCCAGCTTCGATCATTTGCTTAGGATTGCTTTGGCTAGTTGGGCTTTTTTTTTGGGTTCCATGCGAACTTTAGAATTTTTTTTTTCTAGTTCTTTGAAAAATGACATTACTAATTTGGTAAGAATTGCATTGCATCTGTAGATTGCTTTGGGCGTTATGGTCACCCTAATTATATTGATTTTGCCAATCCATGGACATAGGATGTTTTTCTATGTGTTCATGTCATCTATTATAATATCTTCCATCAGTGTTTTGTAGTTCTTCTTGTAGAGATCTTTTACCTCCTTGATTAAATATATTCCTAGCTATTTATTTTATTTTATTTTATTTTATTTTATTTTATTTTATTTTATTTTATTTTATTTTATTTTTTCTTATTGTAAATGGGATTGAGTTCTTGATGTGGTTCTCAACTTCAACATTACGGGCATTTAGAAGCTACTAATTTTTGGCTGGGCACGGTGGCTCATGCTTGTAATCCCAGCACTTTGGGAGGCCGAGGATCATGGATCATGAGGTCAGGAGATCGAGACCTTCCTGGCTAACACCGTGAAACACCATCTTTGCTAAAAATACAAAAAATTAGCCAGGCATGGTGGCGGGCTCCTGTAGTCCCAGCAACTTGGGAGGCTGAGACAGGAGAGTGGCGTGAACCTGGGAGGTGGAACTTGCAGTGAGCCAAGATCGCACCACTGCACTCCAGCCTGGGCCATGAGCAAGACTCCATCTCAAAAAAAAAAAAAAAGATATACTACTATTTTTTGTGCATCAACTTTGTATCCTGAAACTTTACTGGCATCATTTATAAAATCTAGGATTCTTTTGGAGGAGGAGTCTTTAGAGTGTTCCAGGCGTAAGATTATATCATCAGTGAACAGAGATTTTGACTTCCTCCTTTTTAATATGGATGCCTTTTAATTATTTCTCTTGACTAATTGCTTTGCCTAGGACTTTCAGTATTTTGTTGAATAGGAGTCATGAAAGTGAGCATCCTTGTCTTGTTCTAATTCTTACTGGGAATGTTTTCAGTGTTCCCCTGTTCAGTACGATATTGGTTGTGGATTTGTCATATGATTTTTATTATTTTGAGATATGTTCTTTGATGACTATTTTGTTGATGGTTTTTACTAAGAAAAGATGCTAGATTTTATTATCAAATGCTTTTTCTGTATCTATTGAGATGATCAAATGGTTTTTGTTTTATGTGGTGAATCACATGTGTTGATTTACATATGCTGAACTATCCTTGAATTGCTGGAATAAAAACAACTTGATCATGGTGTGTTGTCTTTTTAATATGCTGTTGGATACACTAGCAAAAGGACACCCTATTCAATAAATAGTGCTGGAAAAAGTTGACAAGTCATATGCAAAATAATGAAACTAGACCCATATCTTTCACCCTAAAAAAAATTAACTCAAGATGGATTAAAGACTTAAATTTAAGACCTAAAACTCTAAATATCCTGAAAGAAGCCTAGGAAAAAGTTTTCTGGACATTGGTCTACACAAAGAATTTATGACTATGTCCTCAAAAGCAAACATTAAAATACATAGACAAATGAGCCTTAGTTACACTAAAAACTTCTCACAGAAAAATAAATAACCTATATAGTAAATAGACAACATACAGAATAAGAGAAAATGTAAACTATACAACTGACAAAGTTCTAATATCCAGAATCGAAAATAAACTTCAACAGTTCAATGAGAAAAAATATATAACGCAATTCAAAAGTAAGCAAATAATATAAACAGATATTTTTTTGAAAGAGGACAAGCAAGCAACCAACAAATGTATAAAAAAAAGTTAAACATCACTAATAATCAGGGAAATGCAAATTAAAACCAGAATGAGATACCATTGTGACAGCCATTTATACCAGATGTGAGAGACTATTTTATACCAGGCTATTATTAAAAAGTCAAAAAACAAGAGATGTTAGCAAGGATGTAGAGAAAAGTAAACTCTTATACATTATTGGTAGACATATAAATTAGTACAATTTATGGAAAACGATATGAAGGTTTTTCAAAGAACTAAAAATAGAACTATCATTCAATCCAGCAATCTCACTACTGGGAAAATATGTATACATAAAAGCTATCTCCCTATATATGTGCATCTATAAAATGGTGTGCATATATATATGTGTGTGTGTGTTTATGTATATGTGTGTCTCTCTCTATATATGTATATATGTATCTATATATATGTGTGTATACCTATATCTACATATCTGTGTGTGTATTTATATGAGTATCTGTATACACATATATATGTGTATATATAGGGTATGTATGTGTGTATTCCATTATGTATATATAATGGAATATATATATTCCATTAGACATATATATATGCCATAAAGACATAAAGAAGAATGAAATCATGTATTTTGTAGTAACATGGACAGAAATGGAGGTCATTATCCTAACTGAAATAACTCAGACACAGAAAGTTGAATACTACATGCTCTCACTTATAAGTGGGAGCTAAACAATGGGTACACATGGATGTACAGAGTGGAAAAATAGACCTTGGACACTCCAAAATGGGAGTGGGGGAGGTTTGAAAAATTACGTATTGCAATGTTCCCTGTTTGCATGATGAGTACACTAAAAGCCGAGACTTCACCACTATGCAACATATCATGCAACAAAACTGTACTTATACCCACTAAATCCATAAAAATAAGAAATTTAAAAAGGAATAATAAATTAAAAAGTTAATACATTGTCAAGAAGAATACATGGAAAGAACATTGTCAATGAGTAGAAACTGAATATAATTAAACCACTAATACCCTGAATATCTAAAACATCTACACACTCCATACGACCTTCTAAATAATATAAGTAGAATACACACACATACACACACACACACACAAATATACATATCACAAACTGTTTTTTATCAACACAATAATCAAGGGAAAATAATAGTCAGGGAAAATCTAAGGAGAGTAATAAACCTTCTGATGTGGATAGGAACAGATACATTAGACACTACAACTCAAAGTGGTGATAATTAAGAATTATAATTAAATTTTATTCTGCAATTATATTCTTCTGGAGTGAAAATGGTTAGACAAATCAGTGAGAAATATGGATAAAAATGAAAATTAGAAAATTGAAACCATGGTGATATTTTAATAAGTTATGTTTACATTTTGTAACATTGGTTTAAAGAGCAATTATATGATAAGGTTGTTTGTTTTATTCTTGTAAATCTGTTTAAGTTCCTTGTAGATTCTGGATATTAGACCTTTGTCAGATGGGTAGATTGCAAAAATGTTCTTCTATCCTGTAGATTGCCTGTTCACTCTGATGATAGTTTCTTTTTCTGTGTAGGAGCTCTTTAGTTTAATTAGATCCCATTTGTCAATTTTAGGTTTTGTTGCATTTGCTTATGGAGTTTTTGTTATGAAATCTTTACCCATGCCTATGTCCTGAATGCTATTGCCTAGGTTTTCTTCTAGGGTTTTTAAAATTTTGGGTTTTACATTCAAGTCTTTAATCCATCTTTAGTTATTTTTTGTATAAGATGTAAGAAAGGGGTCCAGTTTTAGTTTTCTGCATATGGTAGCCAGTTTTCCCAGCACCATCAAAAAGTGGGTGTTTCAAGACAGTGTCCGGAAGGATGAGGGGAGCACTCAAGTGGGAGGGAGGGGAAAACTAAAACTTTGTTACTCTAAGCAAATATCACAACAAAAACAGCCTTATAACAAGAGAAGATAAAATGTAAACAAATCTCAACAAAAATGTAACCAGAAGCTTATCAGATCACAGGAAGAGTCATTACCAGAGTCAGAAGGCAGATGCTGGGGATCTTGCCTTTGGAGTTGGGGCCTCCCTAGCACAGGACAACAACAGACTTCGGCTCCTCTTACAAGTAAGCTCCATTTATTAAGACTAATTGTTACTTTGGGCACCCTCTGTTGTTTGTTCAGGAAGGCACTCACCAAGCAAGCAACACTGAAACTGTGGCTCTGGGAGCAGTGTTCTGGGAGCTGTGCTAAAAATGCTCTTCTGAACTTGAACAGTCGTTGTGGGAACAGTGTCTGGGGACGTGTTCCAGGACATGTGTTAATTTCTGGGCTTTTAGCCAAATCTTACACAAGTTTTTAACCTTTTCACCTTTGATGCCCCTGCCTCTTATAGATAGAGGCATATTTTTTTAAACGGCGTTAGCGTGGCCAATTTTTCCTCTTCCTACAGTGGGCGAAGGACATGAACAGACATTTCTCAAAAGAAGACATTTATGTGGCCAACAAGCATATGAAAAATAGCTCAACATCACTGATCATTAGAAAAAATGCAAATGAAAACAATGAGATATCATCTCATGCCAGTCAGAATGGTATTTATTAAGAAGGCAAGAAACCACTGATGCTGGCAAGGCTGTGGAGAAATAGTCAAGTTTTTACACTGTTGGTGGGAATGTAAATGAGCTCAACCATTGTGGAAGACAGTGTGGTGATTTCTCAAAGACTTAGGCAGAAACATCATTGGACCCTGCAATCTCATTACTGGGTGTATACTCAAAGGAATATGAGTCACTCTATTGTAAAGATACATGCACACGTATGTTTATTGAAGCACTATTTACAATAGCAAAGACATGGAACTGACGCAAATGCCCATCAATGATAGACTAGATAAAGAAAATATGGTACATATATACCATGGAATTCTATGCAGCCATAAAAATGAATGAGATCATGTCCTTTGCAGGGACATGCATGAAGCTGGAAGCCATTATCCTCAGTGAACTAACATAGGAACAGAAAACCAAACACTGTATGTTCTCATTCATAATTGGGAGCTGAACAATGAAAACACATGGACACAGGGAAGGGAAACAACACACACCAGGGCCTGGAAGGGGGCTGGAAGGGAGGGAGAGCATCAGGACAAATAACTAATGCATGCAGGGCTTAAAAACTAGATGACGGGTTGATAGGTGCAACAAACCACCATGTCACACATATACTTATGTAGTAAACCTACACATTCTACATGTCTATCTCAGAACTTAAAGTAAAATAAAAATTGAAAAATAATAATAAAATAAGAGCAATTATAGTCAGGTCAATTGAGTACCATTAAAAAATTTCAGCCTCTAATATTTTCATAATAAGAAATTATAAATTAATAATTTAAATATATATATATATATATATAGTACTACTGGAAGAAAAGTTTGACATTCTGGTCATTTACTATGTTGGATTCAATAAATGGAGTGATATGTAGTCATTGTATTAGATATGGTAAGTAATCTGGAAATGATTTAAAGTATATGGAGGATGTGGATAGATTATATGGTAATACTATTTCTTTTTATAAAATAAAAGATCACCTGTGATTTGGGATCTTCAGGGGTTTAGGAATGAATTCCCTAGAAATACCAAGGGACAATTGTATATAAATTACTTAGTATCTAGCTCATTGTAGGTACTCAGTAACATATTTGCTAAATGAATGAATGGATATTATTAGAAATGCAGGGCTAGGCCGGGCATGGTGGCTCACACTTGTAATCCCAGCACTTTGGGAGGCCAAGGCGGGTGGGTCACGAGGTCAGGAGATCGAGACCATCGTGGCCAACATGGTGAAACCCTGTCTCTACTAAAATACAAAAAATTAGCCAGGCATGGTGGTGTGCACCTGTAGTCCCAGCTACTAGGGAGGCTGAGGCAGGGGAATTCCTTGAACCCTGGAGGCAGATGTTGCAGTAAGTCAAGATCACACCACTGTACTCCAGCCTGGTGACAGAGCAAGACTCCAAAAAAAAAAAAAAAAAAGGAAAATGCAGGGTTAGCAGTTCAGAAAAGAGTGACTGACAGATGCCATCAAGGATCTATGACTCAATTTTTCCATTGCCTCATCCATAGGGTGTTAGAGGACTGCTGAAACTCCAGGCATCATGTGGCCATTAAGAGCACTGAGAAAAGAATAAGAAATGGTTTTTAGTCTGTCTTTGTATCAGGCAAGTAAAATATTTGCAAGCCCCCCTTAGCAGAACTGTACTCTTTTTGTGTATAACTGGGATATATCATCTTTTTGCTAAAATAGATCTGAGATCATAATTATTTAGTAGTCTGTATATCTAAACTGAAGGAATTAAAGTGAAAATCAGACATTGAATGTAACATTTATGTTCAACAAGTAAAACTTCAGCAAATGAAAATGAAATGAATGCTAAATATAAACATATTTTTAGCTTATATCAAGTCAAAACTCTTCTTTGTTTAGTGCAAAAGTACTATTACAAATCCAAAAGAAGAAATACTAGAAAATTAAGAAATGGACAAAAAATTTATCCCGATTGATCTTCTGTCTTCCAATTTTGTCACATACAACTAATGCTCCACTTAGCCTCAGAGTGATACTTTTACAAATGTGTTTCACTCCAGTCCTCTGCTCAAAACACTACAGTGACTTCAGCAAAATCTTGCTAAAGAAAAGTTAAAAGTTATCTTATGTAATCCAATGCCTACATTCTTTCTCTTAGTCTTCTAGTCACAAGAGAGGTGCTTCACCATGAAAATCTATAAACCTCCACTTCTCTCTTGTCGGCTACCATTTGTCTTGCATGATGGCTATAGACTCAGATTCCCTGACAAAACATCAGCAAACTTGCTGTGTGTTGTTCAGACCAGGGCTGTAAAGAAGTAATCATTCCTTTCTTGTCTTTTTCCTGTCAATGCAGATGATGATAGACATGGGCAGAACCAAGGAGAGAAATGTCCTTCAATCCCTTCCTGGAAAAAAGCCAGTCACCAGAGAACGAACACACACACACACACACACACACAGAGGCAAATATGCTCGGACCATTACATGAATACAAAACAAACTTGTTTGTTAGTCTCTTAAAATTGTTAGATCTTAACTGAAACATTCTTATTAATACTGATGATGAGACTATTCATTCCACTCGACTGAGAATTACCTCTTCCCTCTTATCCTAATTGATATCCCTGGAGTAGGCATGAATATATGACAACTTAAGATGTATTCTTTTTTCACAGTCCATACCTTCTAAGATATTTTTCTGTCTTTTTAAGGCTTAGGGGTATTAAAAGCCTCTCCAGGCTGAACATGGTGGTTCACAACTATAATCCCAGCACTTTGGAGGCCAAGGCAGGAAGATCAATTCAGATTTGAAGTTTGTGATCAAGCTGGGCAACATGGTGAGACTCTGTCTCTACAAAAATTTAAAAATAAAAAATAAGCTGGGCATGGTGTTGCATGTCTGTAGTCCTAGCTACTTGGGAGGCTGAGGTGTAAGGATAACTTGAGGCCAGAAGTTTGAGACTACAATGAGCTGTGATCAGCTGCTGCACTCCAGCCTGGGCAACAGAGACCTTGTTTCCTGAAAGAGAGAGAGAGAGAGAGAGAGAGAGAGAGAGAGAGGAGAGAAAGAGTGAGTGAGAGAAAGAGAGAGGGAGGGAGGGAGGGAGGAAGGAAGGAAGGAAGGAAGGAAGGAAGGAAGGAAGGAAGGAAGGAAGGAAGGAAGGAAGGAAGGAAGGAAGGAAAGGAGGGAGGGAGGGAGGGAGGGAGGAAGGAAGGAAGGAAGGAAGGAAGGAAGGAAGGAAGGAAGGAAGGAAGGAAGGAAGGAAGGAAGGGAGAAAAGAGAAGAGAAAAAAGAGAAGAGAAGAGAAGAGAAGAGAAGAGAAGAGAAGAAAGGGAGGGATGGGGAGAGGGAGAGAGGGAGGGAATCTTTCCAACATATGCTGATAACCAGGGGTAGAGGGTATCAATCTTTACAAGACACAGCCTCTGTTTTTAGTAGCTTAAGTTCTTCCAAATGAATAATCTTTAGGGTATCATTATTGTTACCTCATAATTGCTGTTATCGTGATCTTTTTTTATGATTGTATAAGTGTATGTGTCTGTTGCTGTCTGCATTGCTATATTGCTTATTTCCACTGCACTTTCCAATTCCTTTTGCGTCTATTTCCTCATTAAGAAAAAGTCTGATTTGATCTGTTAGTCACCAAGCAATATGGAATGTTTTATTACATACTATTACTGGTTCTAAATTTTTAGAAATGATATCTCAATTATTGCTTAATAAAAAACTTATTAGACGTTTACTTTTCTTATTTTAGAGGTAATAAAAGTAAAGTACAAGGAAGTTAAATAACGTGTCCAAGGTCACATCGCTAGTAAATAATGAAACAAAATAGAATTTAAACACTATTCAATACTGTTTTTTTTGTTTTGTTTTGTTTTGTTTTGTTTTGTTTTGTTTACCAATCTACCCTACTGGCAATTGAGAAAATGAGGAATGACTTTCTTTGGTTCAGGTGTTAATTTCTGATTCAATTAGTGGTGCTCAGAATGACAGTATTATTTAGGACATAACCTGGAGACATTTTATAAATTGTAAACAGGTGTTTTTCTCAGAAGACTTAGGGTATCAGAGTGATTCAATACTGTAAACTGTCCAGATCAAATATTAGATATATTGATTAAGCCTGATCTCCTCTTCCTCCTCCTCCAACTCCTTTTTTCTTTCTTCTCTCTCTATCTCCTCCAACTCCTTATTTTTCTTCTCTCTCTATTTTTTTTTTCTCCTCTATCCCCATCTATAAGTTTGTCTCTGGCTTTATTTAAACTCTGTCTTCAGTTACATCATCACCATAGATATATATATATTGTTTAAGTAAACTCATTATTTCTAAGATGATAATTGATCCCAGATAATAATATTTTTATTTAAAATTTAAAAGATATTGAGGCCAATAAATTAATTTAAATTTGCAGACTTGTTACTATAGTACAATGATATCAACATAAAATGTATTATGCTGTAATTGAGAATCAAAATTTTATAAAAATGTTGTATTGTAAATAGCTTTAAATATAAAACAAGAACTAAATTAGAAAAGACTTTGAATTTTTAAAAGATAAGACAGACACAAAAATGACTTGCTCTCACTTTATGTGAACATATATTACTTAGGTTATTTTCCATTTGCCACTTTATGAAAATCCAAACCATTGTTATATAGAAGTGTGAATTGATGGCTAGTCTTTAATATTAAAAAAATACTTGTAATTTGTCACACTGGGAAACACTTTATACATATATTTGTGTTTCACTATGTCATAAGACAACAAGATAGTCTCCAGTTTGACACATCAGAAATGCAATTTAATTCTGTCAAAAGAAATACAGGAAAGATATAGCTATTTCTGACTTCACAGTATAAACAATATACAAGGATTTTTAGTTGTTTAAATGAAACTTTTTTTTAACTGAGAGCATGAAATGCTGAAAGAAAAATAAAACAGTGAGAAATTATTTTATTCTTTCAAAATTATATACTATATGTTTGGAACTTTCAATTAGACTTTTTAGAGTAAAATAGTTTGTCATGCTTTTACAATGAAAATAAAATTAGCAGATCTATAATGCCAATAAATAGTCTCAACAGTTATATCACATCAGTGAATTTTGAAGACATTAACAATTATTAATATTATCATCTGATTATTTAAAAAGTAAATATTAAAGTGTATATCATAAATTTTAGTTTTTGAATTTTAGGACCTTAAATTTGGTTAAATTCAAATTTATGGATTAAATTGTATCAGGTATGATAAAATATGAACATAATATGTTTAAATAGGGAAATTAGGCTTAAATATATTTTAAATAGGGAAATTATGCTTGAAGACACTATTTAGGTGGAAATTTATCAATTATAAGTGTCGAAAAATTAACTAATTATAGGCCCAAACAGTGCAAACTCAGAAAACTCCGGGTATCTTGCATTATCAGATAAGAAATACTTGTATTTCTCATTATTAGATTAGGAATACTTGAATTTCTAATGTGTTCTATCTTCAGGTATTAAGAAACACCACAAACACTAAAAACAAAAGCAAAAATCAATCACATTTTATTCAAGGGAGAAGACTTAATGTATTTTCTAAAACAAATCTTTTTTATTGAAGTCCTGCTGTTGTGGCTGTAATGGTAATGCTGATTTTGGTAAACTATCTCCTGGAGGTTATGAGTGTGAGTAAAACATGCAAAGACATCTCACCAATGCATAATCACAGTTTACAATTTGACTCCAACATTGGGACACATATTCTGAGAGATATTTGTTTCTTCCATATCATGTGCTTGGGAGATTGGTTTAAGAGGCCCATTTACATGCTATCATGATATAGCAGTTTCCATGTTACACTTCTGAATCTGCTCAGAATGTCTTCATTTAATAGTTTAAATTTCTAGCATGATTTTTGGCAGATAATGGGTACTCATATATACATACATATATATATACACACACACACTTGTTAATAAATGAGTAAACAAATATAAAAATTAAATTTTCTGTCTATCTCATTATATAATGACATACATTTAAGTGGAAACCTTCATAATATGAAAAATGAATCAACCCTTCGATTTTGTAATAGGGATTTTTCTGTGGATTTACCTAATGATCCACTCGTGTGTCTAGAAAACTATATTATTAACTTTTAACTTTAATAAATTAATCAAAAGTATGTATTTTTACTGACATACTGGCATATAATCTGCCCTTGAGAAATAGCACTGTTTTTCTGAAATCTTTTTTCTTTGTTGATTTGTTTTGTTTTATTCTAAGATAATGGAATGATGAAATGGCGTACAAATTCACTGACTGACCAACAAAGTACCAGATAACGTAGTTATTACTTTATATATGTTATTTCACTAATCTTTTATGATCCTAAGAATGCCTGTTATTATGTGTTTTTATCTGTGAAAACAAAGTTAATCAACATAGCTTTAAAAAGGTAGTGCTAAATGAACAGAAACTTCACAATTGACAAATTGACCTTGGCTAAGGTGTCCATCTGAATTTTAATTTTGTTCTTCCATGAAATCAGAATAATAATACTCATAGCTTAAGTTGTTGTGATAATTACATGATATTATTAATGAGAAAAGTATAGCACAGTGCCTGATACATAAAAATGTTCGATATTTGTTAAGAGAGAGCAAGATTAAATAATGTGTCAAAGATCACAAAACCATGAACGAGAGCAGGGAATCTGATCATTTTATATTGTCCTTTGTCCATGTATTCCACAAAATCTACACTGGTTTAAAATTACATAGAAAATAAGAATTTTTAAATAAACTTTAGGTTTTCTAATTATCTATTACTTTTTAAAATTATTTTAATATATATCTCTAGTTGTTTTCACTGATTAAGTTAACCATGTTTATGAGAGTTAGCATTATCTTATCAAACTTAAAAAATTTACAATTCTTTGCATATCTGTGTAGATTTAGTAGTTCACATAGAAAATTCTCTAAACTGACACTAAAAGGATATTTGTATGAAAAGATTGTAGGACAGTGTGGTAGAGCAGACATGCAGAGATACGAGTAAGTGTAATTCAGATGGAAAGATCGTAATTTCAAGGGTTTATTGAGACAGACACACAGTTTTCATCAGGTAAGTTGGTATCTCTAAGTATTCCTTAAGTTTTCACTGTCATGCCTGCCTGTCATTCCTATTAAAGTTCTCAAGGTTGATTTCTCTTTCAACAGTACTGATTTAAAAAAACAACTGAATGCACTGTTGATTGTTTGTGTCCTGCTGCAGTGTAGACCCAACATGAATTAGCAAATGGACTCAAAATCAGATAGCTAAGGATCAGGTTCCCTTATTCCCCAAATTCCATTTTTTTTTTTTTTTTTTTTTTTTTTTTTTGAGACGGAGTCTTGCTCTGTCACCCAGGCTGGAGTGCAGTGGCCGGATCTCAGCTCACTGCAAGCTCCTCCTCTCGGGTTCATGCCATTCTCCTGCCTCAGCCTCCCGAGTAGCTGGGACTACAGGCACCCACCACTTTGCCCGGCGAGTTTTTTTGTTTTTTTTTTTTTTCCTTGTGTTTTTTAGTAGAGACGGGGTTTCACCGTGTTAGCCAGGATGGTCTCGATCTTCTGACCTCGTGATCCGCCCGTCTCGACCCCCCAAAGTGCTGGGATTACAGGCTTGAGCCACCGCGCCCGGCTTGCAAGTTAGGAGTAACATGCCGTGACTCGGATGCTTTTCAAAAGAACTCAAAATTTATATTCTAAATGGGATGCCCTAAAAAGCAACAATACTTCAAGGAAACAAAAACAAAAGCTTCTTGGACTACAGACATAGGAGTTGCGGCGGTACTTTTTCATGTAGCACGTCACACCAGCTATTAATATGTTGGTCTCTCGGCTCAACACCCACTTTCTAATTTCCCCTGTGCATTGCTGGGTTGGGGTTATGAAAACTACATTTCTCTTGCCAACTGACATTCTGTTAGGTGCTTCCAATAGAAGGTGCTGGTAGGTAATGAGAGTGTGGAAGGACAAGCAAAACCTGTTTCTAACACCAAGAAGCAGCATTTGCTGTGAATGACTGAAACAACATGGGGGTGGTATGATTTGTGAACCTAGCAGTCAAGGAGAAATAGTATTTGTTGTTGCTGATTCTCTCCTTATTTTTGTGAATCCAGAATGGAGTACGAGAGCATTTTCAATCATGTTTTAGCAAGTTTGGGTACATAGACTCCAGTCTGGGAAATTAATATCTTGTGTGCTCCAGATATTACCTTTTCTTTCTTTATGGTCTTCTCCTGACTAGTCTTTGGTTGTTCTTATAGCCCTTCTGTGTCCTTTGACGCCAATTTCTTATAGTAAATGTCCAGTATTTGAACTATTGACAATGGTATCAATTTTCTTTATCTGACTGATGTATATGATACAGAATCTCAAAGCTCACATAGAAGAGATATTTTCACATTCATGTTGGATATTTAATAACTCTGATCCTAAAATATAGATTTTCTTCAAAATTGTTTCAGTCATATATATTTTTTGCTGTTGCTAATGACTGCACTCATCTATACATATTATTACGAGATATGTAAAGCAGTTCTTAGATTGTGGTTCTAATGAGACCTACTTAGTCTCTAACACCGCATATTAGAAGAAACACTGAGTTCTCATGACATAGATAATTTCATAAACACTTTTAAGAAATAAAATTATGCTATTGATCTCCGAGTGGCCTAAGTAGAGAAATAGAATATTTAGCATAAATCCATCTCTCATAGATCTAACACCATAATGCTCTGAAAATGAACCAGAATCATTTTTTATTCTGAATCATGAATATTCATTTGCTTAGTGATCACTAACAAATGCACATTTTTCCTCATGAAATTTGAATTTATGTTTAGCTGCATCTTTAAATTGAAAAATAAATAGTATATCTTATCCAACTGATTAAGAACAAAAGCTCTAGCATCTAAATAGCTATTTTTGAAAGCGAACTTCTGTAGTCACTTCCTGCTTGGCTCTAGTCAAGTCATTCTGTGAACTAGGTAAAACAATACTCTCAGCATCGCAGGATGGTTTTAGTGATTAAATAAGGTGACACTTGGAACAGTGCTTGAAACTTATTAAACCCTCTATAATTGTTAGTTAATATTGTTATTACTATTACTATTTTCTCTAAAATGGCAGACAACTGTTTTAAATAAGCAACACTAAAGGAACATTTTCACAGATTATCATTTTGAATCACAGTATATAATTTGTTTAAAATAATTTGCAGATTCAAAGTAAATATTAGTGTTCTTACAATTAAAACATCACTGCAGAGTGTGTTTACAGTAAATATTTGAAACATAATTGGCAGACGCTACTATATATAGTTTATTTTTGATTGCGTGGGCATTATATACATGTTATGATTGTTTGATGCACAATATTATATTGGGTTTAAATTTTACTAAAATAAGTCAAAGCTTTTAGTAATACTAGTTGGTTGGGCTGTATGTTTGTATCATACCACAGGCTAAGACCTATGATAAGAGGCAAATAAAGAATGGGAATATAGTCCATGCCTTCTCAAAACTCATGATATGCCTGGGTTGGATAGACGTATTGTCTAGTAATTATAACATGATACGATGAACATTGCACCAGAAATATGCTCAAAACTCTGTGAGAACTTGAAATCTTGATAATAACAATGATATCTAGCATGTAAAGGTATTCTTCAGAGATTTCAATGAGGGGATGATTTTTGAGTTAATAAATGCAAAAGTGGAGCAAGATTTTAGGTGAGAGATTACCGCAGAAAATGCACAGAGGTATTCAAAATGGCCCCTTTTTTGTAAATCTTCAAGCAATATCATAGTTCAATTGCATATGTGAAATTGATGAGAGCTGTAGTGTAAATTTTAGGAAACTAAAAGAGAGGAGAAAGAACTGAGAAAGAGAAATATTCAGCTAGTTGCATGAAATTCTGACCAGTGTGTAGATGTGTTCCATTCTCACTCATCACATTTCCCTTTGTCTTAGTCACAAATATATTCTTTTGGAGAATATTCTTTTAATCTGTCAGAAAAAAAAAATTAATACTTAAGTAATATTTCTTTCTAATTTATGCCTCTAAATGTTACTCATCATGTTGAATGTATTCAAAATTTATATATTAAATACATGTGTATTATATATTCTGTGAGCTATTCTGTAAATTCACATCTAAAATAATTACCAAGGCTCCAGTTATATGGATTGTAATTATCCTCAATTCAGAAATCTTTTTGGAAAATTTCATGTGATCTTGATCTTTAATTTTGTATGTGGAAGTGAGAAAACAAAACTTTTACCCTTAGTCTTTGAGTTTAGGTGAGTTAAAAGCAACAGCTTCCTGCTTCAGAGTTTATTATTTGTTTTGGACAGGCAGGCTATTAATGAACAACTGAAACCTACTTTTAAACAGAAATTCCTCCCCAGAGCCTACTATGAAGTGTATGATCACTATTCACTCTACTGACAAAACCTGGTACGTTTAATGAACATCCAGGGTTAACCTATAGCTGTGCAACTCCCTGGCTTGTCTTTTTGAGATGAGAGTTCCGCAGCATGATGAAATACACTCTTCTCTCTCCTAACTAATGAGAAACAAGCCTACTGTCTGGGCAAAAATAGTGCAGAGAATGTGCCTCAGAGGGATCGCTGAAACTATCCAGAAAATTATATTCAGGATCGTTACTGATCTCAGTATAGTGTTTTTCATATCTTTACTTGGAAAGGACATAAAATAGAATTTGAAAGCACATGGTGGAGACTCAAATCATTGACTCTAATACAGATAGTTATCTATCTAGAAAGAAATATTTCACATATTATTTAATTACAACTCTCATAAAACATCTGTGTTATTTGCTCTGTTTGGTTATCCAAGTACAGATTGTACATTATTTTCCTAGACAAAACAGCTAGTTGCATGAATAAAGGAATCTATAACAGGGCAATTCATTTTGGCCAATATCCCAAGTTGGACAGTAAGGAATTAATATACCTATTTTCTAATGCAGAACCTTATAATTGTAAGTAGAATTTGCCCTTCAAATTGATTCACCAACTCCTGGGAACATTAAAGGGTATCCCTGCACTGTCTTGTTCTCCTCCAATTCTTTCCCTATATTTTATTCAAAGAGATCTTTCTATGAGTCAATTCTGATAACTTTCCAGGAAATCTGCTGGAATAAGCGTAGTCAGAAAAATACCTTCCCTGAAAACCCTTCCCATCTTTATAATCCACAACAATGAACCATAGCAGACTTATTAAATAGTATAATATAAACTATGTATCTATTCTTCTAGCTATCTTATGCATTATAATTTGGATCAATTTGAAAGAGTAGGGCAAAAGTCTACATATCAACCCTTTGAGCCCAGTGAAAGTAAGTGGAACACATTCTGAAGGGGTCACTATAATATAGCCTAATAAATAAAGGTCTACCTTCTTAAATTCGTTGGTACATCTGTCTATTAAAAATCAGAGTATCTCAAATTTAAATAGGCAACACTTTCATAAACAATACAAGGTATAACAACTCCAGTAGAATTTGAAGTAATAGTTGTAGAATAAATAGAGAGAATATAAATAGTCTCATGTAAATTCAGGTCTATATGAGATACTTTAATGAATGATCCACCTCTCTTCCACAAAAGATCATTCTTAAGATATTTATAGATCTCAGAAATGTGGATGAAACACAATGAAACCTTTAATAACAATTTCTAAAAACTAAAGGTTTGGGAAGGGTATTAAAAATATTGAAAATATCCACAAAGCCAATCTATCTCAGTGGATGAATAATAATATCAAAACTAAAGAAAGGGCCTTGCAGGCACATATTGAATATTTTTGCGTAATCTTCATATGCTAACAGGAAGGGTAAAGAACTAGAGACAGGATAACTAGTGCAAGTAGGAGAGGCACGAGATACCTAACCTTTGTAGGAAAAATGTTAGCTTGATTAACTAACCAGAGATACACACATTTGAGGGGTTTATTCTAATGCAACATTTCCTCATCAAGCTTGTTCAGTCAGAATTGGGTAAGCAAGCTAAAGTCTGAAATCTGTGTGGTACACAGATATATTTCTCAGGATTCTTGAATGCTTCTACTTGGAGCACTTAGATTCTTCCATCGTTCTTTCATAAACCTAAATTCAAGTAAATAAACTCACCTATTTAAATTTAAAAGCTGATTTGATGAAAGTATTAGAAAATGGTAAGCTGATAATTTTCTTTTATGGCCCTGTTGAAAGAATATATTTGTTTAAAAAATCAGACATGCAGCTACTGAATTATTTATTAATCAATTTTGTAATCATTTCAAGTCCCTGATTTTATGTTTTACCAAAAATACAATGTCAATCAACTTATTCCATGCTGTAGATTTGCATCTAAGTCTGGGATGGGGAATGATGTTTAAGTGCTGTCATGGTTTGAGAGAAACACTAGTGTTTTCTTTGATGTTATATGATAACAGAGGCTCCTACTGATCATCCAGTATCCATCTGGTTCTAAGCTGGTGGTCCTCAAAGTTGGCTGCATATTTTCCCTTCATTTCTGTTTCATGGGCCTTACAGGCCTGGAAACTATTTATTCTATGTTCATGCTATGTTGGAATACACTAGAATGGTCCCACTGCAGCCCCCAAGAAAGTTAAACATAAAACTCACCAGGCTATGAGGCTCTTTGAGGCCTTTCCTGCCTATACACCCAGGCACTATTTCAATTTTGTTTATCCCAACTTTTCTTAGTCTCTACTTGGAAAATTTGTCATGTAACCTCTCTGCATTCAGAGCTAGAGGTGTCAAAGTAATTAGAGGTGTTTGCCTAATCGCAGACCTATTGTGGGATACAGAGTATAGGGTTCATTTTCTAAACATTCATCACTTTCGCTTCTACCAATCCCTCAAAACACCCAAAGCAGAAATTATTCTTCCTAATGAGAAAAATGGAAAAAGCCTGTTAATAATTATAATGTGTCTTTCAAGACTTTTATCTCTCAATTGCTGTAATGGCCTAGGTTTTCTACTCATAAAAGTCAAAGAAAGAGACTTTTATTCTATTATTTGTGATACACCATCCTTTGAATTTGGGCACATAAAAGCATATCTGCTTGAATAAGAGGAAGAAAAAACTGTTTTCCTAAAGGGAAAAACAATTTTTGAATAAAAATAATCTCTAGTTAAAAATGTCAAAAACATGCATAAGAGTAACATATAAAAATGAAAAAGTGTAACATACAAAAATGAAGAAGTGTAAAAGGAAAGATGAATTATTTCACCCCCAATGAATGGAAAATTATATACATAAAATAAAGATAATGTCAATTGAGAGACTAGAAAAAGATATTATGTTAAATATAATAAAATAATGTTAATATTTTCATAAAAATATTTTGCTACAAATATATAAAGAAAAGAAAAACTGGAAAATTAAGGGACAGTCATAAAAATTTAATTTAATAAATAAATAATAAATGTAGAGTGTTTTTAAACACAGTTATCATCAAACAAATTAAAAATACATAACCTTTATTTACTTATTAGTTGACAAAGCCTGAAAAAGACTATATATACCTTGGAGATGTGAGTGTATAAAAAATCAGACCCACTCACTTGGTTCTGGATACATATAAAAACTGCTATACTATTTGTAGGACAACTTAATCATGATCATATCTATATCTATGTCTCCATAGAATATGTGCATACACTGCTTTATAAATCTGACTTTAGTTACAAAATATTATTTAATGTATTAATTTATAGTTGTTCAAGCTATATGTATAAGTCACGTAGTTATGAGAGCAAAAACTAAAGTATCCTGCATTAGGAAGTTTACTAAATTCTGATAGTTCTATAAAATGAAAGACTTTTTTTGCCATTAAAATGACAATGTTGACCTGCCTTACGTGTATTTGCATATACATATATATATAGGAATCTTACAATTCGTGATTTTTATAAAACTACTTGTAGAGTACAATCATACCAATGAAAATCTGTTTACTCAACAAATATTTTTCTGGAATTACTATGTATTAGAACCTGTGTCAAGAACTGGGAAGAAAATGTTGAACACAATAATTGTAATGTTTTCCTCATGCAGTTAACAGCCTAGTAGAAAAGAAAGGGAATCCTTAATAAACAGTCATAGAACCTCTACCCTGGCTTTTCTTTGTTTCACTTCCACCTAATGGAATTAACACATTTATAACAAACCTGGCTCTATATTCCATATGTTCATTCAAGAAATATTCTTCTAGGCGCTGAAATGACAATATTGAACAAAGTTTACCTATCAATACCCTTGTGCATAAGAAAAAATGTAATAAAGGCCCATTTAAGATTGAGATTATGAACTTTTGGAGGCCATAAATACATTTATTTCATGTATGTCTAACTAATCTTTTTTCTTATTCCATAAGTGTATAAAATAGCTTGTCATAATTATGATGCAATTTCATGGCCCTTGATAACTTCCAATGTGCTGCATCGCTACAGAATAAGTTGGAACCAATTTCCCCTCATAAAAGCCCCCTAAGATTTTATCTGGACCTCTTTCTCCAGTGTTATTTAACATTGTTCATTCTCACATATTGTTGAATTTTCCAAGTTGCATTTTTTTTGCAGAGTTTTATGTATTTCCCATTTTTCCCATGTATTAATAGGTCTCTCAATGTAGATCCTCAAATCCAACCCACTCTTCAAATTCTAGCTCTAATATTATCTCCTCAATCTTGTGTTCCTGATAAATGTTAAATCTCTGTTTCTAAACCCTCAGTGAATTTGGCCAGCATCTCTCTTGCTCTCTTGTAGCTTTTTCTATGCTGTATTATGGAATTTGTACACATGCACACACACACAGAGAGATTCATGTGTTTATATATGAAATATATATCATATATAGACATATATATATAATCTTGTTTGACACTATAGTTTTCATGAGAAGATTCATGTTTTAATTAATTTTTATATTCAAAGTACTTACCACAGAAATAAAAATTATTTTAAATATTAAAAATACATTTATTATCTAATACATGATAGACACTATTCTAAGTACTGTACGTATATAGCTTCATATAACCATTCCTAATGTATGTGTTGTTATTATTATTACAGAATACTAGCTTAATCACCCAAGACTCATTTTTAAGGAGTTTATTGAAAATAGCAATACACATAGGGGAATGTATTTTCCTTGACAAATTTTTTCAAGTGGCATTACATCACCTACTCATTCCTTCTGCATTTGGTCAAACCCTGATATTCCCTAAAGCAGAAGATATGTAATAGCATTTCTCTGTACAATGACCATTATTATGTTAGTCATCATGGATTATACACTAATGAAATAGGCCTCAGTTGGCCATAATCCCAGAGCTCTGATTCTATCTCTGTCATCCCGTTTGGCTCATGAATGTGCTCACGTGATATACTGTTCATTTGAACTTGCAAACTTGAAGCGTCTGAAATAATACAAAGTTTTAAAACTATCAAAATCAGTTTTGTTTTACCTCAAAAATATTTTCCTTGTTTCTAAATTTCTTATTTGTATTTTTTTGTACTATTATACTCCATGTTTCTCAGAAAACAGCATTCTTTTTCTTATTTTTTCTCTTTTTTCATAAATTAAAACATTCAATTTTCTTGACCATTTTCCTGTAATACCTACCTTTTGTGTTCCCTTTAGGCCTCTTTACTAAAACCCCTGGTCAAGGAGGTGGCTACTTTCTGTGCCCTAAACATTCGAATAATGAGGCTGCAATTCCTCATTATAGTAAATGGTTGGAAATCAGTCTTCAGAGATAAGATCTATTAGTTACATAATGAAGCAGGACTAAGGAATGGTTTTTGTTCTGCTGCCTGTTGCAGTTTGTGGAACAGTGTTACCAAGCTCTCTTGAAGGCTCCCCTAGACATAACTGTTCTCTTTCTTTCACAGATCAACTGCATTTATTGTGTTATTCTTACCTAACATAATCCTCTCCCTGTTTATTGTGGGAAAATGATGTTGCTACATAATTTTCTGGCCGCCTTTCTTCTTTTGTTTTGGAACAGCAACTGCAACTGTTCCTTTAGAGCTTTAAAAACATCAATCAGTTTCACAGCTAGAGGTAGAATGAGGAAGACTCAACCTTTCCTTTTTTTCCCTCTCATTTTAAGTAGGTTCTTCTATAACAACCATTTTTTTTTTTTTTTTTTTTTTTTTCATAAAGTAGAACGTGCTGGAGTGAAATTTTAAGAGCAACTGGAATTTTACCTCTGCCTGTGATTATACACAGGGGAGGTAGGGAAAAAAAATTCCCTTCTCTAACTCCAATCACTGCAGCTTCCTAATCTTCCTTGATTCAGTTTTTTGAACACTTATTCTGGATCATTAGCTGACTATTATTTAAAACTACAATGACTCCACCATTTGAGGAAACAAATGTTTTCAAATGGTATTGCATCAGCGACCCATTCCTTCTGCATTTAGTCAAACCCTGATATTTGAAAATAAATTATTACTATGATGTTTCTTATTTAAATCAATTTGTTTTGTATGTAGTGATTATAATATGAAAATGACTGTCTTCTTCTGTGAGGAAGCTGCTTACCTGGTTCTCACTTTTACAAGTCCTTAAAATAGAAGGTAAGTCTGAAATAAGTCTGAAAATGGAGGGTAGGGTCAAGCTATAGAGTTATTTAAGGAATTCTCACCAAATTCTACTGGTGATGGGAAGACAAGTTTTTTGTTTACCAAATCTCCACTCAAGCGCAATGTCAACAATTACAATTCTGTAACAGAATCTGTATATTTTATTATATGCAAAAATATCTCTATCTTGAATTGTTTCTCAACTGCAGAACTTTAATATTTATCATTTACCATTTTCAGTCTGACATGTGCTATGTGCTCAACAGTCATGGATGATGCAGCATATTTTAAACTGATTTTTTGGTTAGCATAGTAGTTAGGGAAATACTTTGACTAGAGCTGAGTTTTTAAAATGTGAGTCCACCATAGTGCATAGCACGGCTTGGGCTTAGGAGTGAGTAAAAATATATAATTGAGGAATCACTTAGAAGATGCTTTTTGTAGCTTTTGGCTAAAGATGCCACAAGTGAGATTTAGTAAGTTTAGGGATTATTGAGTTGAGAATAATAACAGAAAGGAGAAATAAAGTACATGGCTATTGTGCTAGTAGAAACTATGGGACTTAGTAAATAATTACCTTTATTTGGAGAGAAAGAAGTAGGAATAAACTATTTTTAGTCTAGGCTGAGTAGGATATGTGAGGAAAATAAATTTCAAAAGAAAACAGCATGGGTGATGAAAGAAAGCTGGATTTTATTTTTAAAGTCTAGGTACAATTCTCAGCCATGTAGTACTGTGACATTGTGCAAATCTTTTCACTTATAGGATCTTTATGTCTCATCAGTAAGATGAAAATATTGAAGAAGACTATCTTCAAGGTTGAACTAAAATAATCAAAATGTCTTTAGACATTATTCCAAGAATTTTTATAAGACATGAACTATAAAAGGCAGGGACAGAGAGTGAGAGTGAAATGACATGGTTTTCAGATTGAAGGGAAAGTGCTTATTAATTTGTTTTTGTTTGAAAGTAAGAAAAAGATAATGTATATTGTAAAGAAGAGGAAATAAGTGATAAGTTTTAGTACATAGCCCTGCAGGACATAAATAAGGAAAAGTATTAAAGTATTAACAAAACACACATGCACATAGTTTAGGAGTTTAGGATTTGGGAAAAAAAAAAAAAAAAAAGACTACAGTAACTATATATAATTAAATGTTTGTCTATTTTATATTTGTCTAATAATATATTCTTTTTTTTTTTTTTGAGATGAAGTCTCGCTCTGTCGCCAGACTAGTGTACAGTGGTGCAATCTCGGCTTACTGCAACTTCAGCCTCCTGGGTTCAAGTGATTCTTCTGCCTCAGCTTCCCGAGTACCTGGGACTACAGGTACATGCCATCTTGCCCAGCTAATTTTTTTTTTTTTTTTAATTTTTTTTTTTTTGAGACAGAGTCTCGCTCTGTCGCCCAGGCTGGAGTGCAGTGGCGCAATCTCGGCTCACTGCAAGCTCCGCCTCCCGGGTTCACGCCATTCTCCTACCTCAGCCTCCCAAGTAGCTGGGACTACAGGCGCCCGCCACTGCGCCCGGCTAATTTTTTTCTATTTTTTAGTAGAGACGGGGTTTCACCATGGTCTCGATCTCCTGACCTTGTGATCCGCCCGCCTCGGCCTCCCAAAGTGCTGAAATTACAGACGTGAACCATCATGCCTGGCCATCTTATAATATATTCTAATAAGGAGGTTATATGTTGTATATTATATTTTCATAAATAAATTTTAAAGAGTTATAAAGGAATATATTTTCTCACATATATAAATAAATAAGTTATAAGGGAATAAATTCAGGGCTGTTTTCTCAAGTTTCTGAGAAAGATACAAAATGAAACTGCTTACTGAGTGAGAATGCTAGGAATAAGGTTAAAGACATAATGGCTATAACAATATTTAGAAGCAGTTTGCATAAGGAAAGAAAGGATTCAACAAGCCAAAATTAAATGATTAAACAGAAATAGAAATCACTTTTGTTAGTAGGTAACATGAAATTTAATTAGATGAATAAACACACTTTCTCTAAATATTTCTCAGCACTCACAGATTTGGAGGTAATAGAGGATATATTCTTGAATTGGCTGACAAAATTATCTTGGATAGAAAATTGTATGAAGTCACTTAGATAGGTGATATTATAAGTCAGGGAACAAAGATACGTGAAGGAACTTGAAGAAACTTTTTAATCAGACAAGAGAAGATTCAAAGGTAGAGCTGGAAATTAGATTTATATTTCAGATTTTAAGATAAAAAATGGTAAAATTGAAATGATGACAAAATGTAAGATATAGTCACATCAAGGTAAATTGTGAGAATATGAGCTAGAGGTTACTGAAGCAGGTATAGGATGTCTGAGGTCAAGGTTTTGTTAGGGATATTAATATAGCTTTTAACATACCTGAAGTTTTCTTAGAATAATACAAGCTAAGCTATGTACTAGAGTTACATATTATAGTTTTCACAATATAGAGTATACATTCAGGAGATTGAAAACTCAGAATCCCAAAGAGATTATTATGACTTTTCTTCAACTTTTCAGTGCTAAAGTCCAGTAGAAGAAATGGATAATAAGTAAACATTGAACATATGTATAGTTATCTACAACAGTGAAGATTTTAAAGGGTGAGAACTTGATACTAAGTGAAAAACACAGGTAGCTAATGTAGATATGGATTTTGTAACTCATGTGAGAAAAAATCCTCTCAAGAACTGACAGTTTTAATCTAAGACATGACAAAAGTGTGGGAATGGATGAGATAAAGGCTCAGTGAAAGTATACCTGGAAGTGGATGTAAGAAAATCTGGAACTATAGAATAGTTTGCATCATTCCCTCCTTTGGTGTGGGGTTGCAAATGGAATCAAATAATACTGGTCCTTTATAGCTCAAAATATTAAAACAAATTCTAACACAATATAGCTAACAATGTACATAATAGAGTGAGTAAGTCTGTTTTCCCTTCTTTATAATTTGAATAACTATAAAGAGGGTTATTAACATGTTTTCAGTCTATAAGATGTAGAAATTGAATGTCATTGACTTAGATGTCAGTAAAAAAAATGGAAGGAAAACATATCAATTATGAGAGTACATGGCATTTGCACTGCTTTCTCAAAGCTCTAGATATTCTTTACTTAAAGAAGAAAACTAGAACCAGAGCCAGGGTGTCAAACTTCTTTCCTGCATAGGTAAGCGATTACAAACACATTTTTGGCTAGTTTCATCGTTTTCTTCACTGGCAATGCTTGTTTTATTTCTAATATTGTATTCTCTGTCACTATATGCTCTGACTCTCCTGTCTGGTATCTGTCCTGAGCTATTCAGTAATTCTATGTCTGAGTATATATTTAAATAAAATGAAATCAGTATTTTGAAGAGTTATCTACGTTGCCATGTTTGTTGCAGCATTCTTGGCAATAGGAAAAATATGAAAACAATGTGGCCACTGATGAATGAATGGATAAAGGAAATGCAGTGCACACACCCACACACACACACAATGGAATAGTCATTTACAATTGAGTATTTTAATTGACTGTCATAGGATTACCAAGATTTTCTAACTAATTTCTGTCAGTTCTAGTTAATTTTTCTTTTAAAGTAATTTTCCCACTTCATTCATGTTGTCAAATGTATGTTGATAAACTTTTTCAATAGTATCCTCTCTCAACTTTTTGAGTGTGAATACAATGTGTAATGATACTCCTTTTATTGGTAGAATTTTTATCCTTCTTTATTTATTTATCTGTTACGATAGGGACTCATAAATTTTATTAATCTTTTCAAAAAAACTTTTGCTCTATTGATCCCCCCACTTTGGTTGTCTGCCACTTAATTATGACTTATGTCCTTAACTGTATTATCTATTTTTATTTTATCCCCGCTTTATTGGGGATATATATATATATATATCTCAAATATATATATATATTTTTGACAAAAATGATATATATTTCAGATGTACAATATGATGATTTAATATATTAATATATATAAATATATTCTAAAATAGATATTAGATAGATACATTAGATATATTATTAGATATATTAATATATTCTGAAATAATTGCTACAATCAAGTTAAATAACACATATATCACCTCACATCTCATATAGCTACCTTTTTTTTGATTATTGAAACACTTCAGATCCACTTTCTTAATAAATTTCAAGTTTACAAGAGTATTAGTTTGTTTTCACACTTCTATAAATACAAACCTGAGACTGAGTTACTTATAAAGAAAGAGGTTTAAGTAGCTCACGGTTTTGCAGGCTGTACAGGCTTATGTTTCTGAGGAGGCCTCAGGAAACTTACAATCATGGTGAAAGGTGGAGGGGAAGCAAGTACAGTTTCATACGGCCAGCAGGAGAGAAAGAGGGAGAGCAAAGGAGGAGGTGCTACACACTTTCAAACAACCACATCTCATGAAAACTCTATCATGAGATAGCCCTAGGGGGTGGTACTAAACTATTAGAAACCACCCCATGATCCAATCAACTTCCACCAGTCTCCACCTCCAGTACTGGGGATCCCATCCAATGTGAACTTTGAGTGAGAACACAGAGTCAAACCATATGAACAACACAATGCAGTTTTACTAACTATAATTACCATGCTGTACATTGGATCTCCGAAATGTATTTATTTTGTAACTCTTTTTTTTATAGTTTTATTTGCTCTATTTTTAGGTTTTTGGAATGGACATATATCATTTTAACGTTTTTCTTAACTAGTATATGCATTTAAAGCTATAAATTCTCAAGTGAATACTAATTTAGCCACAGTCACAAATTTTTGAGATGTCGTAATTTCAATTCCGTTCAAATTATTTTTTAGTTTTCATTTTTTAGATGCAAGATATATTTGGAACTATATTCTACAATTGCAGATAATTTGGAATTTTAACAATTTTCTTTCTGAATTTTCTTCCCAATTTAATTCCCCTAAGTACAAGAATATAATCTGTATTACTTAAAAAGTTCAAAACACTCTGAGACTTACTTTATGGTCTATCATATGGCCTTTTTGTTAAATGTCATATGTTCAAATGATGAAAGTGTAGTGGTTGGGAAAGTTTTTTACAAAGCCTGTTAGTTCAAGGAGGGTCCATTATGTTTCTTAATTCATCAAAATTGCATGATTTTTTAAAAATATGCTTGTAGTATCACTTACTGAAATCTCAAATATAATTTTGGATTTGTCTATATGAATCCCACAAATTTTACTTTAAATCTGTGGAAGCTACGGAATGAGTTTTGCTATTTGTTGATTTTCCCCTTTTTAGAGTGTGAGTACTTCTTTGTCTTTAATAACATTTATTGCCTTAAAATCTACCTTTTGTAACATTAATATAGTTTTAGCAGCTTTGTTTATATTAAATTATGTGTGGTATCAATTATAGTTTTCCTTTCCAATTAGTCATAATTATTATGCCTAACTTTTGTAAACAGCATCTAGTTACATCATTTATTAGGTTTTTAATTCAGCCTGAAAAATCTTCGTCTCTAAGTTGGAGTTTTTGGTCTACTTATATTTAATATGGATTAGATATGATTAGCTTTAATCTAGCAACCTTCTATTTTGGGGGTGTTGTTTCCATTGTTTCTTTTTTCCCCACTGTTCTGCTTCCTTAAATTAATCAACTAATTTTTGCTCACTTTATTGTCTCCAATGACTTTTAATGATTTTATTATAGAATAATTAATAAATGATTTTATTATAAAATAATATATTAAATTGCACATATTTGTATAAACCCACAAATCCATAACTGTAATCAAGATAGTGAACATATTTATAAGCACCAAAAGTTTTTCAAGTGTTTCATTGTAGTTACTACCACCTCCCTACTGCCCCTGCTGCCCAAATCCTGGGACAACTCTTATAATTTATTTCATTACAGATTAGTTAGCATTTTGTACATATCAAATCATAAATATGTACTTTTTGCCTGGTATCTCAAATTCAGCATAGTTATTTTTATATTCATCCATGTTGATAGTTCATCAATTGTTCATACTCTTTTGATGTTAAATGAAATTTTTATTATATATACCATCATTTCCTTATCCCTTCACATTTTGATGATCTTTTAGGTTATTTTTACCTTAGAGCTGTTATAAGTAGAAATACTATATACACTATTGTACATGAATTTTTAATGGAAATCTGTCATATATCTTGATTATGTACTTAGTAGAATGACTGGGCTGTACAGTTAGTGCATGATTAACTTTTTTGAAAATGTCAAACTGTATCTAATATGGTCAGACCATTTTACATTTTCATCAGCAGTGTGAGAATTTGTTTTTCCACGTTATCATCAACACATGGTATTCTTTCTATTAAATTTTAATCATTCTAATAAGTACCTAGTGGTATCTTGTGGTTTTAATTTTTTTCTAATGATAAATAGGTTTACTATCTTTCAAATACTTACCTGTCATTCAGATACCTTCTCTACTGAAGTGTTTGTTCAAGTCTTGTCCACATTTTAATTTAGAAGTTAGGTTTTACTACTGATTTTTGAGTTTTTATATATTTTAGAAGCAACATTTAATAATCAGATGTATGATTTGCAAATATATTCTCTTAGTCTGCAGTTTGTCTTTTTATTCTCTTAGTATGTTTTGAAAAACAGGAGTTTTTAATCTTGATGTAAGGCAATTTATCAATTTCTATATGGATTTTGCTTTTGGTGTTGTATCTAAAAAATTTGCATAATTCAAAGTTAGAAAACTTTCCTCCTATGTTTTCTTATATAAAAGCATGTAAATAAACTTAGTTTATTTCAGTTTATTTCATTCCTTGATTCACTAAAAGTTAAGTATTATACATTATGCCACATATGGGTTGAAGTTAATTATTTACAAATAGATATCTAATTGTTCTGGCACCATTTTTTTGAAATGGAGTTGAAGGATTATATATTTCTTGCAATTTACAAAAAGAAGAAAGTAGTATCATTTAAATATTGGTAATGATACTAATTTAAACATGTTGTAATCTCTAGAACAACCACATGTTGAGACATGCACTGAAATTATTTAGGGTATTTCATATGACTGGGGTAAACTTAATTTAGAAATTAAAAATATATATTTGGAAATTAAGAATGTCTAAATAAACTATGTGTCAAAGAAATAATAACCTATGTGCCAAGAAAGTAATCAGAATACATTTTATGAATATTCCAAGGAACATGGTAGAGAACATGCAAAATTTCAAAACTTATGAAATACTACTAAAGCCATGATTATGAGAAAATTGTGTAAGTATGAGAGTAATCTCAGTTAATCTATTGCAGCTCTGTGTTTTTCTCTAGAAATACTTGGAGACACAGTGCTAAAACTTGACCAAAATGAAATGGAATTTACTAATGACTCACGCTTTTGTGTCTGATACAATAAGGGGTAATCTGTAGCAAATTTCAGCTTTGTTTTTCAATAATATGCAGAATTCTGCTTATGTTATCATGGTGTCTGTTATTGACCCTGATGAAACAGTCTGGCTTCAGTTAAGTAAGCAGAGGTGTGTATAAAAGACCTATTTGTATCCTGGGGGGCTGAGGAAGTATCTGAAGACCTCCCTAATGCTGTTTTAGACTTATATTTGCTCTTCCTGCTATGTATTCTTTGCTTATGCTAAAGTTTTCTATGGATATCTAATTTGTTTGCTCCTATGAGTCCTTTCAAATATCTGGTTGGATAAAATTAGTGTAGTTGGTGTTGTTGGTATGGTTGGCAGAATAATAGAATAATCAAAATCATGCCTGATTCTATTTAATAATGTAGAAGGCATTATTTTGAACACAGAAGAAAAAGAACAGGAGGAAAAGGAACCTATACCTGGATTGCTTTCAAGATATCTATGGTTGGAGTTTGAGCTAATATCTGTCACTGACAATCCGAAAAGTTTCTAACCGTCATTGACAACTAGAAAAGTTTATCAATGGGACTTAAAAGTGTCAGACCCAAAACTTGAATTCGTTGTTAAATCAATTTTAAAATGTAATTCAGACAGAAAAGAAATCAACTAAGAATTTCAATTGCTATTGCTGAGGTATATATTAATTGCTAGGACCAGGGACTTACCGCTCTAGGTTAAGACACAGTGATCTGAGTGTATGTTTGATTTTTCTCAGCATCCTCACTTAATAACACCCTTTAAGAAAGGTAAACGAATGGAGAGATGTTCAGTCTATAGAGCTGGTTTAGGTTAAAGTTATGTAAAGATTACCTTGAGAGGGGAAGTTGACCAATTATACCTTTATATGTTAAAGGAAACATTCCTGAATCTGCTAAAATGTTGAGAATGTATGCTATTTTGGATTGTTATATGATGATGTTAAAGTATCCCGTAAGTGTGTGCCTTTAATGGAAGTCACAATTGGTGCCATCATAAATGGAGTCTTGCTTCTTTGAGCATCTCGTTTTACACTGTGACTGGAAATTAAGAAAAAATACGAAAGGTGTCTAAAATCTACTGGCTAAACTCCACAAAATGGGACTGCATGACAGAGAGAAGATACAGAGTATTAGAAATAAAGGGCAATAATTTTAAAGGGAATAATAAAAGGCAAGATGGTTAAACCAAATGTTACTGGCCAGGAGACTAGTCAAATGTGGCACAAAAAAGGAAGCAAAAATTGAAGTGGCAACTCAAGTGATTGTGAATTATTACATGAGATCAGTTGGCCAGGATGCTCTAACAACTCCTTAGAGGAAAGGGTAGCAACAGATTTGCTCACTTGCTCTGGTCATGATGAAATTAAAAACCTGATGATGACACAAAAGTGGAATCTACAGCCTCTTCAGAAACAGTACTGATCAAAATGGTATGGGCTGAAAAAGAAGACACGAGTCTGGGTGACCAGGTAGCTAAGGTCTGTTAGTACAACCCCCTGAGAGAATCTGAGATATTTTGCACCAGTGTGGGTAAAATAGACTGAGAGTAGTGAGAAAAACAAAAACAAAAACAAAAACAAAAACAAACCACACATTAGTGTTTATCAAATATAGCTGTTTTACGAACACTGATAACTAGACCTGCAATTACAAATGTGAAGTTTAATGTGTTAAATTTAAAACATATGGTGGCTGTACACAGTGGCTTTCACCTGTAGTCCAAGCACTTAGGGAGGCTAAGGAGGGCAGATCGCTTGAGCCCAGGGATTCAGGATCAGCCTGGGCAACATGTGAAACCCCATCTCTACAAAACAGAAAAAATTACCCGGGCATGGTCATGCATGCCTGTAGTCCCAACTACTCGGGAGGCTGAGGCACAAGAATCGCTTGAACCCGGGAGGTGGAGGTTGCAGTGAGTTGAGATCGAGTCACTGAACTCCAGCCTGGGCAACAGGATGACACCTTATTTCAAAAAAAAAAAAAAAACAATATATATATACACACACGCACACACACACATATACACACACACTAATATAAATATAAACATAAATATACATAAAATGTACACATGCGTGTGTGTGTGCACGTATATATAAGTTTTAAACCTTTCATATATATATGGTGATGCTACTGTGGAAGGTTTAAAACAAAAAATGTAGCTTAAGATATGAACTTATGCATAAATATCATGTATGATTATAATGTCACCTATAATTTATGCATTATTGGAATAGATGTGATATCTAAAAGGAAAACTCTTGTTTTACACAAATATTCAAGGAAAGAGAAACTCATGAAAATTTGTTCTTCATCCTATTTTTTTAAAAAAGATTTTTCTAGGTATAATTGACATACAATAAACTCACAATAAGTTGCATATTTCTCAAGTGTACAGGTTGATAACTCTTGACATATGTAAAAATGCATTGTATGAACATAGTGAACAAATCCACTACCCTCAATTTTTTTCTCACATTTCTCCTTAAACTTACTCTCTTGATACTCTCCCTATTTCATTCCCAGGAGAGTATTGGCCTGCTTTTTTGCCACTATAGAGTGGTTTGTGTTTTATTGAATTTTGTATTCATGGAATCATTCAGTATGGACTTTTTTTGAGGGGAGGAAATTGCCTGCCTTATTTTTCTCACCACAGTTCTTTGAGATTATCAATGTTGTAAAAGGGTTTTTGTGTTATTGATAAGTGCTCTTTCATTGTATGGCTATACACTGATATTTGTTTCACCATTCTTTTGTTAATATGTACTTGGGTTGTTTCCAGTACTGGGCTACTAAAAATAATTCAGGGCCAGGTGCGGTGGCTCATGCCAGTAATCCCAGCCCTTTGGGAGGCTGAGGCAGGCAGAGTGCAAGGTCAGGAGTTCAAGACCAACCTGACCAATATGGTGAAATCCCATCTCTACTAAAATTACAAAAATTAGCCAGGCATGGTGGCATACACCTGCAGTCCCAGCTACTTGGGAGGCTGAGGCAAGAGAATCACTTGAACCCAGGAGGTGGAGGTTGCAGTTAGTCAAGATCACACCACTGCATTCCAACCTCGGCGACAGAGCCAGACGTCGTCCAAAAAAAAAAAAAAGAAAAGAAAAATCAGTTGGGAAGATTAGTGTAAAAGTCTTTATATGGACACATGTTGTTATTCTTTTTTGGTAAATATCTAAGAGTGGAATGGCTATTAGGTGGTATGTTCAGTGTATGATGATACTACCAAACTATTTCCCAAAGTGGTTGTAATATTTTATATTTCCTCTATACATTGTGTGAGGGTTCCATTTGTTGCAAATCATCAACACATGCTATGATTATTATTTTTAAATTTAGTTCAAATAGTGTATAGAGTTTCCTTATTGTGCTTTTATATTTCCCTAATATTCATCATTTTTTGCAATTTTTCACCAATTAATTTAACTTCTATGTATTTTGTAGTGACATTTCATTCAAATCATTTTTATCAGGTTGTTGGAGTTTTTATTGAGTTTTGAGAGTACTTTTTTAGAAATATAACCCAAAATTGTTTCTGGATAGCTTTTTTTTTTAAACAGTTTCTTTGGAAAGAATACTTCTTTAACTAAAAAAAATTAAGTACAATTTATAAAGTTTTTCCACTGGCAAAATTTAATAGTTGCCATATTCCTTATTTAAAATCCTCCTAGACTTCCCATGAGGCTCAATTTAATTAATTTAATTTAATTTCACATATTTCAAAACAAAGATTTAAAAGGGAAAGCAACTTACAAACTTGATATAAAAACACAATGGAAAACGTGCATTTTGTTTCCTGCAACAGGTCTACCATTGCCCGTCTATATCCTGTGTTCCTCCTTGAGTACCTTATCCCAAACATAGCTATAATTGATTCTAATGAACAATGAGTCAACAACACATAGTCTCCTATATTTTTTTCCCAGAAATACCTAAAGCAGTAAGATGTGTTTTGGATCAACATCCTAACAATGAATATAACACTGTTTTAAGCATTTCAGTGCATTTTAACAGTTATCTAAAGAAAATCAGCTCTCACTTGTGTAAGCCTCTTCAAATTATTTTGTGTAAGAAAGAGAATCTTACTCTTTGTCATGTGTTACCTATCCCAGTCAGAGCTATGAGGGCATGATTACCCTTGGCTTATCAATTTAAATTACCTAGACAAAAACAAATATAAGAAACATTCAACACTCACTTGTTGCACTAATATAAAATATATTTCAGGAACAGCAATAATAAAAGGCTGAGAAAGTATTACATATTTAGTACTTAATACATGGTGGGCATTGTATTTATCGTGTTATGTCATATACACACACCCTCTTCAGAAGTAAGTGTAACTTAAGGACAAGTGCTTAGAGCACAAAGTTCATTGTCTTCAATCTCAATCTACCACCTATTGGTTTTATCTTAGGAAATTCATTGCTTGTCTCAGAAACCTTGCTTTAGGTAGGAAGGCTCAATAAGCAAAGATTTTAATAAATATGAAATTTAGGGCAAATTTTTGCCTCTTCTCCAGTAACATTCAGAATTTTAACATCAGTGGAATCTCTCACACATAGAAAATTGTTTTCCTTTTACCAGTCTTTATATATAAACCTTATTTTATTTGTTTCTACTTGTCACTCTGCATAACAAAGCCAACTATACCCACCAAACATGTTTTTCTTTACTCCCTATGTGACATTAGTCACTGAGCTAAAATAAACTTGATTAATTGTATAATAACTAATAATGAACGGAGTTTTAATGTCCAGTTTTGATACTGAGCAGTTCCTTTAACCTTTCTATAATTTATCACTAAAAACAAAAATAATACTAACAAATCTATCATAGGCTACAGAATAGAGTTTTGCTAAAGGCTCAAATATGTTTCTGCTACCCTTAAATTGGCTCATATAAGGCATTTTACAATCATAAATCTGTTTGGTTAGCCTCAATATCTACTTGTGTTTATATTAATCTGAAAGTAAACATATTTTTTGCATTAAATAAAGATTATTATTAATTACAGCAATAACTATATCAGACCAAACTGCCTTCTCACCATTTGAGGATGATGCCGTAAGAGCCAGATGGACCATGTACATGCAAAAAAATGGTTTGTGCACCACCAGAGAGAAACCACAAAGTTAAATTATGAATCTTGGAGTTCATATACTACTTATAGCTCCCTCTCCTAAAGGGTGAGAAATACGTGCACCCTAATGTTTTAGAATGCTTTGTAATGTAAATAGCCAGCTTAATGACTCCAAGTTTCATTCTGAATTGAAATATAAACACATTTTTTTTATGTTAATTTAAGAGACAGAGTCTCGCTCTGTCACCCAGGCTGGAGTGCAGTGGCAGGATCTCAGCTCACTGCAACCTCTGTCTCCTGGGTTCTAGTAATTCTCCTGCCTCAGCCTCCCAAGTAGCTGGGACTACAGGTGCATGCCACCACGCTTGGCTAATTTTTTGTATTTTGTAGAGACGGGGTTTCACTGTGTTGCCCAGGCTGGTCTCGAACTCCTGAGCTCAGGCAATCCACCCGCCTCGGTCTCCCAAAGTGCTAGGATTACAGGCGTGAGCCACTGTGCCCTGCCTATAAACACATTTTTAAGATAAATCCCTTAATCTCTCTGGAGGTCTTTCTTTCTATCTATGGTCAATCATCTTTAACTTCCAAGGCTTGCCCTTTAACCTAGGTTTCAGTTACTTTGCTCAGAAAAATAATATCTGAGCAAACACATAAGCTTACTCACCTCATAACAATGTTAAATTTACATTAAAACTGTTCAAAATTATGAGGGCTAGAAATCTACATCAAAAAAATCAACTCTGAAATTATTACCTATATATTTTCTCAAACCTGACCAACGGTAGCTCACTATTAATATTTTTGCAAATAATACAACCAACCTGTATTACTTAGAGCCTTTTCTACATAACACCAGAAAGTCAAAACATTTTTCAATGAAAATTAAATGTAATAGGCTGTTTTCACCTACCTAATTGCCAATAACACGGGATAAGATGAAAATATTGCATTTCATATCATCGTTCATCATGTGACACTTCCTCAGAGACTTAATCTACATGCAACATTTTTGGAAACAACCATAGCTTTAATAAGTGAAAGTCAATGAACCTCATGTACCTTTTATAAAACATGACATAAGGTAATATAATTAAAACTAAACTTATTTCCTGTGGTGAAATTAACTTACAGAAATGAAGGTGCTTATTTATTAAATGGGATCTCTGGAGCTCTAGCCTTATTCTTTCCCCTCCTGGGAAGGTTTTGATTGTTTGCCTCCTTTCTCTTGCCTGCTTGCTGTGTAATTTAAAACTGATGCTTTCCTTTGGGAAACAAAATTTGATCGGAGAACAGCCTGCACCACCAGCTAAACAAATTACCAATGTTTTACTCACTTTTCTTTCTGTATTCCCTTTTTTCCCCCCGCAAGAATCAAAGAATTGTGTGCAGGGGTTTACAAGTGCTGTTGTACAGTTCAGATTTAATTTGCAATAAGGAGGACATATCAGTCCCTTTAGTGACATATAGTTACTTGATGAAAGTAAACTTAGGAGGAAACAGGTTATTATTCTCTTTTTTCCTATTGCCTGAAGTATTTCTCTGACAAGATTTTGGTTTCTAAGGAACTAAATTTTGATAAGTGATTAAACTACAAATATAAAATAATTAGAAGCAATTTTTAAATTATTTCTTATACAAGCAAAGACCACAAAAATTTTATAGTGCAATATTTTTAAATAGATAAGATACATCATATAAACATCTTTTCACTAATTTGTTAAATACAAAAATATTCCTGGAACACTAATTCTGTCTCAAGTGTTATGGAAATGACCGCTGTTAGAAGGTATAATTTTGAATAATATGCCTTGTATACTTGGAAAAATTTATGTAACATTCTATTCACTTATTTTGAGAAAAGCATGCTTAGAAATATATTTATCATGCCTTTGGATAGCACTAAGATAAGCTTTATTATTCACATGATTACTAGATAATAATCAGAAATCTTTTTAGAGTATAAGTAAATTTAGTCAGTAAATCATATGCATTGAAGAATTATTTTTCACTTAACCTCATATTTGTGAAGGATTCTGTTCTAGTCCACAGTGCCATACCAAGAAAAATCTAACTTTAATGCACAGGTAACTATTCTTAACTTCTTATTTTCTTTGTAATTAACAAATATTTTCTGAAGTTAAAATTAGTGTGAACATTTTAAAATATTATCATTTAATAAAAACTTTATTACCACCGTTTATGAATTTTACTTTTACATTTGGAGACAGTTTATAAAGGCTCAGAAAAATGCTACAAATGACACGAGCCTAAGAAATCTGGAAATATCTTAATAATTAAAATATTTTCATGTGACCTTAAGGAGAGTTAGTATCAGTGTCCAGATGGTAACTCAGGCTTCTTTACTTGAGTCCAGTGTTCCTCCCATAGAGAAGCCTACATAAATTAAATATTTCATCTGTTCATTTATTTAGTGAACAAATATGCATTAAGTACTCTCTATGTGACATTTTTATAGGTGCTGAAGTTAGAATAGTAAAAAGATCATGATAAAGTTTGCAGTCTAATAAGGAGATAGCCATCACCAATTATAAAATATATATTAAAAATACCAAAATTCAAATCTCAGTAACTTCAATATAAAAAAAGGAAAAATATTGTTTTAATTAATAGTATAAAGGGAACAGAAAACTACTATGAAAAATATCAGGGTTCTGGAACTGTGTGTCTTTTTTAGGGATTCTATAATATAATAACCAAAGTGGACTTTTCTAGAGTTGTGACATTTAAATTGTGAAAATAAGATAGAGCTAAAAGTGTGAAGAGGAGGTAAAAAAGTGTTTTAATGTGGAAAAAGACTGCAACAAATGGCTTTGAACTCTAGAGACTGAATGGAAACCAGCGATGGCTGGATTGCATACTATGAGGATGAATATGATCATGTGTGCCCTTGTATGTGTATATATTAAGGAATTTAGATTACTTTCCAAGTGTAATGAAAAATGATGAAATGATTTTGAGCAATTATGTGTCGTAATTCATTTCCTCACCATGGTGCCTTGTTGGGAATATATTGGAAGGATGTAAGTGTAGATACAATTCAGGATATTGTGGTAATCTTCCACCTGGGTAAAGTCAGTAAGTGGATTAGAATGTTGCTCCTGGAAATGGAGAAGAGTAGATAGATTCCAGAAATATGGGACATAATATTAACAGGATGTGTTGGCTAAACAGATACCATTCATAAAGTTATGAAATAAAGGGAGGTATATGACATGTCTATTAGGATTAAGGTTTAGGAAGGAACATGAGTGTGATTTCCTGAGACTGATGAATTTGGCGATGGGTAGCATCTGTGGAGGGGAGAGATTAAGATTTCGGTTTTGAACATGAGAAGTCTCAGATGTCTGCGAGAGATACCCCAAAAGAAAATGCCACGTGCAGAGTTGGCACTGCATGTACGAAATTATAGAGCTCTAGAAAAGAGACATAAATTTGAAACATGACATTAAGCTGATCTTTCAAATCCTGGAAACCAGTAGTATAATTAACTGGCGAATTCTAAGACAGACGAAGGACTAAAACGATGCCTGTAAAGTCGATCATTTTAGCAGCCAGAAACAGGAGAGTGAATAAAGGATGTCAAAAAGAAAATGTGAGTAAAGAAGGGGGTAAAATGAATGATAATAGTGACTTAAATACCATCATGTGTACAATAATGCTGAGTTCACCTCTCTAAATGCTGCCTAATTATTTTTTAAATGTGAAGACAGAAAGTTTCTGTTAGATTTCTCAATACTAGGGCCACCGGTGACTGGAATGCAAACAGTTTTACTGGAATATTGCAGGTGAGAGCTGTTTTTGCAATAAGTTGAAGTAAACAGAAAGTGAAATATAGATACATTATGTATGTATGGCTCTTTAGAGATATTTAGCTTTAAAAGGGAGCAGTGAATTTGGTAGTCTCCATATTATGTTATAGGGAAAGGAATTATTAATTAGAGTATATCTGCATACACATGAAATTTATTCAGTTGAAATGGAAAGAATGAAGATACCAGAAAGATGGATTAAGTAAAGACACAGATACCAGAAAGTCAAGAGTGGAAGGAATTCACATCACAAGAGTATAAATTGGTTTTTAGTAAGAAGAAAATGGTTTTCACGAGGAAAACATTTTAACAGGAGAAAAGAAGATGTGAAGATAGGTATTTAGATTTCAGAGTGCATGGTGAGAAGGTGTATTGCTGTTTGCTTCCTTTTTAATAAAATGTAGACAAGACCACAGCTGAAAGTGAGAGGAGATGAAAAGATATGCAATGTTTGAAGAGAAGTCAAAGGGTAAAAAATAATTTTGGATAGTGAGGAAAAGAAACTCTTTTCAAATAAAAATGATTGAAGATGGTTGTATTTGTTCACGTTAAACTATGATAACAAAAGAATAATAGTGGCTTACATAACATCAGAGTTTTATATACCCTTATGCATGTATATTTACAGACCAGAGTGAGTATGAAGATATCATGATCCTCAGGAGACCAAGTTCCCGCATTTTTGTTGCAACAATGTTAACAACAATTCTTCCTCATGAAGCAGGTTGCCTGCGTGGGCTCCTGAATCCAACATTTATATGCCTTCTAGGCAACAGGAAGAAGAAAAGAGAAAAAGAGAATGAGAAGAGTAAGTTGTTTTTTTTTTTTTTTCTATTCAAGTACAATTCCAGTTAGTTTCTTACACCACTTTATGTTATACACAATTTGGCTGGAACTTAGACACATGGCCATACTTAGCTGCAAGGAAGACTGAAATGTAGTCTTTACTCCAAGTAGCCATGCCTCAAGAAATAATTTATGATCTGCTGCTATTTTAAAAAGGAGAGAATAGATTTTAAGCAACAACAAGTAATTTGTGCTACGGCATATTAAGGGCATTTTTAATACTTGTTATGAATTTCAAGTAAAATCAGGCAATCTATATTACTCTAGTACTTTTATACAGCAGCCCTTAGATGTACATTGGGTGTAAACAGAAATAAAGCAATTTACAGACTCAATGCTATTCCCATCAAATTATGAATGGCATTCTTCACAGAATTAGCAAACAAAAAAACAGAAAAAACATTTTAAAAGGTATATGGGGCCAGGCACGGAGGCTCATGCCTGTAGTTCCAGCACTTTGGGAGGCCAAGGCGGGTGTATCATGAGGTCAGGAGTTCCAGACCAGCATGGCCAATATGATGAAACCCCGTCTCTACTAAAAGTACAAAAATTAGCCAGTCTTGGTGGTGAGCACCTGTAGTCCCAGCTACTCAGGAGACTGAGGCAGAAGAATCACTTGAACTCGGGAGGCAGAGGCTGCAGTGAGCCAAGATCGCACCACTGCACTCCAGCCCAGGTGACAGAGGGGGACTCCATCTCATAAAAAAACAAAACAAAACAAAAGAAAAAAAAATTATGGAACCAAAAAGAGCCCAAATAGCTAAGGCAATCCTAAGGAAAAAAAAAAATGGAGGCATCACATTGCCCAACTTCAAACTATACTTCAAATCTATAGTAACCAAAACAGCATGGCACTGGTACACAAAAAGGCACACAGACCAATGGAACAGGATAGGAGGCCTAGAAATAAGGCCACACATCTGCTTCTAAATGATCTTCAAGAAAGCTGACAAAAACAAGCAGTGAGGAAAATACTCCCTATTGAATAAATTGTGCTGGGAAAACTAGCTAGTCACATGCAGAATATTGAAGCTGGACCCATTTGTTATGGCTGTGAACCCCAAAAATCTGAGACAGGACTTAGTTAATTTAGAAAGTTTATTTTGCCAAGGTTGAGGATGCCCCCCTGTGACACAGCCTCAGGAGGTTCTGATGACATGTGCCCAAGGTAGTAGGGGCAAAGCTTGGTTTTATACATGTTTAGAGAGACATGGTACATCAATCAATATGTATAAGATGTACATTTGTTCAGTCCAGAAAGGTGGGACAACTTGAGATGAAGGCAGGACAACTTGAAGCAGGGAGGAGGCTTCCAGGTCATAGGTAGATGAGAGGCAAATGGTTGCATTTGAGTTTCTGATTAGCCTTTCCAAATAAGACAATTAGATATGCATTTGTTTCAGTAAGCAGAGGGGAGACTGAATAGAATGAGAGAGAGGTTTGCCCTAAGCATCTGTCAGCTTGACTTTTACCTTTAGCTTAGTGAATTGGAGGCCCCAATATTTAGTTTTCTTTCACATTTCCCCCCACTTTAAAATTTTTTGGAGAAAACATTTCTAGGGGAAAATGAGTCTCTGGTCTCAGGTTTCATTTGATGTCTCATGGCTAGGATGGTGTATTCCTATATGCGTAGGTCCCAAGTTATTAGGAAAGTTCATTTTTAGCAGGTTGTAAAGTTTCATGTCCTATGAAGAGAAAATAAGGGGAAGAAGAGAGAAAAACAACAACAAACAAAAGAACATCCTGGAAAACTTATATAGGCCACATTACTCTACCTCAGCAGGCAGGTATGAAAGTGGCTTATATATTTAAATAGGTTGCTGTTATTTTCTTCTGAAGTTTAACTTGTGTAGCTTCAGTTCTCAGGACTTTACAAAAGCACAGCCTTTTTTCAGTGACTTCTAATTAGAAAAAGTGGGGAAAAGAAAAAAGAAAAAAATGGAAACGTTATTTTGAAGATTTGTAGCCAAGAAAAATTAGAATTTGGCCCAAACTGTAGAAAATAACAAAAATTTAAAAATATTAGGCCAGACTATAATCTAACAACAGATGTACTATACTTTTTAAAACATAATATTTCTCTCCCCAGTTTCCCATTTTTACTAAAGGCACATAATGGTAGGACTGACTTGCTTTATTATACTTAGCCTGATTATTTGTACACAGTGCAGAAAGAATATAGATATATATATATTTTTTTTTTACCTAGGGTTTTAAGTTGGAGTTCATGGAACATTGTTCCATAGAAGGGATTTCAGGTAAGACTTTTTTTTTAAGCTGAGCCCAGCCATGGATTTGTACCATCTAATACCTATGAGTAGGGTGAATTTCTCTCCTCTTGAGGTTCCAAGGTAAACTTGGGGCTCCTGGGCCTGTCAGAAAGTGACATTATTTATTTATCACAGGTAAGGAATCCTGTACAGGGACTGTGTAGACAAGGTATGAGGTCAGTTTTCCAAAGGGGCTTTTATTGGCTCCATAAGTCAAGTTTGATTTCTTAAATAAAAGCACACAATTCCAGCCAAAGCATTGGTAAAATAACCAGTTTCCCCAATTTTGTCCTGTTATAAATGAAAACAGATTGTTATTGCACTTATGAAAAAAATAACTGTATTGCCATAAGTTAAGAATTACACAGAAATAGTTTCCAAATTCTGGAGAAATTAGGTAGAGAAAAACAAATATGTTCTAAATTTTATTCACAGGCACATACTAAATTGTTAAAAGCTGTCAATAGCTCAAAAATTTTCCTTGACTGAAAAAAAAAAAAAATTAAAGATCAGCAATGTTTTATGCAAAAAGTTAAAAAGAATACTTCAATCTTCTCTTAGTTTAGCCACTTTAGTTAATTCCTGTTCTGCTTGATATTCATGAACATTTCAGTTATCCATGAGTCCTAAAAGTTTTACTTCTATTCTGTTGTCACGATCTCCAAAGTTTTCAGAAACTTGTATTCAAGAGCACCTGTTAGAGTTTTATAGATGACTATAAAACCACCTTCAAAAGAAAAGACAAAAAACAAGACAACCATCTGAGGGTGACCAAAAGTTTTAGCACAGCCATAGTCAAGGACACAATTGACAAGGAAATTTGGTACCTCTGTGGTACACAATAATTTAACGTAACAATTATGTTATTATTTATAATGTACAGTAAGTCACATCAGAATTATAGGAATTTCCCAAAATTTTGGAACAAATAGCAATAACATATGTATGCAAATATAGCCCAAAGAAATCCAAACACCATTTCATATTTGACAATGTTTTCTGTAATTTTTATACCAAGTAAGTCAAATAATGTCATTTTGGGACTTCAGGGAACCTAGCATCTTAAAGAGATAATTAGATCAGAAAAAGACATAATTTATGATTGATTTTGGAAAGTATGTCAAATAACAAAGTTTTAAAACACTTTGTATCACAGGTCATTTTTAAATAAGTCATTCATTTGACCAAAGTTACAACTCAAGGTTTTCAAAAAAGGTGAAAATCTTCATACTTTGAGAGATGAGACTTAATTTTCCAGCAATGAATCCCAATAAAAACAGCACGAAGCCAATTAATTTTTTCAAAATTTTATTAAAAATGTATAAAATTTTAGTTTTGACCACAAGATATAACTTTCATAAGCCTTTTATAACCTTTATTAGAAAGTTGGTTAATGTGTCAAGAAAACCTTGTTAATCTGACATAGGAGCCCATATCCTGGTCTTGCGTCTGTGTTCCTTTGACATTAATGATTGATTTATAGAGAAACTGAACTTATCTTACCTCTCAAAATCAACCCTTACAACCTCACATGCACCTCTTCTGTGATAGTTTCTGGGCCTTGAGGAGTTGAATAGCTTTAATTTCTGATCCTGTGTCTTAGGAATTGTATTATTCAGCTTTCTTTAGAGGGACAGAACTAATAGGATAGATAGATTTTTAAAGGGGAGTTTATTAAGGAGTATTGATTTACATGATCATAAGGTGAGGTCCCAGCAATAGGCTGTCTGCAAGCTGAGGAGCAAGGAAACCAGTACAAGTCCCAAAACCTCAATAATAGGGAAGCCAACAGTGCAGGCTTCTCTCTATGGTTGAAGGTCCAAGAGTGCCAAAGCTGAAGAACGAACTTGGAGTCTGATGTCGAGGGCAGGAAGAAACCAGCACTGTAGAAAGATGTAGGCCAAAAGATTAAGTCAGTCTAGTCCTTACACATTTTTCTGCCTGCTTTTATTCTGGCCATCCTGGTAACTGATTAGATTGTGCCCAACCAGATTGAGGGTAGGTCTGCCTTTCCCAGTGAACTGACTCATATGTTAATCTCCTTGGGCAACACCCTCACAGACACATCCAGGAACAATACTTTATATCCTTCAATCCAATCAAGTTGACACTCAATATTAGCCATCACAAGTCTACCTTTTATCAACCTGAGCCCATACACATCTCCTGAAATCATATATAATCTTCTAATAAAGACAATAATAAGGTCATAATTTTATGCCTAACAAAATACAGCTATCCTTCACACAACAGGAATGGTATCAATCCCCAACCCAAATGTTATTACATAAAGTTAACTATACTTAAATGCTGATATGAACTCAATAAATATTATGTCACATGATAAAGCAAAAAGAAAGGAAAAAAATAAAAATAGTTTCTTATTACAAGTGTATACATGCACAAACATGTTATGAACAAAATAAGATGGAAATACTCATTACAATTACAATCCTCATTTCTGCAACTGGTCACGTGGTCATAACTGGTATTGATAACTACCGTTTTCTATTACCTATTCTGTATTACCTATGCCTTCAGCAAGTACCTCAGCAGTTCGTGGCTTTCTACCTGGTGGAGTGACACACACCTTCATTCCTTAAGGCCCTGGGCCATATAGTCCTGCTTGGACTGGGTTCTTGTTGTTTCTCATTGACTTTAATCACAGGGCATGGTAATACTAAGAGATGCCCTAAGAGACCTCCTGTATTCCATGCATACTCTCCCTTACCTTAAATGTGGAGTAGTAGACTGATTTCATTTTGATAGTTTGTATCAATCACTCCATCCAACAGGGTAACTCCCTGCTTAACCTGTTGACTTAGAGGTATGAGGAGCCCGAAGTGGTCAGGTGGAAATTTTAACACACAGTTTGATGAAATTGTTGTTGTGTCTCCTAGTGGCAGCTTCCTCCCTCTGGAACTAAGACATCTAGGCCAGCAGAGCATAATGTCACAGGAACAGGAAGCAAACATTTTGCTAGTGGGTCAAGAGGTGATGGTGAGTGGTGCTTGATTCCTGGACCCTTGAATCCTGGCTAAGGGAGAAAGAGTACCCTATATTGGACACTGATTCGGAGCACACACAGCCTTCTGGAAAACTTTACCCCAACCCTGCTAAGTATTGTCATCTAGTTGGCACTGAAATTGTGACTTCAAATGGTCATTCTACAGTTGTATCAATTCAGCTGCTTCAGGATGATGGGAAGCATGGTAAGAACAGTGAATTCCATCAGCATGAGCCCACTGCCATACTTCTTTACCCATGAAGTGAGTGTCTTTTTCAGTCAATGCTGTGTGAAATACTATGACAGTGGATAAGGCATTTCATGAGTCCCTGGATGGTAATCTTGGCAGAAGCATTGTGGGTAGGGTAAGCAAACTCATATCCAGAGTAAGTGTCTGTTTCAGTGAGGATAACCTGCTGCCATTTTCATGATGGAAGAGGTCCAGTATAATCAACTTGCTGGCAAGTAGCTGGCTGATCATCCTGAGGAATCATGCCGTATTGAGGGTTCAGTTTTGGTCTCTGCTGCTGGCAAATTGAGCACTCAGTAGTGGCCATAGCCGCCAGGTCAGCCTTGGTGAGTGGAAATCCATGTTGCTGAGCCCATGTATAACCTCCCTTTCTGCCTCCATGGCCACTTTTTTCATGGGTCCATTGAGTGATGACAGGGATGGCTGGGGAAAGATGCTGAGTGATACCCACAGAACAAATCATCCTATCCATTTGATTATTAAAATGATCATCTGCTGAGGTCACCCTTTGGTGAGCACACATGAAATACAAATATCTTCACACATTTTGGCCCCTCAGAGATGTCCATCCACATACCTCTTCCCCACATATCTTTGCCTCCAATTTTTCAATCATGCTTCTTTCAAGTCCCAGACCATCCAGTCAAACTATTGGCTACAGCCCATGAATCAGTATATAATTGCACATCTGACCATTTCTCCTTTCATGCAAAGTGCACAATGAGCTGCACTCCTTGAAATTCTGACCACTGGAATATTTCCCTTCACCACTGTCCTTCAGGGATGTCCTAGAAAAGGGCTGTAGTACTGCAGCTGTCCACTTTTGGGTGATGTCTGCATGTCGTGCAGAGCCATCTGTAAATTAGGTTCTTGTCTTTCTGTTTCTCTGTCAACTGATCATAGAGAACTTTCCATGAGGCCATCAGTGAAGGCTGGGAAGAGAAGGCAAGGTGACAGGAGTGGGGGCCATGGGCATTTGAGTCACTTCCTCATGTAACTTACTTGTGTTTTCAGGACATGCTCGAGCCTGAATATGTATATACCACTTCCAATTGATGATGGAATGCTGCTTTGCATGTCCCACTTTATGGCTAGATGAGTCACAAAGCACCCAGTTTATAATAGGCAGTTCAAGTCTCATGGTGACTTGATGACCCATAGTCAAACATTCAGTTTTACCAAATCCCAGTAACAGGCAAAGAGCTATTGCTCAAAAGGATAGTAGTTAATTGCAGAAGATGGCAGGGTCTTGCTCCAAAATCCTGGAGGCCTCCACTGTGATTCACTTATGGGGGACTGTCAAAGGCTCCAAACAGCATCCCTATCTTCCACTGACACCTCAACCACCTGTGAATCTGCTTGGTCATATGGCCCAAGTGGCAGATCAGCTTGCACACAAGCCTGGACCTATTGCAGAGCCTTCTCCTGTTCTCGACTCCACTGAAAATTGGCAGCCTTTCAGGTCATCAGATAAATTGGCTGGAATAACACCCAAATGAGCAATATGTTATCTTCAAAATCCAAATAGTCTCACTAGGCATTGTGCCTCTTTCTTGGTTGTAGGAGAGATGGCCAAATGCAGCAACTTATCCTCCACCTGAGAAGGAGTATCTCGACAAGCCCTACACAACTGGATCCTCAGAAATTTTACTGAGATGGAAGGTCCCTGAATTTTATTTAGATTTATTTTCCATCATCTAGTGTGCAACTGTCTTACCAAAAAGTCCAGTGTGCTTGCTACTTCTCATTCACTGGATCCAATCAGCATAATGTAATGTATGGAATCAGCATCAATGTAATGGAACAGTGTGATATCTTGTGGAAGGGAAAAGTCATCAAGATCTCTCTGAACAAGATTATGACACAAAGCTAAAGAGTTGATATACTCCTGAGGTAGGACAGTAAAGCTATATTGCTGTCCTTGCCAATTGCTTCTGGTGGACCTTTTGGGCAGGAATGGAGAAAACGGCATTTGCTAAATCAATGGCTGAATACGAGGTGTCAAGAGATGTGTTAATTTACTCAAACAATGAAACCACATCTGGTACCGCAGCTGCAGTTGGAGTCACCACTTGGTTAAGCTTACAATAGTCCACTGTTATTCTTCAAGATCCAGCTGTCTTCTGCACAGGCCAGAGAAGAGAGCTGAATGAGGATGTGATGGGAATCACCACCCCTGCGTCTTTCAAGTCCTTGATGGTGACACTAATCTCTATATTCCCTCCAGGGATGCCATATTGTTTGATTTACTATTTTTCTAGGTAGAGGCAGCTCTAATGACTTCCATTTGGCCATTCCCACCATAATAGCCCTCACCTTGCCAGTCAGGAGCCAATATGGTGGTTCTGCCAGCTGTTAAGTATGTTTATGTCAATTATGCATTCTGGCACTGGAAAGATGACCACAGAATGAGTCTGGGGACCCACTGAACCTAGTAAGTTGGACCTGTAAGTTGGACCTGTGTTGGAACTAGTAAGTTCTAAGTTGGAACTAGTAAGTTGGACCTGAGCTAAAACTCCATTAATTACCTGATCTCCATAAGCCACTACTTTAACTGGAGGATCACAATGACCTTTTGGATCCTCTGGAATCAATGTCAGCGCTGAGCCAGTGTCTGATAGTCCCCAAAATGTCTCATCATTTCCTTTTTCCTAATGCACAGTTCCCCTGGTAAAAGGTTGGAGGTCTCCTTAGGGAAGGATAGGAGAAAGATTAACAGCATAAATTGTAGGTAGTGGAGTGAGGTCGTTCCTCAAGGAGACATGACTTCACCTTAATTCAAGGGTTCTAGGTCTGTAAACTGGCTCAAGACTGGAAATTGATTGAGGGGACATGTTTTTATAATTCAAGTTAGTATTTTGTGCATTCAACCTGGAAGTTTTCTGCTTATGTAAATTAAGTAACAATGCAGTAGGTTTTGTATCAATATTATTTCTAGGAACACCATGATTAGCCAGTGCCAGAGATCTACACGAGTAAGACATTCTGCTTGCTGCTTTGCCTCTGCTGTCCATTACTGTAGCTACACCCACCTTGCCTTTGATGGTTCAGTGCTACTACTTGATCCCTGCCACCTCAGGATCCAATTATTCTCATTGTAATTTAAATTTTGTAGTTGAGTGACTTTGGTTCCCACTGTAAAATCTGGCATACAGAGAAGAGCAATCGCAGAACTTGTCAAGAATGCAGGTGCTGCCCTCACAAATCTGTTTTGTAAAGCACTGGTCAAACATCTATCTTCTGAACCCACCTAGTTGGGAGGAGTAGGTCTAAAACGACTAATCCACTCCAGCACCCTAATCTCCCAAAGCCTTTGGATACCTTCCTCCACACTAAACCAAGAGAGATCAGACATTTTCAGTTCGCTCACAGTGGGACATCTTTTAATCCATATTTCAGCTAACCAAGCAAATAAACTATTAGAACTTTTTTAAAACTCCCCAAGCTGCAACATTAAATGCAAAATCCCTGCTTTGTGGATCCAAATCAATTAATTTAGCCTTATCAAATTCTATGTTTCTTCCACCATTATCCCACACTCTTAATATCCATTCCCATGCCTGTTATCCAGATTTCTGCTTATATAAATTAGAAAACTCAAGCAATTCTTTCCAACTGTAGTGCACCTCCCCATGGGTCACACTTTCAACCTCACCTCTAGGGGTCTGCGAGGACTTTAGTCATGGGACTAGAAGCAAACGGGGTGGTAGGGTGAGTCCTGAGGAGAATCAATATTACCTTACCTAGCAACTGACTCAGGGGAGGCCATCACAGTTGCCTCAGGCAGTGCAGGTTTTGTCTCCTTAGACAAAGTTGGAAAGGCTGACGGCAGCGTGGTTGGGGAGGGGATGTTGCTTCTGCTGGGGATACAGAAGCTGTTTCCTCTGGAAAAAAAAGGCTCATCAGAGTTTGTAAGCTCAGTACCTGCAGCTTCATCAGGGTCTTCCCACACCTCCCATTCCAAGTTGCAGGTTCCCATTCTTTTTCAACCAATGCCCTCACTTTAACAGTAGACACCTGGTGAGGCTGTGCATGCACATTTTGTTGCAGGTCAGCTACTCACATGATAAGAGCTTGTGTCTGATTTTCCACAGTTTTGGCTCTTTCTCTATGGGAGATACGTAAGACTCTCACTGAAGGCAATTTTAGAATATTTGAGGCTCAGTATGTACTTGTGGAGCTGGGAGACAGAATCCCTGAGCTTATCATTTTCTATCATCACTTTGTTCAGTGAATTTAGAAGAAACCAACTAACTTCATTATATTCCTTGGTTCTCTACATATGGTCAGTTATGATGTATGGAGTCACTGAACTTGCCTATCATGAGTGGTAAATCAGGAGTATCAAATGCATTTATTTTGCATAACTCTCTAAACAGTTCATGCCAAAGACATGTTACTATTAAAAGTAGAGTCCTTAGCATTTTGGGTTCTAATCATATTAAGAAACCAACTACAGTGACCCCTATACCAAAAAAGAACTCCATTCTTAATACTCTGCTTCTTTAGAACCACTCTTGATACTAAAATCTGTATTAGGTTCTCTAGAGGGACAGGACTAATAGGATAGACGCATATATAAAGGGGAATTTATTAAGGAGAATTGACTCACAATATCACAAGTTGAGGTCCCACAATAGGCTGTCTGTAAGCTGAGGAGCAAGGAAACCATTCCAAGGCCTACAACCTCAAAAGTAGGGAAGCCAACGGTGCAGCCTCTAGTCTGTGTTCAAAGATCCAAGACTGCCAAAGCTGAAAAACTTGGAGTCTGATGTTCAAGGGCAGGAAGCATCCAGCACAGGAGAAAAAATGTAGGCTGGAAGACTAAGCAAGTCTAGTCTCTCCACACTCTTCTTCCTGATTTTATTCTTGCTGTGCTGAAAGCAGTTTAGATTGTGCTTACCCAAATTGAAGGTGGATCTGCCTTTCCCATTACACCGACTCAAATGTTAATCTCTTTTGGCAACACCCTCACAGACACACCCAGGAAAAATACTTCGCATCTTCAATCTGGTAAAGTTGACACTCAATATTAAACATCACAGGAATGAATACAGTTTATTTTGATTGGTATCTTCCACCAGGCCTGAAAATGAGGCTTTAATTACTGCCAGTGTTTAAGATTTAGCAGGACTTGGTGTCCTTTTTAGATGCAGGAGTCAAACTCTGTAACTCAAGATCACAAATATTTAAAAGCATATACAGAAAGATACATGTATGTAATAACCATAATTAAGAACAATTTTTTTCTCAGTTTTTTTTTTCCTAAGCAAACAAAAACTTAATAATAATGGCATAGAAATTGTTTGTATAAAATATAAAATCTGTTAGGCCAGTTACCAAAAGGCAAAAGAAAAGACCTTCTGTACTACACAGAATATTATGTTGGAAGAAAACATTCCCTTTAGATCTTTAAGAAAACATTGTTAGAATCAGACCACAATAAACAGAACTCAACTGAAATAACTTATATGAGCTGAAAATGAGTTGAAAGAGAGCATTACTATTTCATGCCTTTTAAAATGAGAGAGACAACTGAAGTGATAGGCTGTAATAAAAGTTAGACTTTGGATTTAAAAAAAATTAAAATCTATTATAATTTATTAAGAGTAAATCAATCCCTTAAGAAAATTTCATTGTTCTAACCAACTATTTAGTATATATGTGATTTTTTTCTTTTACATCAAGTCCAATCTCCAGAGAGACCATTATAATTGGCCTTTAATTAATAGACAATGTGATCATATTAAGTCTTTTTTTTTTCTTTTTATAAATTCACTTATTGTGGCTCACACAGACCATTCATGAGATGGTTGGACTTTCCGTTTGTCCTGAACATCCTCCTTTCTTAAGCAACCAGACATTTTATTCTAGGACTGAATCTACCATACAAGATTCTTTCTCACACAAAATTACTTCTCTTTAAGCTTTCTTAACAAAACTCTCCTCTGTATTTCTATAACATTCTTTATATCTCTCTTACTTCTTTGCTCCTTTTACCTTGCTTTATACATAACCTTCAAATAAGCTTTGAATTAGACAAAAATTGTTCACCTTTTTAAAAAAGACACACTTTTCTTAGAAAAAATGTTTTCCTATGAATATATTTATATTGGAAAATACCCAAATAATGAAATATATATTATTTAATTTAATATAACTTCAGATTCTAGATTATGATAAGTTTGTCTACATATATTTATCCCATTACATTTACCTAATTATTTTATTTTAATCATTTACCTAGATTACTTATGAAAACTATGACAGTCATCATTTAAAGTCATGGAACCAGCTGGGTGTAGTGGCTCATGCCTGTAATCCCAGCACTTTGCAAGACTGAGACAGGTGGATCACTTGAGGTCAGGAGTTTGAGACCAGCCTGGCCAACATGGTGAAACCCTGTCTCTACTAAAAATTCAAAAATTAGCCAGGTGTGGTGGTGTGGGCCTGTAATCCCAGCTACGCAGGAGACTGAAGCAGGAGAACTGCTGGAACCCAGGAGGTGGAGGTTGAAGTGAGCTGAGATCGTGCCACCGCACTCCAGACTGGGTGACAGATCAAGACTCCATCTCAAAAACAAACAAACAAACAAAAAATAGTTATGGGACCATCATTGCAAAATTATAACTGAGAGAGTAAAAAAGATCTGACCAACCAGCTTCATCTTACTTCTACCTCCAAGCAGTCCTTGTTCATTCCTGGGCGTAGGCCAAACTAACTTTGAGAGGAACTTAGTTTATAGTTGCACTTTGAAACAAAGATGATAACAGTCTCTTTCCAAAATAAACTTTACTGCCTGTGAACTAGACCGCCTAAAGCCACGAGATTAGAAGTTATAGTAATCTTACTCAATTCAAGATTTAGCTATTTTTATTAAACAAATATCAATGTCTTATTTATTAAAGATTACACAAGCAAAGATCATTCCGTTTGGCGATGAGTTTACAGTTTTGTAATCCCTATGCCAAATTTTGACACCTTATAGTATTTGGCAGGGATAAGTATGAAATTACTTAATTAATAAATTCAAACAGAAACGCATGCTGGCAATTCTTAAAATATTTTTAATGTTACTTTACCAATAATTTTGAAGCTAGCTTATTTTTTAAAATATTTTACTTAAGTTACATAAACTTGAGAAAGCATTTGACTAGTCTTTTCTTTTTCCTGATAAAGTATTTGAGTGAAATGCTTTTATTTTCTTAAGCCAATTAAAGTGAATTTAGTTGTAAATTAAACATAAAATTATACAAAATATAAAGTTCTTTTAAATGTATACACACATATATACACACACCCACAATGATCCTTTGGCTTTTATTTCAGAACTTTAGCCATGAGATAAATGCAAATTCACTGACTTGCAATAAGAACCTGTGTGATTGAAACAGTGCTTTTTATCTTAATAGAAAAATAACAGCTGAGTTAAAACAGTCAGAAACTAAAAATAGAGAATTTAGGATTACTTAGTTTGCAGGTCAACCTTAGGCTTCTTTTTCATTAATGTAAATGTACACAAGGACCATATTTCTTCCATTTTACATAAACTCTGGCAAGAAGAGGTGCCATAAAACCTAAGGAGTACTTCAAAGGGGGCATTCTCCTTTGTTATTCCTCATTCTTAGATTATGTGTTTCCCACACTTTTTCTTAAAAGGAGGAACTGAGATGTTGCCCAGGGTTGTTGTGTAGTGGATTTATGTGCGGACTCCACAGTGTGTTGCCACTGAGCCGTTTCCACCCTCTTACGTGTCCTGGTGTCTCTTTCCAGAGGTCTATGACTTCTAAGAGGATTCAAAACGCTGAATGATCAGCCCTTATATTTATTTCCTGGATGAGCTGTTTTTTCAAATTATTTTTTTGTTGGGAATTTCCCTCCAGGGCCACTGCACATCATAGAGCTTCAGTACCCCAATACTCCCGCGAAGTCCCTGGTCACCCAGGGGCATATTTTGGCTAGGAGGAGCAAATGCCCTTTCTCTTCAGAGCTGAGAAAACTCATAAAAACAACAGTTCAGTTCTTCACAAAAATGTGCATAGACAAGCCAAGTCAGGATTAATTTTGGGAGAAAAAGCAATAGAGAAGACCCCTTAGAATGTGTGTATGAACTAGAAGATCCTTAAAGAACAACTTCCTAGGAGAGAACAAAAACAACAGTCAAGACTACTTCCTTTAAATTGTGCTCAGTCACCCCTACTTTACAGTTCTTATCTGCCATGACACACACAAAAGTCAAATCCTCTCACAGTACAAGGTCATCTCTGCCACTCCCAAAGTCAAAGGGATCAGGTCACGCAATACAGAAAAAATAGAGCTTTAGACCTAAGAAGAATCTGCCCACGACACTTGAAACTCCACAAAGAAAACAGAACACCCCAAAAGGGATGAGTGGCACCTTTGTTCTTCAAAAGGGGTTCAAGTTATTAGAAGCCTTTTCTAGATTTTTTGGTACTGCAGATGGCAAAGGGAGAAGGAGGTATCGGATGAAAGAAAAGTAAATGAAAGAACTTTGTTTAGAACAGGAAGCAAACAAAGAAACCAAGAGCATGAGTTTTTGTGTGCTTTTTTTCTCTTCTGCAGCTGTGAGGAATTTTAGCTAAATTAGAGGGGATTTATTACCCATAATTTGCAATTCTTACTCAGATTTGACCAAATCAGGTACAGTTGGTCAAATCTGATGGGAGAAAGACTGGAACAAATAACAACAAAAAACCCCAACAGTACGATCACAGAACATTCAAACAGTATGGAGAAATTAAGAGCAGCTGGTTGTTAAACGTTAGGCAAAACAAAACCCCATTTCAGCTATTTACCTAGGGATAGGTCTCAGGCTAAAGACTGTTTTCTACCACCCTAGAAGCAGGAAAAAACAATAGCAAAAACAACAACAACAAAGCCCTCAAATTTGTCTTTCCTGCTTGGGAGCAAGCTCAAATTCCATAAAGGAGGTACCTGCCTTCCATCATCATAGAAGGAGGAAATCTTGCATTCTTGTTGGAAGCAAGTAAAACTCAAATAAAAGAGAGTTGTACAGAAAAATAAACTTTAGATCGTAACCAAATTTTGGGAGATCAGGGATTCTCTGCAGAGTGTGCTTCTAGACCTCAGCAAATTGTCCTATTGGTTTGAGTCATAAAGTTAGCTCACTCTGGTACCAAGCAACAATAGGAGATTAATCAAAAGTCAAGGTCATCTCCACTCAGAAATCCTCCGTGGTACCAAGCACCAACAGGAGATTAATCAAAAGTCAAGGTCATCTCCACTCAGAAATCCTCCGTGGTTACCAAAATGTGAACCCCCCAAATCTGAAACAGGTCTTAGTTAATTTAGAAAGTTTATTTTGTCAAGGTTGAGGATGCATGCCTGTGACACAGCCTCAGGAGGTCCTGGCAACATGTGCCCAAGGAGGTTGAGGAACAGCTTGGTTTTCTACATTTTAGGGACACATGAGACATTAATCAATATGTATAAGATGTGCATTGGTTCGGTCTGGAAAAGTGGGACAATTCAAGAAGAAGGCAAGAGAATTTGAAGAGGGAAGCAGGCTCTAGGTGACACGTAGATAAGAGACAAATGGTTGCATTCTTCTGAGTTTCTGATTAGCCTCTCCAAATGAGATAATCAGATATACATTTATTTCAGTGAGCAGAGGGGTGACTTTGAATAGAATGGGAGGCAGGTTAGCCCTAAGCAGTTCCCAGTTTGACTTTTCTGTTTACCTTAGTGATTTGGGGCCCTCAATATTTATTTTTCTTTCACATGCCATACCCAAAAATCAACTCAAGATGAATTAAAGACTGAAATTTAAAACTCCAAACCATAAAAACCCTGGAAGACAATCTAAGCAATCCTACCTGGGACCTAGGAATGGGCAAAGATTTCATGACAAAGACACCAAAAGCAATTGCAACGAAAACAAAAATTGATGAATGGGATCTAATTAAACTTAAGGTCTTCTGTACAGCTAAAGAAACTATCAAAAGAGTAAACAAATATCCTACAGAACGGGAGGAGATATTTGCAAACTATACATCTGACAAAGGTCTACTATCCAGCATCTGTAACAAAGTTACAAATTTACAAGAGAAAAACAAACAGACCCATTAAAAAGTGGGCAAAGTACCTAACATATACTCTCAAAAGACTACATACATACAGCCAACAAGCATATGGAAAAAAAAAAAAAAAAAAAAAAAAAACCTCTGTAACATTGATTATTAGAGAAATGCAAATCAAAACAATGAGATATCATCTCACACCAGTCAGAATGGTTATTATTTAAAAATTAAATAATAACTGATGCTGGTGTGTGGCAAAAAAGGAGCACTTATACGCTCTTGGTGGGAGTGTAAATTAATTCAACCATTGTGGAAAGCAGTATGTCAATTCCTCAAAGATCTAAGAGCAGAAATACCATTTGACCCAGCAATCCCATTACTGAGCATATGCCCTAAGGAATATAAAGCATTCTATCATAAAGACACATGCACATGAATGTTTATTGCAGCTCCATTCACAATAGCAGAAACATGGAATCAACCTAAGTGCCCATCAATGACAGATTAAATAAAGAAAATGTGGTACATCTACACCATGGAATACTATGCAACCACCAAAAAAAAAAAAAAAAAAAAAAAAAATGAAATCATGTCTTTTGTGGGAACAGGGTCTGGAGGCTCTTATCCTTAGGAAACTAACACAGGAACAGAAATCCAAATACTGCATGTTCTCACTTGTAAGTGGTACCTAAATGATTAGAACTTATGAACACAAAGAAGGAAACAACAGACACTGGGGTCCACTTGATCAGGAAGGGTGGAAGTGAAAGAAATCGGGCACATTCCTCAGCCCCGGGCTCAACACAAAGCACATTCCTCAGCCCCGGGCTCAACACAAACAGGCCCAGTACAAACACATCCCATCATATATCTCTCAATTTCCTGAGCCCCGTACAAACACATCCCACCATATAGCTCTCAATTTCCTGAGCCCAGTACAAACACATCCCACCATATATCTCTCAATTTCCTGAGCCCAGTACAAACACTACCTGGAAAAGTCCCCGATAAGGACACAGCCGTTTGTGGTTTTACTGAAAGCGTGGGAACCAATAGAAAACTGCTAAATGTATAACTTAAAATGTAAACCAATTGCAATGCTGTAACCAAAAGAATTCCCTTGTCCCTCTGTAACTTTACGTATCTTATTTACATCGGGCTATAAAAAGCAAGCACTCGCATTGTTCAGGGCCCTCTTGTACGCTGTGGAATGGAGGAACCAAGTTCGAACTTGCAGTAAAAGATCCTTGCCGCTTGGCTTTGACAATGGACTCTGGTGGTCTTCTTTGGGGAACAAATGGTCTGGGCATTACAGGAGGAGGTAGAAGACCAGAAATCATAACTACTGTGTACTAATCTCAGTACACAATTGATGAAATAATCTGTACAACAAAACCTGTGGCACATGTAACACATCTTCACATGTTAAAAATCAGCATTTTAAAAGGAATGTAGTTTATTTATGTAAGGCTCAATTTAATTATATACATTCACTCAGAATAAGATAATGTCTAATTAATTAAGAAACACAAATTTGTGATTATTATAACCTCATTTGTTTCTCTAATAGATATTTTAAACGGATTGAGAGTGAATTCAGCCCTGCTATTGAACACATTATTTATCCAGATAATTTTCCTTTCTTTGCTACAAAGATTGATTTGTGCCTCTCTTTCTTATTCACTGAGCAAATTAAGAAACAAATATACTTGCTGAAATTATAAAAATTCCAATAATTCAGTATAAATGTTGCAATATTGTATCATAACACTTCTAACACATGTCCCTGACACCTGTCTCTAATTCTTACTGGCCCCTTTCTTTCTAATATTAAAAGTCTACTAGATTTATCATCCAAAATTATTTATGATTTTGGCTGCCAGAATCATCTCACCAATAAATCGAAGTTCTTGAAGGCTATGGAAAGAACTACTGAGGCAATTTCTGAAAAAAAAAATAAAATTTAAAAATTAAAGAAAAAACTCAGGATATTTAATTGACCTCATGACACCATTCATACTGTGAAATCAGGTAAAGTATTAGCCTATCACCAAAAGAGAAACTTTCATAAGCAATTTTTTAGTTTAAGGTGACATTCATCTTTAATTCTCTCAGTTAGCATCTAATAGTCTTTTACAATTTTTAATAGTTCAATGTGTGATAAACCAACATACAATTTATATAAGTTGTCTTTTTTTTTTTTTTTTTTTTTTTATGGTACAAAAATAAGTTGTGTGATTTAGATTGAAATTTACCAGAGATTGCATACCATTTGTTTGGGATCTCTTTCAGGAATGGTGGAACAATTTAAAACTTAATTGGTGTCCTAGAAAGAACAAAAGGAAGCCATTTTATAGTTGCCAGGATGCTCAAATTATTCCCTGTAGAATCAGAAGTGACTGAAGTAAAAAATGACCCCAATTTTACTGTGGTTTAGAAAGAGAACAAAACAAAAAAATGTCTTTTTATGTTTTGTTCATGCTGCATCGTCAGTTAGCAGGGGTCATTAAAGAGCTATATTCCATACAGGCTTTCAAGAACCCAAACTAAAAAAAATCTCCATTATTGTCTTGCTTCCCTGACTAAAATATAAGGCTTTCTCAATCAGTCAGTGAAGCAAGGGGAAAATATTAGAAAATTATTAATGAGATTTTCATTGACTAGGCTGTGAAGAATACATCATATTTCTTCACAGCCCTTTGGCCAGAGCAACATGTGACCTCACATTAAAGGAAAGTTTCTGGATAATGTAGAAAAGCAATGGCAAATAAAATCTTTAGTAGGTATTAGCGTCTGCTTCAATCGGTTCTTTTAATTGCCAAATTCCTTTTTTCTTCCTTTTTCTAATTCATCATACTTGATATGTTCATAAGCTATTTAACTTTCTGAGGGACTCTTTCATATTCCCTATCCTACTTGGCCAAATATAAAGTAGGCTTAGGACAATATGTTCTTCCTATTATTTGTACATCTTTTTCAGTTCACTACCTACCTGTAGAATCTTTTTGGGTCAAAGTATAGTGATGATTCCGTCCAATCACTGCATTGAGTGGTATGGTCAGAATATGATCTTTCCAAAAAGTCAACAAAAATTTTAACTGTCTGACTTCAATGTATACCCATGATATAATAGTGGAACAGTAAAAATCTGCAATAATTATTCCCATTCATTACACTAAAAAATGGCAAACATATCTAATATATCATCAACTGTTCCTCCCCAGTCTGTTCCAAAGCAGTTATAAAATCCTGCTGGATACAAATAAACAATCTAGATACGTATTCACACACACAAATGAAGATGAGCCAGCCAGGAGTAAACAGTAAGTCCAAAGATTAGACCCTACAGGAGGATGCTCCATTGGTCCTGCAGACCTCAACCTGCCCAAAGGGGACACTCTGGCAGAGGTTCTGAGGCCTAGTATAAAATTCTCCTTAGAATTTTCTCTTGCAATTGCAATGCTGCTCGGCCCCAAAATTGTTAAGAATCTGAGGTTAACTATCTAATGGGAAAGTGGGATGGCATTTCATGTATCCAGGCTTTTGTGCTGCTGTTGTAAGCAGGGTGCCTGATTAATGTGTGATGCCCTGCTTTGGTACTGTTTGGCCCCAGTGCTCCTTGGAGTCTGGGGAGGGTTAGCCTTTAAAAATCAAACTGCCGTGGAGACTGCTTTACCCAAAATTTTGGTTCACAGCCTTCCTTCCTCGGATCATCTATTGGGTCAAAGTAAAACCGGCAAGCTTGTATTGATATCTTAGGGCTAAGGTTCCCAGCTATTGAATCTTTATCTATGTGTGTGAATACATGTCTAGATTGTTTATTTGTATGTACACTTCTTGTTCTCTGTTGTGTGTACCAAATTGGCTTATAAGTAAAAGAGTACTCATAAATTAAGTAAATAAGTCTAAGCAATTTTCAAGTTCACTTGACCTAAGTATAACTTTACTAAGCAGGCTAACTTTAAAATTATTGGCAGAATAAAAATAGAAAGGCCTTCAGAATTGTCAGCATACATTTTGTCTGAATTTTATGTTTGTTTTTGCTAGATATTTTTAAATGTCAGTGTTAATTCAAGCTGGGAGCTGCTTGGTGTGAGGCTGCCTCCCATTCTATTCAAAGTCCCACTGAGATAAATGCATATCCTATTGCTTCCTTTGGAAAGCGTAATAAGAAACTCAAAAGAATGCAACTATTTGTCTTCCACCTGTAATCTGAGAACCCCAAGCCCCCTCCTCACCTTGAATTGTCCTGCCTTTCCAGGACCAAACCAATATTTGTTTTACATATGTTGATGGATGTTTCAAGTCTCCCTTGTTAAAAGTAGAAAACTAAGTACAGTGAATAGGATAATTGTTTTAGGTAAACCTTTTGTATAAATTAAAATCTTTAAATTATTTTTAATGCTTGATTTATATCTGGATCATTTCCAACCAAAAAATAGTTGTAATATAGATAAATATGTTTCTAAAATTGTGAAATTGTTCTTATCTATGAATGCCCATATCTTCATAGTTCAAGATTTCTTCCTTTTCAGGGTTTCACTAAAGTTTTGGGTTACTAAGGATAAAAATTTTAGTTAACATGTAATTCTGTATAGAAAATGTGCCAGAAAGGCTTGTTATTAGTGGAAAAAAAAAAAAAAAAAAAAAGAATAATTTTGTCTAACTAATAAGTTATCTAAAAGTTAGCTCAAATTACAGATTTGAAAAGGTTATTTATGAAACAATGTAGTGAGGAGTCATTAAGTAGGGGAGAAAGATGTGGAAAAGTTTAAATAATAAAATGTTCTTTAAAACCTGATAGCGACTTGGAGACATTTGGCTAATTAACTTTTTCATAGTTAAAGCTCTTAGTCTTGATTAAAGTTAAATAAGAACTATTGTGAAAACGCATCAGCAGTTTGGCAATTCTTTTTCTACAATAGTTAAGCATGAAGCTAGATTTAGTGTCAAGTCAAATTTCGCATACATGTTTGCACTGCTTCACACTATCTTTACAGTTTTGTGTGGATAGTGCTAGAGTATTTATTAGTCATGTGCCTAAAATGAATTTCTTGATTGATCAGAATGTATAACGATATTGGTAAACTTAAGGATATTAACTTATGTATCAGGAATAAAATATCCATTTTGTGGGGTTTTTGAGGTCCTAGGTAACACTGTAACCTCCAGGGTAAATTGAGTAGGATAATTTAGGGTTGGTGTCCTGCTTATTTGTTTTTGCTTCAAGTTTTCATTCATTTGCTATTTATTCTCCTCTGGCTTTGTTTTTGTATGCATGTATATATAAAACCATGATTATTTTAGTTCCTAGTGGAAGGATTTTATTCACTTTGGTGTTCCTATGCACTTCTAGTGAGTCATTATTCATTCCTTTAACTCGCGTCCCTGTGAAGAGACCACCAAACAAGCTTTGTGTGAACAACAAGGCTGTTTATTTCACCTGGGTGAAGGTGGGCTGAGTCCAAAAGGAGAGTCAGTGAAGGGATATAGGGTTGGGGCTGTTTTATAGGATTTGGGTAGGTAATGGAAAAGTACAGCCAAAGGAGGTTGTTCTTTGGCGGGCAGGGGCCGAGGTCACAAGATGCTCAGTGGGGGAGCTTCTGAGCCAGGAGAAGGAATTTCACAAGGTAATATCATCAGTTAAGGCAGGAACCGTCCATTTTCACTTGTTTTGTGATTCTTCACTTGCTTCTGGCCATCTGGATATATACGTGCAGGCTTGGGCTCAGAGGCCTGACAGTTCCATTGATCTGTAATTCCTAAGCTACATTTGTCAGGACTGCAGGAATTAATAGAGCACACCAGGTTTTTACCCTTAAACTAATTTTTGGATTTGAGGCTTCCTGATACTTTAGGGGTGTTGAGTATATTCTCACAAGTAGAAGTTGAGTCATATTTCTCTCTTTTCCTAGTTTCTCCAAAATTTGTAAACTATGTATGAATTAATTCATGGCAATGTGTCTCTTTGCATACATTCAAGCAGGGCTGTCAGGGCTGCTCAGGGAGAAAGAACCCAGAAACCTGGCATGCCAACACAAGGGTAAGAATTTCTTACCAGTCAGTGTCCGGCCTCTTTCTCTCCATGTAAACTGGTTAAATATAAAGTAGAAGTCACTGTATATTTTCTCTGAAAGTTTTAATTAATTAATTAAATAATAATAGCTTAAAGCAAATATTTTGTCAGAAAAGTAGAAAATGTAATGTCTTTTAGTTCACATGACTTTAGCAATCTTCAGGAAATAAAGATGGCTTTCAAGATTATTGGTAAAATACAAATGTCTTCAACATGTAAACTTGTGGTCTGAATTATGTTCTATTATTAGGTTTGCTAAATACATTAAGGTCATAAATTGCTTCTTTGGATTTTGAAAATTGTTTAACTTGCCTGCTCTCCAGCTAGATAAGACCTAGGGACATGTGGAGTTGGCCATGCCCTAGCTATGCTGGAAACAGTCAAACCTTATCAGAACATAACTTACCAGGTTTTATGTTAAAGTTAAAATTGCTGAGTCATCATTGTAACATGCAATTAAGACTATTAGAGGCCGGGCGCGGTGGCTCAAGCCTGTAATCCCAGCACTTTGGGAGGCCGAGACGGGCGGATCACAAGGTCAGGAGATTGAGACCATCCTGGCTAACACGGTGAAACCCCGTCTCTACTAAAAATACAAAAAACTAGCCGGGCGAGGTGGCGGCGCCTGTAGTCCCAGCTACTCGGGAGGCTGAGGCAGGAGAATGGCGTAAACCCGGGAGGCAGAGCTTGCAGTGAGCTGAGATCCGGCCACTGCACTCCAGCCTGGGCGACAGAGCGAGACTCCGTCTCAAAAAAAAAAAAAAAAAAAAGACTATTAGAAACAGTTTTACATGCAAGGTGCGTAAGAACAGTAGAACGTGGTTTTTTTTTTGTTTGTTCATTTGCTTAATTTTTATTTTTTAAGTTTATAAGAGGTTTTTTGCTTCTTTGAAATTTCTGAGTCATCATTTTGGTAAAAAAATAATTTCTAGTAATCTGGAATTCCAAAATCAAACTTCAGTTTCAAAATTGTCTTTCCTAATGCCTGGTTTTCTGGATGGATCAGAGGGCCCCTGAAAACATCCAGACATGAGATAAACAAGATTAGTTGATGTGTTTAGGTAGATGGGATTGCCAAAATGACGGTCAGTCTTCTTTAGATTATATTTTTGTGAATGATACTATATATATTCCAAAATGGTATGGGGTTTCTAAAATTATAATGTATAATTGTGTGCTACCAATCAAAATTACAGTTTTCATGCTGTTATTATAAACCACATATATAACCCAATTTCCTTGTATAAAGCTACTAACCCAAATAAAACAATAAATTAATTAAATCTAAAGAAAATACTTTCCTGTTAAACCAGCTAATACTGAAATTGTTTTAGTATTATTTAGTAAATTGTAACCAATCCTTGATCCCATATTACTGGGAAAACAAAGCTTCAGGTACATTTGGTCACCTGCTGGGCCATTTAAACATTCTTATAAAGGAATTTTATTCTATTGTGATTTTCACTGCATGTTTTCTGGTTGTATACAAGCTTTCTCATGCAAGAGGGTTCCCATGCAGTAGATTATTATGCTACAATGTATTTTTGCCAAGTAAAGAAAGATTTTTAGCATTTGAATCTTCCAGGAACATCAGAGAAAGGCAGTCGTTGCCAACCACACTACAGCAAAACTTTGGGACTTAGGGCTTTGGGTTCATGGTCTCACAACTGAGAAAGGTCCCTCCATTCTTTTGGAACCCTTGATGTAAAGCTAACCAGGGAAATTTTGCCCAAGAAGATGGCATTCTTGATGTGAACAGCTTTTCCCAAGTTCAGATTAAGACTTCTATTGTCATGAAACTTTTATCTTTGAACATTTTTTTCTTGTTTATGCCTCTATGGCAACAGAAATGGAAAAGGGATCTGTTATGTGTACTAATGGGGTGCACTTTTATTTCTGAAGGAGTTTGCAGCCAGCCTTATACGTGGATAACCTTATAGTTCTATAGATGAAAGATAAAGGCCCAATGTAGGTCAGAAATTTTTATGGTATATATGTTGCCTCATGATCAGTCAAAACAAAAAACATTGGTCCACTCCTGTTAACTCAAACGATGGGTAAAAAAGAACATTGACAGAAGTCCTTCACTCTTTTAAAAGGACAACATTTGTTAGATCCTTTTTCCATGGTTTAAAGTAAAAGAATCATGATTAGAAATGTATTCCTCCTGATAAGTTCTATAGCAAATTCTACTGTAAAGGCTACAGTTACACAATGGACTCTAAATTCTCTTGTGAAAGTTATGATAAAATTAGCTAAACAGAGAAGTATCTGTGCAGTGGCTGGCACTTGTGGCCTATGGGGAAGAATATCAGATGAAGATTATAGAAATTCAGTGGCAGGGTATTAACAAAGAGACTGCTTAATTAAGTGAATAAACTCTTTATCTAGCTCATTCTTTGATCTGGTTGATTTTAGGTGGTTTGGTTTGTGAGGACATTGGGTAAGGAGCAACTCCTAACTCTTGGTATTATCCTCCCGATAGTCATAATAGTAGTCTCCCTGGTGCACTATATTCTCTCAAAGGTTTTAAATGTTTGCATGCAACCATCTCTAGAATGTCATATGGTCTCTCTTCTACTGGAAAAACAGGAACTGAAGAACTGTGCAACCATGAGAACATCATAACCTATAAATGAAGTGCTGAGATGGGAAATCCAAGATGATGGTAACCAAGAGTGACGCTAAGCCCCTAAGTTTTGGTTACACCCTTACCTATGTAGGAGCCTGGCCAAAAAGGGGTAATTTACTAAAACAAAATTATGTGAGGTCATTGTTTTGGACCATGCTCATGCACTAGGCCCCAACAAACCATACCAGACCAAAACGGAGTCGCTCGTGCTAAGACTTTGAGGAAACACATAGATTCTAGAACAGACCAAGTTTTGTGTTTTCTCCTGCAAATCTCTATAGCAAATATTTCTGACAGCATAGGTATCCACCTATTGAAGTTCTCATTAAATCTTTTAACCAAATTCATTTCCTCTCGCCTAGAGACCATCAAGCTTCAGATGATCATGCAAAAAAGGCTCCAGCCAGTTCCAGGTAAAGACACAACCCCTGGCCATCAAGAAACTACCCTGCTTCCACTAGACAGAAAAGGGTGAAAATTCTGTGGTCCCCAGTAGGTGGGGACTATGCCCCAAGCCAGCATGAAGCAGCTACCAGAAAAAGGCCATCGGTCTCTCTGCTTCCCATAAACATTTATGGGAATCACATCTCTCAGATAGTAGATGAGGCAGGAAAATAGGGTCTGGAGGCAGGGAACATAAGGCTGATTCATACTTCAGCTATGACAGGAAATATCCCCTCTATAGGGCTTAGGTTCAGTAAATGATTTTGTAACTTTACTTCATCCTCTCCATAGGGCGCAGGCCAAGCAAACAACTTTGTAACTTTACTTCATCCTCTCCATTTACATAGGGCATATTCCAAGTAACTAGTGAAATCCTCTAGGGGGTGTTTAAACTCCTAAAGTTTCTATAATGGGACTTTGGAGCTCCTATGCTCAGTCCTGCTCCTGCATTGTGGAGCGTACTTTCATTTTCAATGAATCCCTTCATTCCTTCCTTGCTTTGTTTGTGCGTTTTGTCCAATTCTTTGTTGAAGATGCCAAGAACCTGGACAGATTCCTTGATTAACATGGGAATCACACATTTTTTTAATACAATTTAATTATTGAAAGGCTCTTGACATTTTACATACTTCCTCAGTCAGTATTTTTTACTTTTTGGGTTAAGAAGTGGTTGAGATTTTATATTATTATTATTATTGTTATAAATACTGAAAGGCAAAATTTTTCTAGAAATTCTATATTCACTTTCTATTTTATATTCAAACGGGCATGTTTTTCTGAGATTTTCTCTTTCTTTTAATACCTAGCAAATATAGCCAATAGACACCAAGATGTGCTAAAATCATTCTGTTTAAATCTTTTTAAATCTTTTCTCCGAAGGCTCTAAGTTCACTAAGCAAGTTACTTTTTCCAATTGAATTTCACTTGACAATTTTCCTAAACCTTCTTCCACCATGTATCATGGTTTCCAGGCTTTGATATCAATTTTCTCACTGTATGGAAATATTTTAGATTTTTCTTTAAGAGTCACCCCACTTTTGGTACCAATTTCTTTACTACTCAATATTGGCTACAATAACATAAATTAGTAAATTGCCATTCAACATTATGCTATAGTAACACAAATTTTTAAAATTTCAGTGGCTTGACAAATGCAAATCTCTTAATTTATTTATGTATTTATTCCTTTTTTTTTTTTTTTTGTGAGACAGAATCTCACCACATCACACAGGCCAAGGTGCAGTGGCATTATCTCAACTCACTGCAACCTCGACCTCCCAAGTTCATGTGATTCTCTTGCCTCAGCCTCCCAAGAATTTGGGATTATAGGCACTCACCACCACGTCCTGTTAATTTTTTTTATTTTTAGTAGAGATGGGGTATCACCATGTTGGCCAGACTGGTCTCAAACTCCCGACCTCAAGTGATCCACCTGCCTTAGCCTCCCAGAATACTGGGATTATAAGTGTGCACCACTGCACCTGGCCAACAAATGCAAATGTAAATTCATGCTCAGACTCATGGCTAGTTAGGGTCCATGAGGTACTCTATTTCTATTTATTAAACATACTTGTCCTCAACATCTGGTTTTTGAATTGTGATGAATAAATGCAATAGTTCTTGGAACACCCTGTCACAAAATATTCTGTTGCCTCTCCTAAATTAAAATATGCAGTACAAATGCATCAACTAAAATTCAAGGTCTTAAGGCGTACTTCTCATCTTTATTTTCAACTACATTCTATTGGTATCAACACCTTACTTCATATAATCTGTGTTTTCCAAGTATAACAGTTTCATTTCTACGTAATTATTTTATTAATTTGTTAATTCATTCATTCATTCTCATTCTCTTAAAGTTATCTAAATTCTAGCACATTCTGGAATATTAATGCTTGGACCTTGGAACAAAAACTTAAAAAAAAAGTGTTAACTATCATCTTTGAAATTTGCTTTAACAAATTATTTAAATTTTTGAGTTTTTATTCTAGTATGTGATTTTTTTGAAGGTCTACACTGTTGTTTTACAACAGACTTTTCAAAAGGCATTTATGAAGCAAGTCCTTAAGATACATTAATGCTTCGTTTATTCACAACCACCATTCAGTGCTCATCATCTGATTGTCCGTAAAGAAGTTTAGCAACAGAAAAACTAGATCCTGAACCTGCTTGGAGGCTTCCTAATCTAAATATATTATCTCTGTCCCAATTCTTGATTTGTCATCTATTAAGGGAATATAACAATATTTTCCATTTGTTTTTACAGAATTACCAATGTAAAATAAGTCAAATTTCTGCAATAAACATACTTTCTGAAATTTTAACATGCAGTAGAAATATCATGTTATTTTAATTAATATTACTCCCATTATTGAAGGTTAATTTAGACTAATGTTACAGTAGAAGTCTAATAGTCTCTCTGAAAGTTTCTATGTATTCCCAGGCTATGTATAGTTACTTCTTTTCTTCAGCATTTATTAGTTATAATGATTTTATAGTTAAAAAATTAGAGTAGTTCTATAGCTCTTTAGGTTTTCTGTCTGTGTTTCTCAACACTCATTAGCTTTTCTCTAAGCAGCGCTTGGTGTTAAGCAAGATTTTTGTCAGGCTCAGTACTTGGTAACTGTCCAAAAATACCTAAATGAAATAAACACCTTCCCTCTTCTGGTTGTTTACATTAATATTATTATCGAAAAAATGTCCACTGAAAAGAAAATTTGCTAAGCAAACATATTGAAGTCTAGTTCAAAAGATCTTTTTGTAAATCATCAATAATTTAAAATTACTGAAGTTTAGAATCAAGTGTTTTACTCTATTTACAAGCAAAAAAAGCTAACATTTAGGGCTGTTTATGAAAAAAAAGACTTTTTCAGTTTGGTACTTTATCCATATAATTTTGAAAACGCAAGAGAAGTCAATCTTTTCTCACCTCAGCTCCTTCTCCAATGTTTTCAGGAATTAATCTTATTAACAATGATTTTTTGGGCTTTTATTTCTTTTTCCTATAGTGGAAAGGAGAATTAAAAATATGATAAGTCAAAATCTTCACTGCTCTGTTTCAGAATTATGAATGAGAATATAAAAGTTATGGGCTCATAATCCATTAAAACTAGACTCATCATCCAATAAACTCCACAAGACACCTGGGATGTTTGAGTGAACTTTCCGTGTCTATACTGCTTTGTAGTATCACAGATCGATTCAGATCTCCTGCCTTGTGATTCCCACAAAGATTTTCACTATATTGCAGCAAGTCCAAGTTTTCTTTTGGTACATAAGTGATAATGTTGAATGAATAATATTGTAAAAGATTAAAATATGATAAAGACTCATGTGCCTTTTATTGAGAGGCAATATAAAGTATGTTCTCACAAGAATTCCACTAAACAAATCTAACAGGACAGGCAAATTGTTATTTTTATGTGTGTACTTAAAGCCTTGGGACATTTAGAAAATTTTGCAAATTCATAGTGCCTGGGGCATTTCCATTAAGTTAGGCAATGGAGAGAGAGATAGTGCTTTTATCATTTTCTGCTGCATTAGTAATTCAGGACTTGATTCTGAAGGTATGTGTATTTCCCTTGACCTTTACATCTTCATATATGTGGTTTTTCAAGACTGAAATGAAGTCCCCTCTTTACCTGATAGTTGAAGACAGGATGAGAAGAGAGTTGTTATAATGTATATGTTAAAAGAAAGAAAAGAGAAATTTCATATAACTTACATTCTATTTAATTTTTAAATCTATCATAGGGGATAAATAGATGCAAATTTTGAGAAAAACGTTTGAGATAACAACTGTGAAGAGGAACCATGCTGACTACCTTAAAATTATTAGATATTGGTGTGGCTAGAGGTAAAGAGAGAAGCAAAAATGCTACTAAAATGCGCAATAAAGAAATGGCAAAGTTAATTAGGAAAGAGTTGAAAAAAGAGATGGGGAGGTAGAGGAGATACTAAAGCTATTTAGGAGGCAGAATAGATGGGCCGTGATGATTAGCTGGAGGGTGAAGGGTAATAGGTCATTGTTTAAATCGCAGATTCACACTCTTCTTATTTAATCCCAGACTCACACTCTTCTTACCAGAATGCAGTTGCTTCCTCTGCCAGGAATATTTTTGCAGATTTCCATCTAGATTATTTCATCTGGATAATTTCTATTCATCTCTCAAGGATCTTTTTTTTAATCTGATTCCATATCCTAAAACCTAGCACAGGGTCTGGATTATGTTTTCAAAAGATACACATTAATGAGTGAATAAGGGCACCAAAAAATGAAAAAGATCACAGAAAGGACAGAAGAGAGACAACTAGAGCACAGTCTTTTCAAAGGAAGTGGTAGATGTCCAAGGTGTACTGGATTTGAATATATTTGCTTGTCCTCTGAGTCACTTGATATACATTTTTTATTAGGAAACACTTTTGGAGAAGCTCATATTTCAAAGGAAGCAAAAAGAAAATGTCTATTTCATTTGTTACTTCCTGCTTCTAATTTTTAGTGTATGACCCCTGTGTTTTCTGTTTTCTACAATAAGATAATCTGGGATCAGCTGTAGGAGACATAGGTATTGTCTTCAATATTATATTTTTGTCTTATGCATCCTAAAACATAGAAGAGACTTTGAGTTGAAATAGACAAAATGAGATATAAGAGAAGAACTTATTTTTTCTGAGTCCTAGAAATACTTAAGTGACTATATATCAAGAATATATTTGAGTTTTTAAAAATATGTCTTAATGATATTTCTTTAGACAGAAATTGGAGCTTAACAAGCTTAAATTCTTATTTCAAGAGGCATTAAAGAGCAGAGCTAAATTCAATTCTTCTTTAATAGAGACTACTTCTCTTTAACAAAGCATTTTATTCCTTTCTTAATTTATTTACCCATAAATATGCATACGTTGCACTTTTTCTGTTATTAAAAAATGGTCTATTTATTACTTAGAATTCCACATTTGATTTAGGTTATAGTTTTCTAAACCTGGTGGATAGTGTATAGGATCTTCAGTCTACTCAGAAACTCTGTGGTATGGCCTATAAATCTATATATTATCAAATTTTCTAACTGATTCTTATTCAGTCTTTGACCTTGTACCAGGCTGAAAGTTATGTTTGTGAATCACTGCACTGGAGACATGAAGTAGAATTAATTCCCCTTTATAATCATCTAGCAGGAATATGAGTCATTAAAAATATAGGCCAAGAGTATGATTTGTATTATGAAAATGTCATGGCTGATCAAAGGGGAAAGACATTTAGATTTTGGGTTAAAATATGGTAATTTTCCTCAGGCCTTTTTAGCCTATCTTTAGATGGATGAGCTAGGAGTTTAAAAAGTGTAATACAGTCTTCTTCAGAAACATCAAATGTAATGAAATCAGATGTGGAAATCAAAAGTTATGTACATATGTACAGAGCGCATGTATAGATGTGTTGCAATAAGAAAGTGTCATGCCGTTCAGGGATGTAATAGTGAAAAATCATCTGAAAATTTCAATTTCTGTCAGGTTGTGGGGGTCTTGAATGTTAATCAGAAATCTGGAATGTACACAACATGTTCTGCAGACATGGGTAATTTTTTTGACCAAGAGCAAAATATTTTTATCATGATACATAAAGTAAAACGTTATAATTTAGCCTTGTATATAGCAGATCACCAGATGAGGTTCTAGAGGTCAGAAGACCTGTGAGCTTATCATTATGAAGATCATGAAGTAACGAGCTTTTGAACCAAGGTTTTTAATGAGAAATAAAAGGCACAGACACTAGAAAAGCCACAAAATGGCAACGTCCACATTGCAAAGCAGAAAGAGAAAATGAAATTAATCTAGTAATACTTTCAGAAAAAAAGCAAACTCTTACTATAATATTGGAAACTAATGGAAAAGAAATAGCGACTATAGGATTTTTTATAGTGCAGCATTCCTCAAGGAGATAAAACAATTATTATACATTGTTTTCTCCCTTCTTTCAGATTCCACATCGATTTCTACATTATTTCTTTCAAGCTTCATAATGGAATTGAATGCCTACTGAACACCAGAAAATGAGGTTTGCTTATTTAAAAGCTCCATGACTTTGAACATTTCAAATTTACTTCAGTCACCACCATTGAAACTCTTATAAGTAATGCTAAACTTCAACTGAAAATCATGAAAAGTGTAACTTTTTCACAGGGTAAGCTTATTTCACTTTTACTTTTTTAATTGTTAAAGTATATAGATATTTTTCTTGTATTTTATACTACTACATTATATATTCATTTAAGCACACAGTGAAGACATATTCTTCTTAGAAGATTCTCAAATGCTGACAGACTTCAATCCATTTCTTCTTTGGGTCAGCTGTAGAACGTTTTTATTCACTTGCTTATTGTGCTAGGTTATAAGTCTATTCTTCTGTCACAATTTTTTGCTGTATAAGATAATTTATAATAATAGAAACATTCCTCCTTCATAATTAGAAGAAAGGATCAGAGTGGTAGGAGGGAATGGAGTAGAGAGAAGTAGTAGTGTTACTATATACAGTCAATAAGACAAGCATAATCTTAGAGGAGGTTGCTCTTTTTAACATGCTGCATTTTCAAAGAACAAAAGAGCAGGAAAAGATTATCTAATACACAAACTTTCCATTTTGGTGACCTGTTCTGCTTAAAGTCATTCTAAGATAAGCATAACATAATTCAATTTTCACAATATGTTTTAATGATTTTTTTTCATCTGAATATCTCAATATTTTAAAATGGCAATTGTAGGTATTATTGACCCTATTTTGTAGAGGAGAGAAACTGAGGCTCACAAAATCTACTGCCCATAGGCAGATAACAAAGACTACCAGTTGTGGGAGGCTGAGGCAGGAGAATAGCTTGAACCTGGGAGGCGGAGGTTATAGTGAGCTGAGATTGTGCCACTGCACTCCGGACTGGGCACAGAGCGAGACTTCATCTCAAAAAAAAAAAAAAAAAAAAAAAAGAAGAATTTAATGAGATATGTATGATAAATTTTGGAACATACTGTCTCTCTTTTAGTCCTCATTTTTCAAAAAAAAAAGATGGGGTTGTTTGCCAAATAGACTTTAGCCTTTTATGTGGCCATAAAGAAGAGCAATAATAATTATTTTTACATAGGCCTTTTAGATTGGCTTTGATGAAAGTTTGTGCCACAAAGAATCTCAGATAAGACCTTTTAAAGCTGAGCCCAGCCATGGGTTTGCATCTTCAAATATCTGTGTGTTGGGTGATTCTCTCCTAAAGGTCCCAAGGTAAACTTGGAGCTGCTGGACCTGTTAGAAAGTGCAATTGTTTACTGACCACAGGTTAGGGACCCTGTACAGGGACTGCATAGGCAAGGGTATGAGGCCAGTTGCCCCACCGGGCTTTCATCAGCTCTGCAGTTTTAGATTGGCTCCTTAAAGGGAAGCATACCCTTCCAGTCAAAGCCTTGGTAAAATAACCACTTTCTCCAATTGTGTGCTGTTGCAAAAGAAAAATGGATTCTTATTGCACTGATACAAACGACTTATTGCCATAAGAACACTTACTCACAGATCGTTTCCAAATTTTAGAGGAACCAGACAGGGAGAAACAAGGATGCCACAAATATTGATCACAGGAGTATGCCTTACTCAATTATTAAAGACTGTAAATAGTTCAAAATAAGTTTCCTTAACTCTGAAAAATAAAATAAAAATTAACAATATTCCATGGAAAAATCAAAGAGATTTGCTTCAGTTTCTGAGTTCAGTCCATTCAGTTAATTCTTGTTTTGCTTGATATTCATGAGCATTTCAGCTGTTTATAAGTTCTATACATTTTCCTTTATTGCAATGTTACAATCTCCAAAATTATCAAAAGCCTGTATTTGGGAGCACCTGTCAGTTCTATAGCTTATTATAAACCATCTTTTGGAAGGATTAAAACAAGACAACAATTATCTATGAATAGCAAAACGTCCCAGGTAGTTACAGTTAGAAACACGACTGGCAAAGATGTTTGGTTATCTCCGTGGTTTACAATAGCTTAACATAACAACCTTAATTATGATTGATAGCATATATTTAGATATTAGAATCATAGAAATCCCATACAATTTTGGAACATATATTACCATTATTTACCAAGATATAACCTAAAGAAGACTGAACATCATTTTGGCAATCCCATGTACCTAAACATATCAAATAATCCTGTTTACCTCTCTTTTCTGGATGTCCCAGGGTCCCTCTGAAACATCTGAAAAGCCAGGAGTCAGGAAAGACAATTTTGAAACTGAAGTTTGATTTGGGAAAGGTTGTTACATTTTCAAGGTTTCAAACACTTGATATTATGAAATAGAATTCCAGATTACCATAAACTATTTCTTTTCTCAAAATGATGACTCAAAACCTTTAAAGAAGCAAAAATATTTTATAACCCTTTTAAATTTAGTCAATATGTTCACACAGAGAACCTCTTCTTCAAGATTAATTTCCACAATTCTTCCACCACTGGTTTGAACCTTCAGTTTTTCCTAACTCAAAACGATTCTTTAACCCTAGACAAAAATTTATATTTCCATGCCTTCTTATAACCTTTTGCTAAACAACACATTTTACTATTTTTATACACCTTGCATGTAAATCCGTTTTCAGTACTCTCAGTCACATATTATAATGGTAACTCCTAGTAATTTTTAATTAAGGTAAAACCTGGTAGGTTACTTCAATTATGTGCTAAGTGTAACCAACGTTTTTTTCCAGCATAATTAAGGGTGCGGTTAGTTTCATATATCCGCAGGCCTTACCAATTGTGAAGCAGGAAAAACAGTTCTCAAAACTCAAAAAACAGTTTGTAACCTTAAAACAATTAGTAAATCTTGCACCTGACCTGCATTTTACCAGTAGTCTTTAGAGATGTTTTTATTTCTCGAAGATTAAAGTCACATGAACTGACTTCATACTTCGCCTGATTATTTGCACAAAGTACAGCAAGAACTGAAAGTACCACAGCTTTTATCTTCCCTTTAAAAAATATTAGATTCAAGTGCATGTCTTTCTGAGGCCAATTTAATTAGAGCTCTTTTTGCAGACATCACATACAGTACATACACAGGCAGGCAGAAGAAAACTCGTTCACTGGGTGGTGTCCTTTAAGAGACAGGGATAGGAAAACATGCAAATGTCAAACCAGAGAGGGCTCATCCTCTAAGGCAGGATTGCTAAACAAAGCATTGACACTGGAGTTACAAGCTATGCCCTCAGGATGTAAAACAAAATGGAGGCTCAATTTCACAACCAAAACTTTGCAGAGAATACCAAAAGTGATAGTTGCGGGAACTGGCCCAGCAGCACACCTTCGAAAAGAAAAGCAAGCAAACAAACAAACAAACAAACAAAAACTTTAAAAGTTAACTTGCTGATAAGGTAGAAGATAACAGGAGGAAAAGAAACAGTTTAAAAATGCCTGGGGAATAACCTCTTATTCCTAGGCAAGTGGTTCCTCCACCAGGCGGAAAGCTTAATTACTATCATATGGAGCTGAATCCCTTGGCCGGGAAGGTAATGGCTGCAGTGACCCATGACTGGGAACCCGCCAGCCGGCTGTGCAGAACCCTTAGGCCTTGCGTCCCAGCCCCAGCAGGGAATGGGGAGGAGCGGGAAAGCTCTCCCTTGCTTATACCAAAAAGGAAAGAAAAGGCCATGAAAAGGTCCTGGAGCAACGGGGATGGGGGCGTGGCTTTCCCCACCCTCAGAAGTTCAAGGATGAAAAGGCTTAGGAGCAACAGTGAAAGGTTTTGAGTCCCCATTACACTCACCACTTCTTGAGCCCCCACGTTGGGCACTAAAAATGTTGCAGAATTTTTCCTTAATTCAGCTAAAGGTGGGGTTCTTTGTCCCATGGCCATGAAAATTCAGGCTCATAGACAATTTGAATGGTGAATAAGACCAGGTTTTATAGGGTGAAACAGGAAAAAAGTGGGGAAACAGGGACTCTCCCTAGGCCAGAGTCCCTGCAAGAGAACTTTCCACCTGCTGCATGAATCTTCCGCCTCTCTATCTCAACATGGCGCTAGAGGAGATCTAAAGATATAACAGAAGGCTTCATGGGGAAAGTAAAATTAACTGTTGTTATTTGCCTTCTGTTCCTGTTATGTAACAGAAATCTTGCATTGCACATATAAATGAGTGAAACGTTAGAATTAAAATCTACGTATAAAATTGTGTGCAGATTTTGATTTTGTAGAGAGACAGAATGAAATTTTTAATTTTATCTCATTTTCACAGTAGAATTAAGTGTTAACTTTGTTGTGTTTTTTGCAAAATAATTAGTTTCTGAAAGGAAATGATTAAAACAGCTAGTGGTAATGGATTGTATTTCTAATTTGAGAAAATTTTTAAACAATGGTTAGTCACTAGTTTTACTGGCAGAAACCTAGTGAACTTGAATCTGCCACTTATTCAGTGTATGAATGGACAAACCACTTACAGTTTTTAGTGTCTTTTCTATAAAATAATACTCAAACAGGTTTATAGTATTTTTATATGTGATGATGTGTGTCAACATATCTTGTGTAGATGTCAGAGTTTATTATAAAGCTTTATTCACAGAAAAATAAAGTTGTTTGTTGTATTTAAAAAGTTTTCTTAACTCAAGAAATATTACCTGAATGATTAAGAAAACATCATTATAGTACAGATAGGCTCTCTAAAACTATGAACAAATAAGTCAGTATCAGTTTATGGATGTTACTTTATTCTTAGTACCTTTTTTAAAAAATCAAGATATTAAAATGGAAAATTTAGAAGTCAAATTATCTTTATGCTGTTATACACATATACTGGCTGCTATGGTCTGAATGTTTGTGTCTACCAAAATTTGTATGTTGAAACCTACTCCTCAATGTGATACTATGGAGTTGGAGCCTTTGGGAGATTATTAGATCATGGGCATTTATTCTGAGATTATATCCATTCATTAAATTTTACTGGAAAGATAAGAGCTAACAGATCATGAAGGTGGAGTCCTCATGAATGGGTTGGTGCCTTTATGAAAGAGGCCAAAAGGGGCCCTTTGGCTCCTCCCATCATGTGAGAATATAGAGTAATAGGCACTCACCTGACACTAGGTCTGACAATGCCTTGGTCTTAAATTTCTTAGTGTCCAAAATTGTGAGAAATAAATGTTTTTTATTGTTTAAATTATTCTGTTTATGGTATTTTTGTTACAACAGCCCAATGGACTAAGACTTAGGGTAAATTATAAAAGTAACCAAATTACTTAATTAAAAAAAAAATGGCCATTTAAATTGAGATGCTAGTTTACTCTACCAGAAGAAAACTTGGTTGATGGAATTGACAGTGAAAGTAAGTATAACTATCTATCAAGTGGTTTGAAATTGCTCCATAACAGTTACTGATAACATGATGAGACATTTTAACTCATTTGCAAATGTCAGCCATGAGCATTTACTTTCAGTTTAAATCCATTCTTTAAATTATACTGAAAAAATAAGAGCTGGTAGTTAAAAGTTCCTTGGTGGCTTAGTAATAATTTTCTATAAATTTGCCTTTGAAATAAATATTCAGGTACACATGAACACACTTTGGTAGAATGTTCCATGCTAAAGTTGTGGAGGTTACTTGTGTCTAAATTTTGTTATGTAAAGATACACAATTATTCAATTCATAGATTCCTGAATTAATTCTCTGTTTGTGTCAATTCATCTTCTGTCATTACTAATGTCAATTAGAAAAAATTTCAAATATGCAGGAATCTATTAATATAGAATATTACATGGCCAATACTAATATATTAATCATGTGATACAAACTCAAAGTATAGTAATAAAGACATGAAGAGACTAGACAAGAAATAGAAGAAACAGACATAGTTTTTTGCAAGTGCTAGGAACATAGGTGAAAGAATGGTTAAAAGATTTCAGGAAAGAGAAACAACCGGAGTAACTTAAGACAGCTGAGTGTCAACATGATAGGGGAGATGGGATGTGAGAATATCTGACTAAAAATTAGCAATAAAACTCTTATGGAAAATTCATATTAGTGAGTGATTAATCAATCTCTGAGCTTTTTATATAACAACTATCTGAAAAATGTCTCGCTTTTTTCAATAATAAAAATTGTAATGTATTTTCATATTCATTTAGATTTGTAATTTCCTTTCAAATAGAAAATTGCATTGTCTTCACAACACACCCATGAGGAAAGATATCTTTATGTTTATTTTGGATGTAGGAGTAATTTGCTCACTTTTACAATGTTAGTAAGTGATGAAACAGATGAGTGTACCATGTATAAGAATGCCCGCCAAGGAAGTAGAAGGCAGGATGAAAGTCATACATGCATTGCTTGCCAAATCCTCTAACTTGGTTCAGCACTAACAGCCTGGAGGAAGAGAACCTGTCCTAGAAATCTGTGCTCCTCGAGATTTACTTTCCATCTTTTCCTACCCTGTTTTCTGACTGAGGATTTTGCTTTTGGCAGCTAATTGTGTTTGGTCAACAAGAAGCAAAAAAGAAGGGATTAAAAGCAGGAAGAAAAATGTTTTGGGGGCATTTATTTCCCAGTCTTCCCCTACTTCGGACTGGCTGTTTTCTAGCTGTCAAGCACTACAGTACTCTATCATACAGTTTTCCACCACTGCTTCCTCACCTTTCCTTTTAATAGAAGATAAAGTAAACCTTAAATATATACAGTATCAATTAATGTTTTAAGAAGTCAAAGCCAGGTTATACCAAAGATCCTTGTGATGTGTAACTTTTGTATTATGATTTTCTTTAATTACTCTAATTTGGATTATGTTGATTTTTTTTACATAGACCTTGACTGACAAAGAACCTAATTCTAGTTTGCCTAGAAGTGACAATTTCCTAATTTATTTGTCTTGAAGGAAAACTTTTAACAACTTTACAAATGTACTGAATCTTCTAGCATCTACTGAGGGTAAAACTAATATTTAAAGCTGTGCCCTTCCATCAGCAATTCAAAAGGAATCCAGTGCCACCTCTCCCACTGACCTGCTTGGTTAGATGCCCCATTTGACCTATCAACATCACCTTCTTTTCCATTATGTTAAATTAGTATATTGCACTAGAGTTTTAAAGTATTTTCTTGGATTAAATATTCTTCTTTGATTTTTTTGGCTTTGCTTTGTTTTGATGTTATGATTCTTTAAAATTTATACTTGGAAAAATTTCTCGCATTAAATAATCCCAAAACACAAGCTGAAGTTTACTAAAATTAAATTTATGTAAATACAGAAATACAAACGTTTATTTTTTTTTTATTTTTTTATTTTTTTGAGACGGAGTCTTGCTCTGTAGCCCGGGCTGGACTGCAGTGGCTGGATCTCAGCTCACTGCAAGCTCCGTCTCCCGGGTTTACACCATTCTCCTGCCTCAGCCTCCCGAGTAGCTGGGACTACAGGCGCCCGCCACCTCGCCCGGCTAGTTTTTTGTATTTTTAGTAGAGACGGGGTTTCACCGTGTTAGCCAGGATGGTCTCGATCTCCTGACCTCGTGATCCGCCCGTCTCGGCCTCCCAAAGTGCTGGGATTACAGGCTTGAGCCACCGCGCCCGGCGTACAAACGTTTAAACAAAATATTAATATATCTAGATTCTGTTTTAGTTGATATTTCTAATTATTTTTATATGTGGAGACCTAACCTCCAAACACATGTTTCAAAATGTAAAAAATATAAAGGTCTTTTTTTTTTTTTTAGGTCTTCAAGTTATTTCCTGCATATATACAAATATGACATTGAACAATGCTGTGAATATCCTCAAGGTATGTTTGTCTCCTTAATAATTGAGAAAACTTTGAGAAAATTGTTACAGTAATAGGTCAGCAAAATTATGAAAATACATTTAAAATTGTATATTTTAAACAAAATACAAGAATAGTGTAGTGCTTTCATTTCCTCTAAGTGTGATTTATGCCTATACAAAAAAAAAATGGATCTGAACCATGAAAGCAATTTTCCCTTGTGCCTAATGTTTTCTTATCTACTGTATCAATATTTTGTAGAAAATATGTAATAGGTCCATTAAAATTCACAGAAATGAAGCCAAAACATCATGCATGTAATTAATCTACAAACTCTAAGCCAAAAAACTTGGGGATTTTTTTTTTCTTATTAAAGGAAAAAGGAGAAGCATATCATTGATCTTTTGAGTGGAAAATTCATTTTAATCTAATGCCAAAAGTGTCAGGTTAATCACAGTACAGCATAACTTGTGTTTTTCATAGCTGTCTAAATAAAATTCTTCATAAATTATCAAAATTTTTTCTTCTGCTCAGCAGCCATCTCTTCCATCTTGTACTGAATGAATTTCAAATGGTTCATACTTAGCTGGACACTGGGCATGTCCAGTAACTCTATCCTCTAGATTAGATGTAATATTGATAGAAATAGGTGATACACTGTAATTCAAATGAGCCTCCAGTTTGAACATTTAACATTTATGTCTGTATGCATGTATGTGTATGTATTTATATATATAAAATATGTGTATATATTTGTATATAATATGTCTATATATTTTTATATATATATAAAATATGTGTATATATTACAGTGAAGATTTTTGAAATAAAAACTAAAGCACTGGCCAGACGTGGTGGCTCAAGCCTGTAATCCCAGCACTTTGGGAGGCCGAGAAGGGCGGATCACGAAGTCAAGAGATCGAGACCATCCTGGCTAACACGGTGAAACCCCGTTTCTACTAAAAAATACAAAAAAACTAGCCGGTCGAGGTGGCGGGCGCCCGTAGTCCCCGCTACTCGGGAGGCTGAGGCAGGAGAATGGCATGAACCCGAGAGGAGGAGCTTGCAGTGAGCTGAGATCCGGCCACTGCACTCCAGCCTGGGCGACAGAGCGAGACTCCGTCTCAAAAAAAAAAAAAAAAAAAAAAAAAAAAAACTAAAGCACTATTAGGGCAAAATATGCTGTAAAACACACGTTCATATAACTAGGAAATATATATATATAATATAAAATATATAAAATAATTATATAAATTATGACTTAAAGTATAAAAAGAAAGATTCATTTTATGATCACTGCAAAGGAAAAAAAGTAACCTTTTCTTCTATTAGAGTATTAATTTAAAAATGGTTGTAACTATGTTTAAAAAAATGGAGTGTGAAAATTTTCATCTGATAGTATGACATCCTGGCAATCTGACCGAACATTCCACCAACTACAGCCAGCTATTTCTCATATATTAGCACATATACTTTTAAAAATGTGTATGATCTGAACTTTTGAGAAACTCAAATACTGATTGGAAGTGAAAGCTTGAAATCAACTACTAGTTGAAAGAAACAGGGACAATAAAGCCGGCTTTCACTGTTGGACATCTGCTGAGTGTATTAAACTTTAGTTTTTATTACCATGAAACCCCACCTCAAGAATTCACAAAGTATTTTTAAAAAATGAATCCGTAGTGAAACAATTAACTCCTGACACCATTAATGTGAGCTAGCATAAACAAAAAGAAGAAATAGTAAAGCTCTGAAGATACCAGTTCATAAAATTAAGTGCATTTAATGATAATGAGAAATGACAGATCAATGAGGTACAAGCAAGAATCCAGTAAAGGTGGCTAAATTGACTATCCATTTGACTTGGGATTAGTAATCAGAACATACAAAGAGTTCAGACAACTCAATAGTAAAAATAAAAATAATCCAATTTAAAATGGGCAAAAGATATGAAAAGACATTTATTAAGCAATGACATACAAATGACTAACAAGTACATCACCTGTTAAACATCACTAATCATCAGAGAAATGCAAATAAAAACCACTATGAGATATCATCTCATCTCAGTTAAAATCGCTTTTATAAAAAAGACATGGAAAACAGATGCTTGTGAGGATATAGAGAAAGGAAAACTCTTACTGTGTTGGTGGGAAAGTAAAGTAGTACAGCTGGAAAACTGTATGGAGGTTTCTCAAATAACTAAAAATAGAACTAAGATGCCATCCAGCAATCCCACTACTGGGTGCATATCCAAAAGAAAGGAAATCAATATGTAAAAGAGATCTGTACTCACATATTTATTTCAGCACTATTAACAATAGCCAGAATATGGAATCTATCTAAGTGCCTGTCAATGGATGAATAGGGAAAAAAATGTGGTGTATATAGACATAATGGAATATTATTCAGCCAGAAAAACATAAAATCCTGTCATTTGCAGTAACATAAATGGAATCGAAGGTCATTATGTTAACTGAAATAAGCCAAGCACAGAAAGACAAATACTGCCTGTTTTCACTAATGAGAACTAAAAAAGTGGACCTCATGAAGATGAGGATAGATTGGTGGTCACTAAAGGCTGGAAAGAGTAGTGAGGAAGGAGGAATGAAGAGAAGTTGTTTAATGTGTACAAATGTATAGTTTGTTAAAAGAAAGATTTACCATTTAATAGATCACTAATTTGATTATAATGAACAATAATCTTTTGTATGTTTCAAAATAGCAAGAAAATAATTATTTGGATGATTATAGCATAAAAGAGACATATTTAAGGTGATGGATATTCCTATTACACTGATTTGATCTGTACACATTGTGTGAATGCATTAAATTATCACATATACCTTGAAAATAAGCACATCTTTTATGTATCAATAAAAAATTAAATTATAAAAAATCTGGCATTAAAATAATACATTCAAAAAGGAAAATAACCTTATTGAACATATATAAATTAGCATTAAATAACATGCATTTAAAATTCAGTGGATATGTTAGTGGAGATAAGACACAATTGAAAAGTTACTCCTGAATATAAAACATAATTATTGATAATGTGATTTAAGAAGAAATGCAGTAAAATATGCCAAAGTATGATTAAGATACAAATTTATGCAAGAAAAGTAAAATATATTTAATCAGAATTTTGGGAATAAGTAGATAGAATGAACACAGACCTATATGAATAGATAATTACTACAAAATTTCAAAACTGGTGAAAGAAAGCAGTTCACAGAAGCTCAAGGACTCCCAAATGAAATAAATAAAATACATTTGCTCCTAGCACATTTCAGTAAAGCTGTAGGACACGAGAGCCAAATGAAATCTCTTAAAAATGACAGAGAATAAGAAACATGACCCTCAACACATTTGCAATTAGACTTATAGTTGATTTGTACTAGTAACAATGGAAACCTGAAAATTTTTAAATAATATCACAAACTACTAAGAGAAAAAAACTGTAAATTCCACTGAAAAGAAAATTTATAAAGTGAAAAAAATGATGTTCAGAAAACAATATATAAGACTGCCAGAAATAGACTCATATCTTCTGAAATTCCATAGGTTATAATTATATCAGAATGAAAGAATTTAGAAGGATATTCATGATGATGCAATGAGGAACAAAAAGCAAAAAATATAATGTGCATTTCAGTAATTAAAATAAACATTGCTTGAATAAGCCAATATTAATATTCCTTGTAGGAATTAAAAATATTAAATTGCAATAATGGGTGATGCTTTGGAAAAATTTGAGAAAAATATCAAATATAAGGTATTCTAAATACTATTTGTGATAAAGGTCATAATATCAACTGACTTAAATAAATGAGAATTAAAACTTTTAAGAAAAAACTAGAAAGAAATGTAACAGTTAATTTTGACTAAATTGAGGAGAAAACTGAATGAGAACAAATAATCACAAAGGCAGAAAAAGTCAAAAATGTAGAAAAGTTGAGAATGTTTTATTGTTGTTGGATCAAAGACTCAATGACTTGCTTTTAACTAGTTTTAACCTCTAAGCTTTTACAAGTGTAATCAGACAGGTGAGAATGGTACAGGATATTTCCCAATATTTCTCATATAAACCCAAATTTTTGCTCTTTTTTGGAGCAAAATAACCATTCACTGTTTACAAGGTTATTCCTAAGTTGTGAAAATTCTCTCGTATTTGAGAAAATTTTAAGGACAACATATACAATTAAAAATAATTGTATATAGATTAATAATTACAATAAATATAAGTAGACATAATTAAGTTAAGAAACATAAACTTTATCAGAAAGGGACTCTTCCAGAACTATCTACATATATGCTATTCAAAAGAAACATCTAAAACAGCCAACGGAAAGGTGAAAGTAAAATGAGCAAAGACAGGATTGGCTAATACCTACCAAAACAAAGTTGGCATAGCTATATTAGTTAAGGCAAACAAAATATGGCAATGAAGGTCATTGCATGAAATTAAATATTAAATTCATCAGGAAAGTATGTGATATAAAATGTGATTATACACATGTAATCTATCATCTATATATCTAATCTATGTATAAATTCATCCATATATGCCTCTCATCCACATATCTAGACTGCAAACACTGACATATTAAAAGAAAAAATAGACATATCAGTAATTAAAGAAGATAAAAATAATTAGGTTGCATATGATTTTAACAAGGTTCATTTAATGAACAAGTTTATTATATGAAAACTAACAGGAATATATATTGATTAGGGTACAAAAAAGACAAAAAATTAAGTATTAAGAAATTTCAAAAAATTGATACTTTAAATCACAACTTTCTAGTATCACAGATACAATTAAATAAATAATAAAGCAAGATAATAAAAACCCTGTATTAATAATTACTTTGCTAACACCATTTGAGAAAGACAAATTTTAAATAAAAATTATAAAATAAGTAGAAAACAATGAAAATTATAAATAAAATTAATATGTGCAACGAATGCAGAATATACATGAGATCTTATGTTCATATTTATAATAAAATGAAAGAGCCCAGAGAATATGAGCTAAATACCAAACTTAAGAAGAAAAGAATAAATACAGACAAAAGTACAAGTGAAATACAAATACAAGTGAATATATTAAGGAAATAAAAACTAATGATTTGGGCATCATGGTATGCACCTGGAATCCCAGCTACTCAGGAGGTTAACTCAGGAGGATTGTTTGAGGCCAGGAGTTTGGGATGGAATGCACTATGATCACACCTGCGAATAGCCACTGCACCCTTGCCTGGGCTACACAGTGACGTCCCATCTTTTTAAAAAAATAAACAACTAATAGAAATAGAAAATATGACTTAGAAGATGATGATTTGGAAAGACATAAAACTAGCAAAGTGTTATTCTTCAGGAAAAAAGAGACAAAGCAAATACATACATGATAGGCATGGAAAAAGATGACATAATGTAGGTACCTGTGTTTTCACACATAATGATTAGTTTTTTAAAATGATAATTATTTTGAAAAGATAAGGCAAACAAATGAATTTCAAAATAAGTATTAACTTGAAAAGCTGACTACAAAATAAATTAAAAATCGGATATAATTTATAACTTAAAAAATACTGGTTAAGTCTTCCAAGATGGTAACACTTAGCCCAGAAATTATTTTTACCAACAAGTATATGTACTCAAGAAATAAGTAATGTCATTTTCTATATTTAAATCCAGATTACAGAAAAGAGGGAACAATCACCACTATTTTGGGGGGGATTAACATATCCTATATACCAAAACATACAAGGACAGTACATAAAATGATTACAGGTAACTTCACTTATTAAAATAAACACAAAATTTTAAAGACAATTCAACATGCAAAATCTAGTGACTCTTAGGTAAAAGTATATTAGGAAGAAATTATATTTATTCACAAAATGTTGATTTAACATAAAAAATGAGATAGTCAATCATATTGAGAATTGAGGAAAAATAACATCATCTCAGTAGATGAAGAAAAATACAATAAAAATTCAACATTTTGTGGTTATTAAAAATTTAAAACCAAAAATAATTAGAAATAAAAGTGAACATTCTTAATTTGATAAATGAATAGTTATCTACAAAACTCTCTTTCAAAATTTTATAATTAATGATGAAACATTGTGTGTTAGGCCATTCTTGCGTTGCTATAAAGAAATACTGAGGCTGGGTAATTTATAAGAAAAGAGGTTTCAATGATTCATGGTTCTGCAGGCTGTACAAGAAGCATAGCACTGGCATCAGATTCCAGTGAGGGCTTCAGAAGCTTACAGTCATGGCAGAAGGCAAAGGAGAAGCAGGTGTCTCATGTGGCAAGATCAGCAGGAAGGAGTGGAGAAGGTACTACACCCTTTGAACTGGGCCTTCTTGTGTGGACTCCCACTGAGAAAAACACTCTACCATTGGGATGGTGCTAAGCTACCTGAAAAGGATCTGCTCCCATGACCCAAACACCTCCCACTGGGACCCCATCTCCATCGTTGAGGATTACAGCTCAACATGAATTTTAGAAGGGACACTTATCCAAACTATATTACATTGAAAGCATTATTTTTAAGAGTGTACATTATACACAATTTTAATGTTCCTCATGCTCATTTGTTTTGTTTTGTTTTGTTTTTTGTTTTTTTTGAAACAGTCTTGCTCTGTCGTGTCCAAGCTGGAGTGCAGTGACGCAATCTGGGCTCACTGCTAGCTCCGTCTCCCGGGTTCACCGCATTCTCCTGCCTCAGCCTCTGGAGTAGCTGGGACTACAGGAGCCCTCCACCAGGCCCGGCTAATTTCTTTTGTATTTTTAGCAGAGACGGGGTTTCACCGTGTTAGCCAGATGGTCTCGATCTGACCTCGTGATCCACCCGCCTCGGCCTCCCAAAGTGCTAGGATTACAGGCTTGAGCCACCGTGCCCGGCCCCTCATGCTCACCACTTTTATCCATTATTGTGGTAAATAGTGTAGTTCACATAGATTTTAAAAATCAAATAATTATAATGAAAAGTTCTGGAAAGAAGGAAAAAAATCTCAAGCAATGCAGATAATACTATTCTCTACTAAAATCAAGTGAATCTATGGCTACAATCACAAAGAACTATAGAATTTTGAATGTTTGTTCAATGCAAAATTAATATACAAAAATCTGGTACATTTCTACATACCACCAAGAAATTAGAAATTATATTACAATACACCAATTAATATAATGTAAATAGTTATTGTAATATTTAAAATAATACAAAAAATAAATGATAAATCTAGAAGAATGTGTCCAAGTAGTATAGGGAGAAAACTGTTAAATTTTTGAAAGACTGTAAGAAGTCTTAAATAATAAATTTAGATATATACCATATTCGTATGTGGAAAGATTAAATACAACAAAGATTATAACTCCCTCCAAATAGATATATATGTTAAGTATGATTTCAAAGTTCCACAGCAGTCTTTCAAGGAGTGTCCCCAGGTAATTCTAAACTTCATATAAAAATTAATAATCAAGAAATAGCAAGACAATCATAATGCAAGAATAACAGGAAGGGATGGTGTTTTAGTCAGTGCAGTCTGCTATAACAAATCCCAAAAACACAACAGAAACTTAATCTTCACAGTCTTAAATGCAGGAAGTTCAAGATCAAGGTGCTGGCTGATTCAGTTCCTGTTGAGAATCCTCTTCCTGATTTGCAGATGGACATCTTCTTGCTGTATTTTCGCTTGGTGGAGAGTGAGAGGAAGCAACCTTTTTTGTGTCTTTTGTTATAAGGTCACTAGTCTCATCACGAAACTTCCACTCTCCTAACCTAATTGCCTCCTGTAGGCCCCATTCCCAAATACCTTCATGTAGGGGATTAGAATTTCAGCATGTAAATGTTGGGGAAGCACAAACATTCTGTCCATGACAGGGTACCTGTATTATACTACAACAATAATTAATTATTCATCTAAGATTTTAATACATGTAATTATTACCAGAGAGTAGGTAAATTGAACAATTAAGCAGAAGGGCAAGAAACAAATATCACTATAAGAAAACTTGACTTATAGCACAAATGGTATTGTCAGTCATTGCAGAAAGAAATAATTTTACAACAATATATGCTGAGATAATTAACTACACTTATGCCCAAAAATGAAACTGGATATCTACCTCACAGCATGAACAAAGATCTGGTGAATTGAAAACTTAAATATTAAGGGAAAACCTATAAAATTTACAGAACTTAAAAGCAAATATTTTAAAACATAAAGCTAATAAAGGATTTCTCAAATCGGAGGCATAATTACCATAGGTAAAGACTGATAAATGCGACTGTATCAAAATAAGAATACCTATTCATTAAAATAAATTATAACAAGTAGGAAGGCAAACCATGAACTGAAAGAAGATGTTTAAACTAATCTAATTTATAAATTTAGAATATATAAGAGCCATCTACAACGCTTTAAAATATTACCCAATAACATTGGCAAAAGACAGAATTCCTAGTAAATAAAACTTTAATAACCATCAACTATATGAGAATGTTAAACTTTTAAATAATCAGTGGAATTAAAATTGAACCCACAGTGATATATTAACTTATACTGACTAGATATATTAAGCATGAAATATTAGTGTTAGTGATGATATGAAGTAACTGGAACATTTGTATACTTTGATGGGAGTGCACATTGATACAACTGCTTTAGAAAGCAATTTGGCTTGTCCTAACAGGAAACTACTCATACCACATAATGTAACAATTCTATTTCTAGGTGTATATCCCTGAGAATCTCTTGCACCTGTGCTCCAGGAAGCATCTATAAAAATCTTATGTAATAACTAAGAACATATTGTATTCTTGACAATGCAAAGAGAGTAGATGTTAAGTGCTCTCACTGCAATAATAACTATGTGTGGTAATATATTTGTTAGTTAATTAGATGTAAGCATTCCACAAGGTGTTTCTATATACATTAAAACATCCTGTTTACATAATACATACATATGTTATCTGTCAATGTAAAATATTTAAAAATGAAAAAAGAATACATTACAGTTATTTACAAAAAACAGATGAATTTCAGGAGCACAATGTTAAGCCGAATAAGCAAGTTGCAGAAAAATACACACTGTGTGTTCTTGTAGTCTGTAGTATTAATGTCACCGGTAAATTGAGTTCTCTCTCTCTACATTATATTAGTCTCAAAGACAGAACACACAATTAAAGCAATCAGGTTTTATTCACTGGCCAGGGAACAGGAAAAGGGAGGTCTTGCTCTAAAGATACCTTCTCCCTGAGTGATGGGAAGCAAGGAGATTTTAAAGAACTAGGTGTGAGTTAAGGGAAGTTTCTAAACATGCACACAATGGAGTTACAAACACACAGGTGCAGTCCCCAAACGTACTTCATAGATCGCATGTACAATAAATGGCAGCAATTTATTTTATTTTAGGGGAGGGGATTCTAACACTATAATGATATGTGAACAATCTAAAGGTAACTAGGGGTACACGGTTCTGGTTTGCACCCATCTGGCACAGGTCTCATCTTCCCTCTGTGTTTGGCAAAGGATCACTGGGCCATCTGGAGTTCTTCAAGCAATAGTACCTATAGATAAAGAGACTAAGGAAAGTTTCAGAAAACAAGTTTTCCAGCTATTTCACTAGGGTTGCCATGTAATATTAATATAAAGTTTAAAAACATCCAGACACAGGTAAGTATTTGTTCAGTGATACCGGTACGTACTTAGAAAACTACAGGAAGCTGGAGAATGGCAGACATAACATCGAGAGTATGATTTCCTCCAGTAGGAAAAACTGAACTGAGACAAAATAAGGACCAACAAGCAATCTCCCAAGGCAGTATTATTCTTTTTTTTTTTTTTTCCCCAAAAACTTTTATATATTCATTTAGAGACAAAGTCTCATTATGTTACACACAGTTCACTGTAGCCTTGAACTTCTGGGCTCAAGGTCCTCTACCTCAGCCCTGCAAGTAGCGGGGACTACAGGTCATGCCACCAGGCCTAGCTACTTTTTTTATTTTTATTTTTATTTTTTGGAGACACACGGTCTCATTATGTTGCCCAGTCTGGTAGGAAACTCTTGGCCTCAAGTGACTCTCTCTCCCTGATGTCCTAAAGTGTTGGTGTGAGCAATCACAGCCCACCTATTCTTCATCATAAAGGATATGCTGGATACATCAGTGTTTACTCTAAAACTCACATCTTTTAATAAATATTTTTATTATATTCACTGTTTAAATGCATTAAGAAATGTAAGGGTTAACCAGTTAAAAAAGGAAATAAGCATTATAAATTAAGATTAATCAATAATTTAAAGTCAGAAACAGTAATGATAGAGGAGCCTGTCATTCAATCCAAGGAACACTGAATATTTACCAGGTGAAAATCACCTTGAGGTTTGTAAAACCAATAACTGAGAGTCATTGACTTCTCGGAATTCAGGATTTAAAGAAGAGATGAATTCCGATGCTAATTTAAACAACTGATGTGGGGTTTGGAAGATTACTTTTGATTGGGATGCCTAAAAATTGCAAGGCAAGAACTAGATTTATAAAAATCTAAAGACTTGGACAAGTCTTTTAAGTTTCTTCTGTAAAGGCATTAAAGGTGGGCAGTTAAGACAATCACTTCACGGAACATGTCTTCTGCAGCCTCTGCTCAAGGAATGTATGTGAGGATGTAGAAGGGGAAGTAGAAGCCTTTTAATATGTATATACAGATAATACAAACAGAAGACTTGCATGGAGTTTTCTCATAATGACCTTGCCTGCAGGTCAAAATTGTGCTAGAAAGAACAATTAGAAATGATGGTATAAAGCAGAACAAGGAAAGGGTAGAGTCCAGTCTACATTGGAATGATCACATTTATTATGATCTAGGGTCTAGTAAAATCTCAGTCTAAATTACACCTGAAATGTTAATCTCACTTTTCACGGATTATTCAGGAAAATGTAGTTTATATAAGGACTAATTCAGTGCAGCAGGCAGGATAAAATGGACAGAGCCTTGAATATCTAGAACCTACAGGTAATATACCAGTTTCCTAGGGCAGTCATGAAAAGCTATTTCAAAATGTGTGGCTTAAAACAACAGAAATGTATTCCCTCACAGTTCTGGAGGCTAGAAGTCCTTAATCAGGGTATTGGTAGTGTTGACTTTTTCAGAAGTGTCTGTTCAATGCTGATATGATTGGGATATGTCCCCACCCAAATCTCATCTTGAATTGTATCCCCTATAATCTCCATGTGTCAAGGGAGGGACTCAGTAGGAGATGACTGAGTCATGGGGCCAGTTTTCCCCATGCTATTCTCATGATAATGAGTGAGTTCTCACAAGATCTGACAGTTTGTAAGGTAATTTTCCCTGCTGTTGTTCTCCCTTGCCTGCCGCCATATGAGATGTTGCTCTTCCCCTCCGCCATGATTGTAAATTTCCTAAGGCTTCTTCAGCCATGTGGAACTGTGAGTCAATTAAACTTCTTTTCTTTATAAATTACCCAGTCTCGGGTAGTTCTTTACAGCAGTGTGAGAACAGACTAATACAAATGCCTTAATGCCTTTCTCCTATCTTCTGGTAATGGTTGGCAATCTGGGATGTTTGGCTTTTGGAACCCTTACTCCAGTCTCTGCTTCTGTTTTCAGAAAAAGGTCAATTTGTGTTTCTTTGTCTTCAGATAGAATTTTTCTTATAAGAACCCAGGTCCTACTGGATTCAGGCACACCCTAATGTCCTTGGCCTAACTTGATTGGACTTGTAGATAACATATTTTCCAATAAGATTATGTTTACCAGTTGTAAGGATTATAAATTCAGCATATCTTTGCTTGGAAAAATTTGTTATTCATATCAAATTTCATTCTCATTGTAATAAACTTTCCCTTCTCCATTATTTAAGTTACAAGAAATATGCCTTTTCTTTATAAAATGGAAAAGTGTTTTTGTTATTGTATATGTAACTAAGTGATTTTTAAGTTTAACAGCTTCCTAGATATTATTACTTAGATACAAATTATTAGCTGTTTAGGCACCAAAGACTGTTCTTTCATCATTCCATATTTTACTGACAGACAATAATTATACACACTTTATTTCTATTTTTCTACTATATTTATTCATTCTAACTTTAATAAAGCAACTAAACCTCAGCTAAGAGAATACCTAGTGTAATTGATGGGCAGCTCAAATAGAAATGAATAAAATGAATACTCTGTACAGTCTTAAGTGGTCTTTACAAGATACAAATTGATTTGTTACTCAGCAAAAGCACCACAATAAAATAGGTGAAAAGGAGAATGACCCATTATTTATTTTAAACACTTAAAAATTGCTTTCTAAAGGTCATATCAATGGAGAATACTACATTAATTATAATATTTTTTAGTTCTGACACTTATGCTGCAAAAATTGACCCAATTCTTGTGTAATTTTCTACAAATGCTCTTTTATTTTCTTAGCCCTGCAGTAAATTGTTAAAATGGATCTTTACACTATGAGCAGAAATGTGTAGTTTCAAAATACAGATCAGACATAAATATTAACCACTCTTTGGCATAAACAAAATTCAATTATAAGCCAGTCGAATGTAAATGTAGTAAGAAGAGACTTACATATTATAAGAATAATTGAGCTTCAGGCTACATAATATAGAAATATTCATTTTCTTTTATGGTCATTTTTGAAAATTTTCCTGTAAATTTAACATTATATTTTCTCTGAAACTGGATTAAAATTTGGGTCAATTGACCGGGCGCAGTGGCTCAAGCCTGTAATCCCAGCACTTTGGGAGGCCGAGACGGGCAGATCACGAGGTCAGGAGATCAAGACCATCCTGGTTAACATGGTGAAACCCCGTCTCTACTAAAAAATACAAAAAACTAGCCGGGTGAGGTGGTGGCAGGCACCTGTAGTCTCAGCTACTCGGGAGGCTGAGGCAGGAGAATGGCGTAAACCTGGGAGGCGGAGTTTGCAGTGAGCTGAGATCCAGCCACTGCTCTCCAGCCTGGGCGACAGAGCGAGACTCCGTCTCAAAAAAAAAAAAAAATTCGGGTCAATTTGTCACCTCACATTTTATATAGGAGAAAGAGAGAATAAAGATGAAGATAGTCTTCTTCTGTTTATTAAATATTAAATGTAAAGTTCTTTAAGTAACAATCTAATTATTTAATTATATAATCATTAATTGTTGAAAAATAATTTAATCAGTAGCCTATTATAAGATACATAGATGTATCTTATCTGTTATTGCTTAATATATTATTTTTAAGGTTAATTATTTTAGGCAGAAGCTTAGAATAATTTATAGATCGGTACATGATACTAACCATTTTTCTAAGCGTAATCAAATCTTGGCATTATAGTCTGTATGCCTAACACAACCATGAATTTCTAGTAAAACTCAAAGGCACACTGCTTCCAGATTGCTCTAGTTGTCAGTTGAATGATTATTTTCTCATTTGGACTTTCATGTCAGCAATGCTTTTGGTTTCTATTCTTACTGTTTCTTTTAATGGTAACATAATCTGCTAGACAGAAGGTGAAACTATAGAAATTTATAGTTGTATTAGGTATAAATAGGAGTGTTGCCAGAGTGGCTAGTATTTTGCTAGCAATAACAGAATTAATGAGAGAGAGAAAGAGAAACAGAGAGAGAGAAAGGTGGGATTTTCAGAGGAAAACTTGGAAGATGAGATAAGGAATTGCTTTATTAAAAAATAAGAAATGCCAATATAAATAACTTAATACTGTCATTTCATACTTGTGCATGTTGACAACATGTTTACTTTCACATTCTTAACCATAATTTTAAAAATAATATTAGAATAGAATGGAGTCCCAGGTCCTGCAATGCTTCTAAAATTGATTTGCAATGCAACATTTGTATAGTATTTGTTAGTATTAACTCTAACATCACTACATGTTTTTATTTTCATAACATTTGAAAGGGCACTACTGAAATGGCAAAGCAAATGTTCAGATGGCAGCAACAATTAATCCAAAACCTTTATAACAGAAAAAATATTAGTGATTTTTAAAAAGTACAATGACTTACTATACGTGATCAGCTGTTAATCAGTTATTTTAGAAACCAGTTAAACGTTTTACTACCATCTTAGATTTTAAATAAACCACATATTGTCAAAAAAATTTCCTAAACATTTTCATGAGGAAAGAATATCTATGTATTTACTGGGTTATATGCATACAGAATATATGTAATTGAATCTGTGAATATTTCACTATTCAGGGATTTTATTGGTATTGCATAGGCAGGGACTTGCTGAAATTTTATTTAAATTATGTAGAGTGAATTTTTACCAAGCCCTACATTTGCACTCATAACATTCTAATTTGCCATTGATTTATTTTTGTATAATTTTAAGTAAACCTTAATACAAAGAGTCATATAACCTCCAAAAGGGGAGAGAGAGAAGATAGTATAATAGTACATAAAATGTTTGTTTGCTTACACAGCAAGATAGAATTGTTGCTTAAAATATAGTTGTCATTACTTTGAAACAAAGCAGGTAAACATGTTGCCCCAAATGAAATTGCATATGGTGTTCATTATATGGTTATACTTTGAATGACATTAAATAGAAAGGCTTAAAAATTGATGTTTATAATGATCTTTTTATGTCCTAAGCATTAACAAAATCTTTATATAAAGTCATAGTGATTTAAAAATGGAATTAACAAATTCTTTATTCTCCTTTCTAGGTCTAAAATAAATGTTCTAAAAATTACAGTTTTCAAATAAAGGTTACAATGAAATAGAAGATTTATCTTTCACTGCAACTTGATCAAGAATCACTTTACCTTGACATTTCTAAGAATTATCAAGAACAAAGACTAACACTAAGAGCTTTCCCAGGGATGTAAAACAGCTTGCGTATTACTGGACTGAACACATAACACATTTTTTTAAAGATCACTTTTAGGATTCTTTATATATTGATGCTAGAAGTCAGGAATACACACTATAAATTTTCTTTATTAAATGTAATTAAATGATCTTATTTCCATAAATGTCAATTCACTTCAAAAAGAAAACCTACTCTTTGAGAAGGTTTTTTTTTTTTTTTTTTTTTTTTGAGACGGAGTCTCCCTCTGTCGCCCTGGCTGAAGTGCAGTGGCGCGATCTCTGCAACTGCAACTTCCGCCTCCCAGGTTCAAGCGATTCTCCTGCCTCAGCCTACGGAGTAGCTGGGACTACAGGCGGCCGCCACCAGGCCCGGCTTATTTTTGTATTTTTGTTATGTAGAAACGGGGTTTCACCATGTTGTTCAGGCTTGTCTTCAACTCCTGACCTCAGGTGATCCACCCGCCTCGGCTGCGCAAAGTGCTGGGATTACAGGAGAGAAGACTTTTTATTTGCTTATTTTTCTTGAAAAATTCTCCTCACTGTAAGTGCTTATCTTTGTGTTATTTCCCTCCTCAACTTGTTTAAAAATATTTAACGTCTTGGAATACAAATATATCTAGTACTGTAATAGACTGATGAAAATGCAGTAATTTTTAATATCATGTGTCCTTTGAACTTTTTTTTTTTTTTTTTTTTTTTTTTTTTTGAGACGGAGTCTGGCTCTGTCGCCCAGGCTGGAGTGCAGTGGCGCGATCTCAGCTCACTGCAAGCTCCGCCTCCCGGGTTTACGCCATTGTCCTGCCTCAGCCTCCCCAGTAGCTGGGACTACAGGAGCCCGCCACCACGCCCAGCTGATTTTTTTGTATTTTTAGTAGAGATAGGGTTTCACCGTGTTAGCCAGGATGGTCTCTGTCTGCTGACCTCATGATCCACCTGCCTCGGCCTCCCAAAGTGTTTTTTAAGCTTAAGAATTGATTACTGGAAGAAATCTCCTTGGTTATGTCTTCTCACGTAAGTTTACCCAGTATTGCCCAGTGTAAAATGCCCTGTAGATATTTTTTTCTTACCTTAATCCAGCTAGAATAAATAAGTCTCTCATAGAAAAAAATGTAAGCTTTTGTTCACAGGGTGCTGCTTTTGTGAGTTATGCTATTATGTACTATATTAAACATATTTAGTGGAAGAAAAGAGAAGGTATATTCCCTTTAACACCTTTCCCCTCCAGTTAGGTATATAAATTTAGCTGAGAGAGATTCTAAATTTTCATACCTAATATTAGTCATTGGAGTGCTTGTTGTCTGAAAAAAAGTTGAAATGTGTTCTGCAAAATACATTCCTCCTTCATGTCTTTGGTAGAGTCATATACAAGAATAGATTTCCTTAGGGGAAGATTAAGGCAACCACACTGTTGTATCAATCCTCAAAAATGCTTCTAGAAATATTAAGCAATAAAACATTGCTATTTAATATAGTGAAATGTCTATCTTCTATTCATTTATTGTGATGCTGTTACCAAAAAATCCATGTGAATTTACTAGATACAAACATGGTCTGGTAAATTTTATGAATTGTAGTTAATCTTAATAATTTTTTGAATTTTGAGACAATATGGGCAAGGACTGCCTGCAAACTGGAGTTGTTTAAGGTAATTATAACTTAAGAACTCTTCATATTCCAAAGCAAAGGATAAACTGTGAATAGTTTTAGATTGTTTATTTCAAGTTTGAGAAACATTTTTATAATCAAGCAAACATATACTGATAAAGAAAAACAGAAGCCAGTTCAGCTTTGTCATGTGCCCATCTCCAATATATGTTTTATGTATACGTATGTGTGCACATGATTTTGACATGAATTGTTTAGGAAAGACAAATTATATTTCTGGTTTATTTTATAGATATAATTTTAAGGATACCTAATTTTAGTCATGACTTGGGTGATTAAACTAAGGTAACTCAGTGAAGTAACAAAGTAGAATAGACTGAGAAATTTAACATCAGTTCACATCCTGTTTTAGAAGCCAGCTTTAGTTTGTGTATCGACAATGGCTTTGATCAAATCTGTGTTGAAGGGAACTAGGTTTATTGAAACTAATCATTTATTGAAAAGATGTATAACAGCAATTCACAGAACCATGATTATCATCTTCAATACACTTGCTATTTGTCAATAGTTATTTTGGTGCATCTGCGAAACAGTAATTTTGTTGGCATCATCTGTGTTTTAATTAAATTTTCATGCCTAAACAGACCGATTTGAGGGAAAATTTACCTTTCTTAGGAAAAAAAATGAATTTTGGAGAAGGTATCTTAAATATAAAGATACAATTTTTTCACCAATATTTTTGACAGACTTGGATTGAATTCAGATTAACAACATTTTCTGCAGAAGTAAGGCTTCCAAAGCAATTGCTTTTAGTGATTTTGCACAGTATATTACAAATGTTTATTTGCTCTCCCTGAATTCTCTTTGTTTTGACCTATCTGAAGATATTCTCTGCAAATGAATATATTTTTCCCCAGTCCATCTATTGTCAGACCAACCCTCCATGAACTTGTTTTTGTTTTTATCAAGGATTATGATTTTGAGTATTTTGTGCTCAGAGGTAAAGATTTATGTGAAGTGTTTATTTAACTGTGTGTTTAAATATCCAGATAATCCCAAAATACCCTTCTACTATTCCCTTTACAGTTTCCAAAATTTAATATGCTTGGGTATCTCTGTGTAGCTAGGGCAAGATATATTAATAAAAATGTAATTGAATTTATTTTCTATAAAATCAGCTATCTATGTAATTCTGGACAATATAAGTCAACTGTCATCATGATCACAATAATAATTCTTTCCATTTAAGTCCAGCAAGGTGATAAACGAATTAATGAATTTGCAAATTACTAGCACAGTATACATCTATTATGATAAGGCAAGAAATAGGATTGTCCAAATACATATGTGGTAAGGTTTAATAAGCTATGTTTAAATATCTTTGCTATCATTTAATATTTTATAGTTTCTAACAAAATATGTAATGTATTGAAATTTCATCTTTTCTATTATTCATTTTATTGTAATAGCTATCTAAAATAGTGTTCTGTGGATTAAATTTAAACCCTTATCACAGTCTTTAAAATTTAATACAATTTTTATTAGTTCAGTATAAGATTATCAGTGAAATTAGCCCATTTGGAGTATGTGGGAAAGTTTAAGACATTCAAATATATTTTCCTATATGTATTTTTACTCTAGCAGCTATGAATACACCAGCAAATACTTTTATATTGTGCATTATATTGTGCATACCACATATCATATGTCTTTAGAATAATTAGAGAGTTTTTTCTTAATGTCAATATTTGTAGACACATTGGATCATGTCAAGTAATGAGACAATTAAGTAAATGTCCAAAGACAATTTGAGAAACAAAACCAAGAAAACCTAGAGATTATCAAAGGCTTTTTCAGTAAAATTGAGAAAATACTTTGAATAATCCTCATAGGGTTTTGGAAAATATTTGATGAGCTAATATTGCAGGTATAAGTTCTAATATTTTCCATATGATTTATAGCCATTTTCAAATAGCTGTAAGACTATTTCAATGAAATTTTATTAAAGCTGTCAATAATTTAATTATAATTAAAACTTTTTTGCTAATGTTTTAACTGTAAAATAAATAGAAACATTATACTATTTTGGAATTTCAATAATATTTCCCATATAGAGGAACACAAAATATTCTCCACTCTATCAGAATTATAAATTTAATTTACACTTATTTTGTCTATTTATGTTTAAAAAATGAATGAAAGGCAAATAGTTCAAATCGATCACTTACCTTTAATGAGTTACTACTGATTACATGATTTAGAAATTATATGTATATATAATACCTACTGTTTCATTTGGCAAGATGAAACATGTAGATAATATATATATGGGTCTATATCACTCTCTTAGCCAAATGTAACAGTTATACTTCGGTAAAGAAAGAATTACATAAGAAAAGAAACAATTGTAATTCAATTTATCGGGAGAAAATATGATTTATTATTTCAACAAATGTTTGTTTCTGAGAGTTTCTGACAACAAAAGAGTCAAAAATTATTTGAGCTTTGCCTTTAGTGAGTTTTGTGCTATCAATACAGACATCAATAAAGTAATATTATAAATCAATATAAAGTAACTTTACTATTTTTTATTATCACATTTAAAACAGTAGAATAGGTTTTTGATTTTTGCTTGAGAATAAAATTTACATTTTTGCTTAGTGGAAAAATAATTTGACTTGCAGACAAAATGTGTTTTAATTGAACAATTTCAAATCTGAGCTAACCAACACTGGAGCTACTACAGATTACATTTTCTTTTTCTGTTGTGTCTCTGCCAGGTTTTGGTATTAGGATGATGCTGGCCTCATAAAATGAGTTAGAGAGGGTTCCCTCTTTTTGTATTGTTTGGAATAGTTTCAGAAGGAATGATAGCAGCTCCTCTTTATATATCTGGTAGAATTTGCTGTGAATCCGTCTGGTTCTGGACTTTTTTTGGTTGGTAGGCTATTAATTGCTGCCTCAATTTCAGAATTTGTTATTGTTCTTTTCAGGGATTCAACTTCCTGGTTTAGTCTTGGGAGGGTGTATGTGTCCAGGGACTTATCCATTTTTTCTAGATTTTCTAGTTTATTTGCATAGAGGTGTTTATAGCATTCTCTGATCGCAGTTTGTGTTTCTGTGGGATCGGTGGTGATATCCCCTTTATCATTTTTTATTGCATCTATTTGATTCTTCTCTCTTTTCTTCTTTATTAGTCTGGCTAAGCAGTCTATCTATTTTGTTGATCTTTTCAAAAAAACAGCTCCTGGATTCACTGAATTTTTGAAAGGTTTTTTGTGTCTCTAACTCCTTCAGTTCTGCTCTGATCTTAGTTATTTCTTGATTTCTGCTAGCTTTTGAATTTGTTTGCTCTTGCTTCTCTAGTTCTTTTAAATGTGATGTTAGGGTGTCGATTTTAGATCTTTCCTGCTTTCTCTTGTGAGCATTTAGTGCTATCCACACTCTACACACTGCTTTAAATGTGTCCCCAAGATTCTGGTATGTTGTGTCCCCGAGATTCTAGTACGTTGTGTCATTGTTCTCATTGGTTTCAAAGAACATCTTTATTTCTACCTTCATTTCGTTATGTACCCAGTAGTCATTCAGGAGCAGGTTGTTCAGTTTCCATGTAGTTATGCGGTTTTGCAGATGATAGGTATGAGATTAAACCAATAGAATTTAATTGAGAGTTGGATATACACATTTTACAAAAAGGGTGGTGTTAAAGATTAGTGTGATGAAAGTATTTACCAAGTCATGAAGGTCGAGCTCTTGGAGTTTTAGAATTCTTTGAAACATACGTTTAAATAATTTAACTATCTTTTCAAAATAAGACATACATACAGCCAACAAACATGTGAAGAATGTTCAACATCAATAATCATTAGAGAAATGCAAATTAATACCACAATGGAGATTCTATCTCACACCAGTCAGAATGGCTATTATGGATTAAAGAAATAGCAGTTGCTAGGGAAGTTGCTGAGAAAAAGGAATGCTTATAAACTGCTGGTGGGGATGTAAATTAGTTCAGCCATTGTGGAAAGCAGTGTGGCAATTTCTCAAAGAACTTAGGACAGAATTAACATTCGCCCTAGCAATTCCATTATTGAGTATAAGTGCAAGCTAAACATTGAGAACATATGAACACAGAAAAGGGAACAACAGACCCTATGGCCTACTTGAGGGGTGGAGAGTGTGACGAGGGACAAAAACTATCAGATGGGGACTCTGCTTATTACTTGGGTGATGAAATAATCTGAACACCAAACCCTTGCGACATACCATTTACCTGTATAACAAACCTGCATATGTATCCCTGAACCTAAAAAGTAAACATGATAATAGTGATTATTATATAATATATAGATAATAAAGTCAAATGAGATAAGCATGGAAGTAATACCTGTTATGTGTTTTGGTAGTTGTTTTAACAATAATGAGAACTAGTTTAATGAAAACATTTGATTAACCAGAGAACTGAATGATACAAGGAGAAAATAAAAATTGAGCAAATAAAATAAAGACAAATCTTTCCAAAATTTCAGCCATGAAGGGAGAGGGAAAAGTGATTAACAAAAGAATCAGTGTTGAATTTTCTTTTAAAAGTTTTTCAGTTACAGTTTGAACATATTAATATGGATGGAATGAATCCAGTAATAAGAATAAGTTGACTAGATGAGACAGAAAGAGACAGAAAGGATAGTAAAGGAAGAAAAAAATGGAGAAAGGATGATAAGAGAAAAAGAGAGGGAGAGAAATAGAGACAGATACTCCTGAGAAGGTAGGTAATATCATTAGGATGCAGTAGGCAGAAAGTTTACTCACAAGTGAAGAGTTAGAGTTAGTAATACCTGTTGAAATTCAGATATTAGATTTCCATTGAATCACTGCAAATATTTACAAAGAGTTTTTTCAAAGAATTAGAAGGCAATAAACTTACAATAGTTCTTTTTAATTACAAAAAAATGGGATTAGGAATATTGGAAAAGTTATCTGTGAACTCACATCAATGCTGTGCATCAGTGCTTTTGAACTATGACAGTAAGTTTTATTCAGAAATATCCCACAAATTTATTACAAATTTATATTATAATTTGCAAAGTTACAAATATAAGGATGTATAAAAACAGGGGAAACATTTAGAGTAAGTGTAATGGATCATAAGTTGGTCTCTAGGGAAACACAAAGTATTAAAGTGTGCTTATGGCACAGTATTTAGATATGAGATTTAACTTAATTAAACTACATTAAAAGGTTTCCAAATTAGCCGAGCATAGCGGTATGCTCTTGGAGTCTCAGCTGCTCGGGAGTCTGAGGCAGAAGAATTGCTTGAACGCAGGAAGCGGAGATGCAGTGAGCCGAGATCGCGCCACTGCACTCCAGCCTGGGCAATAGAACGAGGCTCTGTCTCCAAAAAAATAAATAAATAAATAAATAAAAGCTCTCCATTGTACCATTGTAAACTTAAACATTTTCTCCAATTGATTTAGTACACAGTTTGCTAAATTTAAAGAAAAAATCACGTTTAATTTATTGTTTTTATTAGAGATAATACATATTTTCTGTCTTTTCCCTAATATTTCAAATGAGGCTGTTCATATGCAGTGATTCCAAAGGAAATTATGGCTAAATGGAGAATCACATTATATTGTTGAGGCAGTAATTAAAATGAACTCTAGCTGTCCATGATCAATTGCAGTGTATGTTAGATCTCTTTTATATTATAAATATCATAGATATTTATAATGGTTTGTGAGAACGCTTCATTAAAGATTTGGTCATGTTAAGATTATATATGTTAATATCTCATGTCACTGCCACCTTTACCTTTTTATTATGGATTTTGCAATATATTCTCTGAGTGTTTGAACTTTTACTGTTCCACAAACAGAAATGATTCATGATGCATTGTATTTAAGGAAAGTAGTAGAGAATTTTTTCTCTCTTTCATATTATGACATTTAAATTTCATCTTTGATGAAGGAACAATAACAAATCTATTACAATTAAAAGTGAAGATTCTGGAAAATAAATGCACCAAGAATTGTGAATGACATAATTTAAATAAATTGTCAATTAGACTTTAATATTCTAGTATCTAAAATTTCCACTTCTACTCACCCACAGACTTATACTGAGATACGTGCTGACTTTTTATCTTCTCTCCCTTTAGACTAAGTTATAGATCGTTTAATGATAAGACATGTCTGATTTATTATTTGTGTGTGTGTGTATATATATGTATGTATATATGTGTATATAGATGTGTGTGTGTATATATGTATATACATATATATTATTTTTTTCTCACAGTCAGCATGATTCTCTTAGGGAATGAAGAATGTGTGGAAACAACAAAAGTTTAGCCTTCAGCTCTATTCTAGCTTTTCCCAGAAATAAGAATAATACTTTTCACTCAAAAATTTTCATGGACATAGAAAAGGCTAATATATATCTTACACTGTATGAGATGCAAGATGCTAATATATATCTTATGTAACATGCTAAGATGTAAATGCTAATATATGTTTTATATAGATCTTGAACTTGTATGGAGTTCAAATTCATTCAAGATTGGCTTTTTCTCAAATTTTTTTCAAATAATTTTTATTCTCTATGTATTTAAAATATTTGAAGTATATTTTTATAGTAGCATTGTAACTTATCTCTCTTTAGTTACTGTTAAGTTTTCACATCTCTCACCTACTGTATTATTTTGAGGCAATTTAGAATCCTGAATCGTTCCATCTACCATTCTAAGAATATCTCTTATTTTTGGAGTAGAAAGGAGACTCTGCTGGTCTGTATGTCCTGCAGCAAATTCATGGGTAAAACCATCTATAACTTGCAAAAAGACTTTAGGTTTAAGTACAATCCTGTTAACAGTATGTAGCTTCATTATATTTTATCATTCAATAAAAATGTATTGAGCTATTAGTACGTGTAAATATTTATTTACCAGTAAAAATACACATTTGGGTAAAATCAACACAGATGAGCTTATATTCTAGCAGGTAAAATATACATAAAATGAATGATTGCATATTTTTGTTTAATAAATATAATAACCACTACAAAGGAGAAGTACACATGCTATGGGTAGATATTACCAATTTGTAATGCTCTAGTCTAGAGCTTCAGCAAAGCCTTCCTACAGGTGTTTTCAAATTGAAATTGAGGTGTCATTTTAGTAACAGAACACATTCTGCATGTTATTGGGCAAGAAGTAATTACAATAGCAGCATCAAATATCACTTACCACAGATCAACTTAACAGATTTAATAATAAGAAGAAGTTTGAAATATTTTGAGAATTACCATAATGTGAAACATATACATGAAGTGAGCACATGCTGTTGGAAAAAATAGCATTTTTGGAGTTGCACAACACGGTGTTACCACAAACCTTCAGTTTCTAAATAATACAGTATTCATGCAGGATTTTTCTCAACCCCTTCATCAGACTTGCAACAAGGGAGCCCTGTTTACTCAGATCCCTGTGCTCAACCCTTTGTGAGAGGGAGCACGTGAGCAAGCTCCATGGAGAGCCTGTGGTGGTGCCTAGGTGTGTCTGCAACCCCAAAGTCCCAGAGAGAGTGTTACAATGCTTTCTTAGCTCTGCTGTCTGCAGATGGCTGTGTATTAGCAGTTCAATTGACCCCTTGCCTCATTGTGTGAGGCGGCTGTCCTCCATCAGCTAGGGCAAAGGGCCAGTATGATGGACTTTCTGGGTACCTGCACTCAGTAGGTCCTGAACTCTTTTCCGGTGTCCAAGAAAAATGAGGTCATGCAGACTAATTGAAGAATGGTGAAGGTGGATAATTTTATTGAGCTATGAAAATGGCTCTCAGTGGACAGGGGAGTTGGAATGGGGATAGGAAGGATAGATCACCTTCCCTGAAGTCAGGTTGTCTCTTCCCCAAAGTCAAACGATCTCTACCCTAGTCAAGCCATCTTTCCTGTAGTCAAGCGATTTCTCCCTTCTACCCACTGAGTCTGGGGTCTTTATAAGCACAAGATCAGGGGATGGAGTGGAACATGGGTAGTTTTGGAAAAGGCAACATTGTTTTGGAGAAAGAGGCATTATTCAGGAAGAAGCAATTGGGAGCAGCAAACAGGAATAGAAGTTCTCACTGGGTCACACGTTTCCGGCTTTTTGGCTTGGAGGTGGGATTTCACCAGGGACCCACCCCTGTCTGTCTAGAATTTCTCTGCCTCCAGTCTCTATCAGTATCTGTGAAACACAATAAAGCAGAGAAAAATAAAACGAGAATGCCTACATGCATTTTTGTTCATCAGTTGAACAGATGTGGAGAGTGGAGTGGTGTGTGTTTTAGGTAGAGGCAACATGCATGAAGGTACAGTGTTAAAATAAATCAATCAAATAGGAAAAAACAAAAAGAAATGTATACTGGTTCTCCCTTATCCATGGTTTTCCTATCCTGGATTTTACTTTCAGCAGTTTCAGTTGCCCATGGTCAACCTAGGTCCAAAAATAGGTGAGTGCTATGTTCTCATAACTTTTATTATAGTATATTGTTACAATTGTTCCTTTTTATTATTAGTTACTATTGTTAATCTCTTCCTGGGTCTAATTTATAAAGTTTAAAGAATAAAAATAAGTTAAACTTTATCCTAGGTATGCATGTATATTGAATAAAGCATAGTATAATATATATAGGGTTCAGTACTATTACTGGTTTTAGGCATTCACTAGGGGACTTGGAAAATACTGTCCATAGATAAGAGGGAACTATCATAGTGAAACCCATCCACTTAAAATCCAGTTAAGAAAGAAAACACTGTATACACCTTTGAAGAATCCTGTTCTAAATGAACATATTCAATCTCTTCCATTATCTGTAGGTAATTACTGGTCTGATTTATTTATAGATAGATAGTTCAATAGATTGATAGATTGAGATTTCAGGTATCTATCTAAATCTGTATATAATCTCGTACTGAGTTATGTCACATATTTAACCTAAAACTTTATTCGTACTATTCTATTTCTTTCCACAGTGAGAAATGGAATTATTCTTCACATAAAAAGCCAATTTTAACATTTGTAAAATATGTGAACCAACTGTTTTCAAATATTTTTCAACACACACGTAAGACTGTGATCCCTGAGTAAAGGCAAACACATGAAGGCATGTTATAGTCTTTTGGATGGAGGCAATTTCTAGATATTGGTGTAGGGAATGAAAACTGAAGTAGATTGTGGCAATTTTGCTGAGTTTTACAGTAAGAAATTAAAGTTCAGAAGGCCTTGGCAGCTGGAATTTTCAGGACAATATGCCAGAGAGTAGGGAGTTATAAGCACTTTGATCATTTCTTCTTCATGATGCATGAATGTATTACATCAAATTTTCTTAGATTTGAGAAAAAAATTAATAAACTGTTCATATACATGTGGGCAATTTCAATTTTAATTGCACTACCAGGCATGTAGCAAGCAGCAGCAATCAGAACTTCAAATGTAAGTTAAAATTACACCCTCAGCAGTGTATCCAATGTAACTAATGAAGTTGATGAAAAGCCTGAATAGATACATACTTTGTAGGCAAGGCTAAGGCGAGGCTAAGGTTGTATCCCTAATGTTTATAACATTTCATAAAGTCATATACTTTGCTTCTTTCTTGTTCTTTCTTACTAACTCACTGGATGCAGAAATAGATTAATACATCAAATATGCTCTAATGTTTTTAAGTGAACATTTACATAAGAACACAGTTTAGAGAGAGCACAGTTGTGACTGTAGCCACCAATGAACTAAAACCCTTGCCTTTGCTGTTCATTAACAAGATTTTCAATACTCGGTAATCAGAAGAATAATATTTTAATATTTATGTCATTTAATAACATTGCATATATAAATTTTTGTAGCTAATCAAATAGGTTGATGGAATTGTGAAAACAATATTTTGACCTAATTTTTGTATTTTATTATTTATATATTTTTTAGTCAATAATATTATTTACTCTTAAACCACAAACTTTATGGATGCTTCATGGTATTTACACTATAGAAATATTGGCAGATAACATTTTAATAGGAATTCAAGCTCTTGGGCAACGTCATCAGTTGATATTCTCATTATGAAAAAGAAAAAATAAATTAAAAATAATACTGCATTTTTAATAGTGTTTTTTAAAACGCAAGGAGCTAGTCATCAACATTCTTATTATGACAGTATCCTAAATGTCATGTGATTACAATAGGAACAAAAATCATTTTGCAGGTTTGTGTATTTCTCATTTTCTTCTTTAATTTGCAGTTAAAGAGATAAAAGTAAACCTATTTCTCATTCTTTTTCTGTCATAATTTTCCAGATTTTATCATATCTTAATTTTATTATGTCTATATAATTAATGAAGTGTTTTGTGTTCTGATAATTATCATTTGAGCCTCTTGTTTCTAAATCTTTTTATACTCCAAGAGCTTAGACAAGGCTTTAATTTTACACCTGTTCATTCTAGTAATGTGGGCGTAGTATTGCATGCACTTCACAGAATACTGAACTCCAACCACCCAGCTTTCATGAGCCAAAGATGAACTTATCAGCTGTGTTAAATAGCAGTATTATTTTTAATGTGATTATGTGAAAAACTTATAAAAAGTTATGAAAATGATATAAAATAGAGAACAACCATAAGAATATACATCCTTAAAATTTAAAAAATATGAAATATTATGCCCAATAGTTAGCTATTTCTTGCTGTTACTACCAAACAGCAAAAATATATTACAGTAAAAAAAAAAAGTTGAATAGACTCTGAAAAAGGAAATTTTTCTTGTGTTGAATAAAATCATCCCCAATAAAATATTTCACAACACTTGTCTCAACTGTTTTTATTTCAATATAAATGGATTTCAGCATATAAAAATTCAGAAATTTATGTTGTTCAGCCTGTAAAACTGGGTAAGAGACCAGAAACAGAAATGAGAGCAAAAATAAAATATAATTTCATATGAAGAGAATTTAAGTATATGTCAGGGTATCCAGAAAGCATTTTATAACAGAAGAAAGTTATATATATGTATACTTTATTTAGCTAATATCAAACGTGTTTCTATTTTCTCAGAAAGACAACTTTGCTTAAACAACACTTTTGTACTTTCAGTTTACTAATTCTCATACTTTTGTTTCTGACCTTTCAGAATGTATCTTCTTGTACCCATGTGACTGTTCAATTAAGAGAAACATTATAAACAACAGTGTTCAGCAGGCCTTAAAGAAATTATGCATTAAACAAATAACATGAAAAGACTAAACAGAATTGCTAGCAATGAGGTACTGGAAGTCAGCCAGTCTGCAGGCAATAAAGAGATAGTTAGTAGTTTATGAGCTTGCTAACCTGAAGATTTATGGGGAATAAATACAAATAAAATCCCCAAAGCATGTCTGTAAGACATTGTATTCAATAGATGAATGAGAATAACTACAAAGAGAGAAAGTGTAAGTACTTAAAATATATGTTGAATTACAACCTCCAGCCAATAAGACACTGCTGTAAACTGTTTGCCAAGAATAGTGGCATGCAGAATTATCAAGATGTAAACATGAAAAAAGAATAGCTTATATATATATATATAAATTATAATCACACAAATGCATTAACAAGCACAATTCACAAAAAAATGTTAACTAAAAAGTGGCTTTTCCACCAAAACAGATTATATTTTATCTTTGAACTGATTTAGTTTAATTTGTCCTTTTTCTCCTAACCACGTAAAAATGTACTTTTCAAATAAAAATATCCACTATCAGAGCTCTGAATACTTATAATAAGAAAAACAAATTAATTTATTAAACATTTTCATGTGATTCTTATCATACATCTTATCATACATTATAATGTTAATAAAATATAGTGTATATTTATAAATAAATATGTATGTATACATACATGCATTTTTATATAGGTAAAATACAACACTTATTAAATAAATTTTAATTATATAATTGTACTCAATTATAATTATAGGAGATAAAACATTGATATATATTTTTAAAATACAATGAATTTCAAACATGATATTTACTTAAAATTATGATAAGTTGATTATAATGTAGATTACATTAGGAACTCAGCAAATATTGTAGAAGCAGAGAAGTAGAAAATAGGATAAAAGCAGGACAATTTTCATGGAATAAAGGAAGAAAAGCAAGTCAGATGAGGCACCTGATCACCCAAGCAGAAAGGGGATGATCAGAATCAGTCACTTTGAAGGTAAGCAAGCCCAATTTTATTTCAGGTTAGCCCTAAGATTTTCTGGGGTGAAAAATATGGTCCCAACCGTCAGCTGCACAGTGGTTGAAAATGTCTGGAAAGTACTTAGAAGCAGAAAAAAATAATAATAATAAATAAGTACGACTATCTTGAAGTACTGTGTCCAAAAGCATAAGTACCTAACTTTGTAACTAAGTTTGTGGAGTGAGACTCCAGCTCTTACAAAGACAGGAAAGTTGAAGTAAGAGGATGAAGCAGAAATTAAAACAGAAGTCTCAATCAAAGCACATGTACAGTAATTTTTACTTTTTATGGCCAAAGTTTGTTTAGCTGAGAAACAAATTATATGATTATGTGACTTAAGTTATAAGAGTTTTGTATGTCATTGTACACAGAATGATATTATACTTTTGTGAGTAAGAATACCTGACGAAATTTTAGCAAAAGAGCAACTCATACATAATTAAAGTGTACCTTTGGGGAAAAGAAGAGACTATTCACATGCTTCCTAGACTTATGATGCAATTTTGGAGAAAATTATGATATAATATGATGCAAAAATACAATACTTTGAAAATATTTTTGATTTAAATTTTCTGTTGAACAACTAGAAGGCAATATCCAGATGATTGTTAAAAATATGAAAATGTGGTTTGTGAGTTTTAGAGATTGAAATTATTTTTATAAAGATGTGGGTAAAAGCCATGAGCCTGAAGTAAATTGAACATTGACAAGGAAGGTAAAAGTCAAATAGGAATTGAGCCCTGTGGAACATCTACAGGTAAGGAAAAGGCAAGAGAAAGAAAACAAGGATCCTACAAAATAGAGAAGGTACAAGCAGAGAAGTGGGAGTAAAATCAAAGGAATTACATAACAGCTATAAAGTATTGTCTTACACATTCTGGGACCATTCTCTCCTAAAAAAGAATCCAGTACATAGTATAATTGACTGAATGGATGCTTTTAAAGTATAGAAGTAAATTTACTTTGCACAGATCCATCAGAGGAGCCATCATCTATGGCGGCTATAACCTTACAAAGTATATTTCTTAAATAATAAGACTTGAAAGTGAAAACTACTTCTTGACCCATGGGCTGCAGAATGAATATTGTATTAGCAGGCAGGAAATGAACAATTAATATCTTTGTACATCTCTATTAGAGACATAGGGTGAGTAGATGCATTTTCAATAACTAATGTTTGGAAAAATATTTTTTTCTGAGCAGTAGGTCTCAACAATTGGCTTGAAATATTCAGTAAACCATGGTGTAAACAAATGTACTATGATCCAGGCTTTGCTGATTCATTTACAGAGAACACACAGAGTAAATTTAGGATAATTTGTAGGGGACCTAGGATTTTTTTGTTTTCTTCTTATTATTTATTTATTTATTTATTTATATAATTTTTATTGAGACAGTCTCACCATCACCCAGGCTGGAGTGCAGTGGCACAAACTCGTCTGACTGTAACCTCCGCTGGGTTCAAGTGATTCTTGTGCCTCAGCCTCCTGAGTAGCTGGGACTACAGGTGTGCGATACCATGCCCAGCTATTTTTTTTTTTTTATTTTTTGCATTTTTTGTAGAGATGGGGTTTCATCATGTTGGCCAGGCTTATCTTGAACTAGGGCCCTAGGATTTTAAGAATAGTATATAAGCACTAGCTTCAACTAAAAGTCATCAGCTGTGTTAGCTCCTAAGAAGAAAGGCTGTCCTATGAAGTTCTGAAGCCAGGCCTTGATTTCTCCTCTCTGGCTGTGAAAGTACTAGATAGCATTTTCTTCCAATAGAAAGCTATTTTATCTACAGTGAAATTATGTTGTTTAGTATGGCTATCTTTATTAGTTATCTTAGATAGATCTTCTGGGTAACTTACTACAGCTTCTACTTTAGCACTTGCTGCTTTATCTTGTGCTTTTATTGTTATACACACAGCTTCTTGCCTTAAAGTTCATGATCCAAACTCTGCTACCTTCCGACTTTTCTTCTGAAGCTGCCTTACCTCTCCCAGCCTTTATATAATTAAAGTAAGTTAGGGTCTTGCTCTGGTATAGCTTTGGCTTAAATAGAATGTTGTTGCTTGTTTTATCTTCTATTCCAGACCCCTAAAACTGTCTCCATATTGGCAATAAGGCTGTTTTGCTTTCATACCATTCATGTGTTTACTGGGTGTAGTAGTGCGTTTTCACACTATGAAAGACATACCCAAGAGTGGGCAATTTACAAAAGAAGCATATTTATTAGATGTACAGTTCCATGTGGCTGGGGAGGTTGCAGAATCATGGAGGAAGGTGAAAAGCCCATCTCACATGGCAACAGACAACAGAAGGCCTGTACAGGGAAACTCCCTTTTAGAAATATCATCAGATATTTTGAGACTTATTCACTATCATGGGAATAGTATGGGAAAGAGCTGACCCCATGATTCAATTGCCTCCCACTGTGTCCCTCCCACAACACATGGGAATTCAAGAGGAGATTTCAGTGGGAACACAGTCAAACCATATCACTCTGCCCCTGGCCCCTCCCAAAGCTCTTGTCCTCACATATCAAAACCAATCAACCTTCCAACAGTTCCCCAAAGTCTTAAGTAATTTCAGCATTAACTCAAAAGTCAAGTTCAAAGTGTCATCTGAGACAAAACAAGTCCCTTTCACCTGTGAACCGGTAAAATCAAAAGCAAGTTAGTTACTTCCTAGATATAATGATGGTACAGGCATTGGGTAAATAAAGCTGTTCCAAATGGGAGAAATTGGCCAAAACAAAGGGGCTACAGACTCCATGCAAGTCTGAAATCCAGTAAGCCAGTCAAATCTTAAGGCTCCAAAATGATCTCCTTTGATTCCAGGTCTCACATCCAGGTCACACTGATGCAAGAGGTGGGCTCCATGTCCTTGAGCATCTCTGCTCCTGTGACTTTGCAGGATACAGCCCCCCATCACTGCTGGTTGCTTTCCCAGGCTTGTGTTGACCGTGGCTTTTCCTGGCATGAGGTACAAGCACTGGTGGATCTAACATTCTATGATCTGGAAGATGGTGGCCCTCTTCTCTCAGCTCCACTAGGCAGTACCCTGGTAGGGACTTTGTGTGGAGGCTTCCAGCCCACATTACCCTTCCACACCATGCTAGCAGAGGTTTTCCATGAGGGCACTGCCCCTGTAGCAAACTTCTGCCTGGGCATCCAGGTGTCTCCATACATTCTTTGAAATCTAGGTGGAGGTTCCCATACTTCAATTCTTGACTTTTGTGTGTCCACAGGCTCAACACTACATGGAAACTGCCAAGGCCTGGGGCTTCCACCCTCTGAAGCAACAGTCTGAGTCATACCTTGGACCTTTTTTGTCACAGCTGAAGCAGCTAGGACGTAGGGCACCAGGTCCCAAGAATGCACATAGCAGAGGGTCCCTGGGCACAGCTCACAGAACCAATTTTTCCTCCTAAACCTCTGGGCCTGTGATGAGATGGGCTGCCTTAAAGACCTCTGACATGCCCTGGAGACATTTTTTTTCATTGTCTTGGAGATTGACATTCGACTCTTCATTGCTTACACAAATTTCTATAGCCAGCTGGAATTTCTCCTCAGAAAATGGGATTTTCTTTGCTATTGCATTGTCAGGCTGCAAATCTCCCAAAATGTTATGCTCTGTTTCTCTTTTCAAACTGAATGCCTTTAACAGCACCCAAGGCAATTCTTGAATTCTTTGCTTGCCTAGAAATGTCTTCCACCACATACCCTGAATCATCTCTCTCAAGTTCAAATTCCACAAATCTCTAGAGTAGGGGCAAAATGCTACCAGTCTCTTTGCTAAAACATAACAAGTGTCACCTTTGCTCCAGTTCCTAACAAGATCCTCATCTCCATCTGAGACCCCCTCAGACTGTATTTCATTGTTTATGTCATTATCAGCATTTTGGTCAAAGACATTCAACAAGTCTCTAGGGAGTTCCAAACTTTCCCACATTTTCCTGTCTTCTTCTGAGACCTCCAAACTGTTTCAACTTCTGCCTGTTACCCAATTCCCAAGTTGCTTCAAAATTTTGGGGTATCTTTTCAGCAACGACCCATTCTGCTGGTACTAATTTACTATATTAGCCCATTTTCACATTGCTGATAAAGACATGCCAATTTACAAAAGACAATTGGAAATTTACAAAGGAAAATGTTTATTGGACTTACAGTTCCACGTGGGTGGGGAAGCCTCACAGTCATGGTGAAAAGTGAGCGGCACGTCTCACATGGCATGAGACAAGAGAAGAAGACTTTTGCAGGGAAACTCACCTTTTTAAAGCCATCAGATCCCACCAGACTTATTCACTATCAAGAGAACAGCATGGTAAAGACCTGCCTCCATGATTCAATTACCTTTCATCATGTTCCTCCAACAATGTGGGAATTCAAGATGATATTTGGGTGTGATCATAGCCAAACTATATCACTGGATTAACACTTTTAATTTCCTTTAAGAACTTATTCTTTACTATCATAACTTGGCTGTTTGGCACAAGAGACCTAGCTTTCAGCCTATCTCAGCTTTTGACTCGACTTCCTCGCTAAGCTTAATTATTTCTAGCTCCTGATTTAAAGTGAGAGATGTGCAAATGTTCCTTTCACTTGAACACTTAGAGGCCATTGTAGGGTTATTCATTGGTCTAATTTCAATATCGCTGTGTCTCAGAGAACAGGGAGGTTTAAGGAGAGGGAGAAAGATGGGAACGATTCTTTGATGGAGCATCAGAACACACACAGCATTTATCAGCTAAATTCTCCTTTTGTATGGACACAATTTATGATACCCCAAAAAAGTTACAATAGTAACATCAAAGATCATGACTAATCACCATAACAGATACAATAATAATGAAAAAGTTTGAAATATTATGAGAATTACTAAAATGTGACATAGAGATACAAAGTGGTAATATGCTGTTAGAAAAAATGGCACTGATAGAATTGCTCCATGCAGGGTTGCCATAAACCTTTCACTTTATAAAATATGCAATATTTGCAAAGTGCACTAAAAAGAAGCTCAATAAAACAAGGATGCTTGTCATTACCTTATTAAGCAAAACATTTTGCTCAGTCCCCAATATGTTCTTAAATATTGCATATTCTCTATATTGCTCTCTTTGTGTTCTATTAATCTTGATTATGTGGTATGGCATGGCCTGCATAATATGTCATAAATATTTATTTTCATGCCTGTATACCCATTGTTAGAATTGTGATTATTGTATAGAATATGAAATAGGGAACTTAGCAAGAGATAGCATGATGGGGCAAGAATTATTCAGGAAAGAATAAAGACAGTCTCAAGCTCCTCACAACTCCTGAATGACAGGAAAGAACATATCACTATCTCCAGTAGGCCACTGATTATATCCCCAAAGTTTTGCAGGTATATAGGGGTTCCCAAAGCTGTTGAGGAATGGGGTGCAGTTTCACTTGTATGAGATGAAAGTGGACATTTTTGGCCAATTGGAAATCAGAAAGATGTGGTAAAAACTCCTGGCGTGCTCATATACATACAGAATTGTAGAAGATAAGGTCTGTTACAATTGGATTTGTCATGTCTTGCCCCTGTAGATCCTCTTGACTTCAAGCTAAATTGACCATAGAATTCTGCAGAAAAAGAGAAAAATATGGGTTAGGTATGAAAACTTTTGTTTCAACCAAGACATGAACAGCCATATTGGCAGATATTTTACCCAATTTTATCCCAGTTTTCATTCTGAGCTGGCCACCAACATGGTCATGAGAAGTAGAGAAAAAGTCAGCAAGCAGATTGCTGTGGGCTGGAGCACTGCCCAAGTAATGAGAGGGGGTTTTAACAGACAGAAATGTAGAATCATGGTTAATTCTCCATCTCTGTAAAATGACTATTAAAATCTCATTAATTGGTAAATCATTTAGATAAAGATGGGGTAAAAGATGGTAAATGAGTGAGCTTTTAATAGTCATTTTAAATTTAATTTATTGGGAAGTTCTGAGATAGCAATAACTGTTAACTGGCATATTTAAATTTTGACATTATATCTTTTACTGTCAACTCAGTTCAGAAAACTGGGAGCTTTGAAATAAAAATGTAATGAGTTATTATAAAATATGAGGATATTTTTATTTATGCAAAGCTGTTGTTTTCATTACACTGGAAATACATGTAAATTACATCATTTATATAATGCATATGACATACTTCATAATACTTAAATAAAATGATTTAAATATTGTCTTGTCCAGAGTTCCTTGATAGCAATTCTTAGAAAACAAAATAGCAGGTAAGAGTTGTGCTAAAATCTGGCTCATGCTGTGTTAAACACAAATTAAGCATGCTTTTTTATTACAGTAATGTTTTTCATAGTGACAATGTGAATTATCAGTCTCCAAGATGATCCCAGATTCAATTCCAAAGCACAACATATTTTTAAAGACTATTATACATACCAATGCTTGCTATAAATTCAATTTTAGAAATTCTTATTTATTTATATTCCTAATTTTTCCATTGGGGAATCCAATGAAATAAGAAATTAAATAACTAGCTAAAATTGAACAGATAAATATCTGGAAAAAGACACAAATTTAATCTCAATTCTGTCACACTGTTGACCTCACCTGAGTTCTACATCACCTCTTTAATTTGGTGTTTAGAAGTAAATTTGGATTCCATATTAGCTAACATTTTAACAAGATCAAACGGTAGATTTCTTCTTTAATTAAGCTTACTATCAGTGTCCTGTTTGCATGTTATATAAAATAATTCTACTCATCTTTATTTTTTTTAACTTAAAAATAGAATTTTGCTTTTCTTATAATGGTGGGCTGACATTATAATTTCGTAAACTTAAGTTACCTAATTATGAAATAGGTGCTCTCATTACATTTTATTTTTTATCAAAGAAGCATTGTCAAAGTTTTCCTGTTGAACATCAATTTATTAGAATTTTACAAACATAGAACTTGAAATCCAGGTTAGCAAGACTGCATATTCCATTAAAACTGTAGTTACTTGCATGTTACTGTACTTTATGTCAAAATATCAGATTCCTTGATATCACCCATAACAATGAAGTAGAAGCAAACATCTTTACATATTCCCTTATCCTTGATGCTGACTCATAAATTTAATTTACCACTGTTATGCCTCTGTCACTGAGTTAACATTTACATCTAGATAAATGATGTTGATGTGCATGTATACTGTTTGATATACAAAATTACTTTCACTAAAGAATAAGTGCATTCTAATACAATGAGTAAAGAATATTTCACAGACTATAACTTGACCTAGAACAATTGGCAAAACAATTATTCTCTAAAATGTTAAACTTAATAGCATTTGAATTATAAATTGAATAGGTAAAGTTTGTAATAAATAGTTATAAAAAGGGCATAATAATTACTTTTGCAACAATTAATGCATTCATTTTTTTAAACTTGTATTTATTAGGTGCTTATAATGTGCCAGACTACATGTTGAAAATATGGTTAAGAAAATAGTACCTCTCCTCAAATTATTATTAATATCATTAATAATATGTTTTGAGAGAAGGTCTTGCTGTGTTGCACAGTCTGGAGTGCAGTTATGTGATCATACTCACTGTAACCTCAAGCTCCTGGGTTCAAGCTACCCTCCCATCTTGGCCTCAGCACTGGGATTACAGGCAAGAGTCACTATGCTCAGCCCTCAAATTGTTTATAGATAAGATAGACCTATCCCATGTTTTCCCAGTAGACTACACATCTATGTGTCCTTTAAAATCAAATTTAAATATACAAAAATTAACTGGTCATGGTGGTGCAGGCCTGTAATCCCCACTACTCAGGAGGCTGAGGCAGGAGAAATACTTGGACTCGTGAGGTGGACATTGCAGTGAGCTGAGAGCGCACCACTGCACTGCAGCTTGGGCAACAGAGCAATATTCCGTCTCAAAAAAAAAAAAAAAATTATGATTCCTTTTACTCTCAAATGGATCGTAGTATGTATGACTAGTGATATGACTATTCCATTTACAAACTATTGCTACAGAATGTGTATTTCTTATATAGTATACAGAAATATTGAAAGAGCTTGAATTTTATCCTACTTGCATCCATTAAAGCAACTTCTTTTAAATCTCATTAAAAGCTGAATAAATATCTGATTACCTTTCAAAAAGATCAACCTCATGCACAGAAATCAGTAAATTAATTCCATCCAGCCGTGATAAATCTTGTTTGCAGAAATCTGTATAAAGAATATTATGACAACGTATTATAAATTGATTGCAAGTAAACCTGTAGTTTTCCTATGGGAGGAAGATATGGTATTTACTCCTACAACTAAATATTCGCATTCTTGTTTTAGAAAAAACCTAGATATGGAACACTAGTCATTAAGACATTAATTGTGGGTGTAGAATATATTTTAAAGAAACCTGAAGAAGTAATATTTTTAAAACAATACAAGTAAGCTGCTAGAATGCAAATATGAATATGAATTGAACTCAATTATAAAATAGAAATGGAGTAGATTCAGAATAATTAAGAAAAGTTTACTCAGAACTCTGAAGAAAGAATTAAATAATTCTCACTTTTCTAAGAAATTATTCCTTAACTATATACAGGTTTAATCTATACATTAGGTTAAAGAGATGTTTTGAGGATTTTTAAAGTAATTCAACCCGCCACAAAGTTTTGAGGCATACAGAGGTTCTAAACACATATTTTTGCTAACAATACACTTTTTTGCATATTTATAAATACTTAACAGAAATATAGTCTGTCTCTTCAGAAGCATAGTCTGTTTTTTCACAGAAGTAAGTTGGAAGATGGCAACTCTCCATCTCATATAAACAATAAAGTATACAAATATTTTTTTCAATGCTAACGAGTAATATTGTTAGTTACTAATACTTAGAATAAATGACTTAAATATTATCTGCGTATGTTTAAGAAGAAAGCTCGGCCTGGCACAGTGGCTCATGCCTGTAATCCCAGCACTTTGAGAGTCCGAGGTGGGCGGATCTCCGGAGGTCAGGAGTTTGAGACCAGCCTGGCCAACACGGCGAAATCCCATCTCTACTAAAAAGTACAAAACTTAGTAGGGTGAGGTAGCATGCACCTGTAATCCCAGCTACTCGGGAGGCTGTGGCAGGAGAATGACTTGAACCCGGGAGGTGGAGGTTGCGGTGGGCCAAGATTGTGCCAGTGCACTCCAGTTTGAGCGACAGAGTGAGAGTCTGTTTCAAAAAAATAAAATAAATGAATAAAGAAGAAGCAAACTCACATCATATTTTGTAGTGTATGGAGAAAAGGGGCAATGACTTTCTTGTCTTTATCTACACAAATACTCTATCATACCTACAAAAGTGTGTATCTTACAGTACATGCACATTCAATATTTGATGGATTGTTGAATTGAGAAAATAAGTTGAGAGACACAATTGAACATTTGTGTATTTTTTATGAAAGTAAATGAGATGATAAAGAAGATGCACATTTTTCTCTACAGTTTCTGTGTTAAAATAATAACTTGCTAATTCTTGTAAAATGAGTAAGTGAAACTAGATCATTTCCAAATGATCCTACAGCACTATTTTTAATGACATTTCTTCTTTGTTTGGGGGGAAGAAAACAAAACTTTTAAGTTATGTTTATCCAAGGCACCTGGAGTATGCCACAAATTGCAGTAAATTTGAAATGATTTCTAAGGAGAAACCATGTAAACACGATGACTTTAAAATGATTCTTTGTGTAAATAACTTGTCGCATGTTTTAGCTTGCTTTGAAAATAAATATTTTGAGGAGTGTATATTACCTAGAAGTTTGTATTTTATTTCCTTTTTGCATTTTTTTCTGAATAGTATTAGAATTTTCAAATATTTATCAATAAATTTCTTTTGAGAAGGAGTCTTGCTCTCTCGCCCAGGCTGGGGTGCAGTGGCCGGATCTCAGCTCACTGCAAGCTCCGCCTCCCGGGTTTATGCCATTCTCCTGCCTCAACCTCCCGAGTAGCTGGGACTACAGGCGCCCGCCACCTCGCTCGGCTAGTTTTTTTGTATTTTTTAGTAGAGATGGGGTTTCACCGTGTTAGCCAGGATGGTCTCGATCTCCTGACCTCGTGATCCACCCGTCTCGGCCTCCCAAAGTGCTGGGATTACAGGCTTGAGCCACCGCGCCCTGCCTTATCAATAAATTTCTAATCAAACATTCTGAAGATAGTTCTGAAAGCAAAAGCACAGTATGTTTAGCTATATTAAAATTAACATGTATAGGTGCAGTCAGAATTAATCAGTGATATAAAATATAATTAAAAACAACTTGGTATGTAAACTTATGAATTTGAGTGATTAAATGACAGAAAATTTTAATGTCCAAATCAAAAGCGAAATCATATCTTTATTTTAATGAATCACAAAATGATTAATTACCAACTTACACTTTTTATATATCTACCTACCTATATATCTAATTAGATAGATATAGACATATTATTAGAATAGTTACTTTTTATTTTTTGAGACAGCATCTTGCTCTTTTGCCCTGGCTGGAGTGCAGTGGCACAATCTCTGCTCATTGAAACCTCTGCCTCTCAGGTTCAAGCGGTTCTCCCGCCTCAGTCTCCTGAGTAACTGGGATTACAGGCACCCACCACCACGCCCAGCTAATTTTTGTATTTTTAGTAGAAACGGGGTTTCACTATGTTGGTCAGGCTGGTCTTGAACTCCTGACCTCGCGATCCACCTGCCTCGGCCTCCCAAAGTGCTGGGATTACAGGCATGAGCCACCACGCATGTCCAGGATAGTTAATTTTATGTGTCAATTTAGAGGATGCCTCTGGATGATATTAACATTTAATGTGGTGAACGCTGAGTAAAGCAGATTGTTCTTCATATGTTGTAAACTCTTCATGCAATCAGTTGAAGATGTTAATAGAAAAATTAAAAGATCTGTCTCCCTTAGCAAGAGAGAGCTCCCTAGCAGACTGTATTCAGATTTCACCTCCACCATTGACATTCATTGTCCTCTAGCTTGCTATGCCTGTGAACTGGAGCCACACCACTAACTCTCTTGAATCTCCAAACTGCCAGCCCACATGGTAGATTTTGAACTTATCATTGACTCTGAACAATTGACTTGTGTAAGCAAATACTTCATAATAAATTTCATATATATATTTATATGTGTGAGTATATATAGGAGTGTATGTATACATATACAGATACATACACACATATATAGTTCTTATAGGTTCTGCTTCTCTGGAGAACAATGACTAATATAATCCTTAAAATCAATTTGGTTGAAATACTTATTTATAGGGCCACCACCTGTGACTTTATAGTAGCAACAGAAGGGATTGCAACATTAAAAAAAAAAAAAATCAATCACATCAATACTTGGTGGTGGGGGGGAAATGTTTGTATAGTACTGTGGCCAAAACTTTTCTTTTAGAATCAGAGTGTGTATATATGCAGGTTTGTTACAAACGTGTAAGTCATAGATTCAAATTTTCAGATAATTTTTATTGATAAAAGCATTTATTTCTCATCATATGGATACTGTTATTTGAAAAATCTGACCTTCAGAATAAAGCAGATCCCATCACTGCTACATCATGTAATTTTTTGAACCACAATAAAATTTATATTTTAACTAGTTTACATTTTGTTCTAAATTTAATTTTAATAAATTTTAGTTACTACAATTGTTATCTCAGATATAGTATGCTATTTTTGTTAATAAGTCAAAATCTCAATGAAACATTTATTTATAATTATTTTATACGGATTATGAAAACAAAATTTATTTATATTGCATGCTAAATATTCATTGTGAGACCAATTTGTCTCTGCTTTATGTTATATTCCCCCCAGTCCAGACTGAAAAAACAGACTCTCTTGGGGGCGTGCCATTTGCTTGGCAAAGGGAACAAAGAGATAAAGCTAACTGTGAATTGGCTTTTAAAATTTCAGAAATGATACATATCACTGCCACATTAATTTCATTGACCAAAATGATTTACATGACCTCTCTTGATTTCAAAATGTATAACTTTTTTTCTAGATAGAGAACCACAAATCCCAGTGAGTAAATCTGAGATAATTGGGCAGGCAGGGAAGTATGATCCTTGTGCAAAGAGAGACACTGTGGATAATGCTGACAATCCTGACATTGATAGGATGTGGCAGTATAATCCTTCCTCAGGAGGAGCAGCAGATGTTTCAAACAATACATATTTGGTGTCAATCCAACTGACAGAATTATACACATCACCAGTAGATAGAATTTTCAAAAAGTGATAAGCTGGTTTGTTCTTAAACAAGAGTGGTCACAATAAAACAACTGTCCAATGAAAGTGTAAGTTTTATATGTGATAATAATTTGCCTTTAAAATATTCAAATATGACTCTAACAATCATGTCTCAAACAATGTTATATTAAAATCTACTGGAATTTAAAAAACCTCCAATTCCTTCAATATGGTAATAGCATACATTCTTTATTTAAAATACTGGTTTGTTCTTAAGAAGTTTGGAAAGAAGAATGAGACAGAGGAGTTGAAGAGATAAATGAGGAGGAGAGAAAATAAGAGAAGGAAATAGAAATGGATTCAGAAATAAAACTTTTCTTACTAATGCCAAATGTAGTCTCTCAAAAACCACAGTAATGTAGATGAAAAGAAGAATCTATACTTGGCGGGGGAAAAAAAAGTTTATATAGTACTGTGGCCAAAACTTTTCTTTTAGAATCAGAGTGTATACATATGCAGGTTTGTTACAAACGTATATTGCATGATGCTGAGGTTTGCGGTATAAACAAATTTGTCTGCCAGGTAGTGAGCATGGTACCTAACAGGTAATATTTCAACCCTTGCTGCCTTCTTGTCTTCCCCCTTCTTGTATTCCCCAGTGTCTATTGTTCTCATCTTTTTTTTTTTTTTTTTTTTTTTTTTTTTTTGAGACCGAGTCTCCCTCTGTTGCCCAGGCTGGAGTGCAGTGGCACAATCTTGGCTCACTGCAACCTCAGCCTCCCAGGTTCAAGCAATTCTTCTGCCTCAGCCTCCTGAGGAGCTGGGATTACAGGCGTGTGCCACCACCCCCAGCTACATTTTTTTCTGTATTTTTAGTAGAGACAGGGTTTCACCATATTGGCCAGGCTGATCTCGAACTTCTAACCTTGTGATCCTTCCGCCTCGGCCTCCCAAAGTGATGGGATTACAGGTGTGAGCCACTGTGCCCAGCCTATTGTTCTCATCTTTATGTCCATGAGTACCCAACATTTAACTCAATGTTTTATATACGCCGCAAATATTAAGTGTTTTATTCATTGTGGAAATAAATCTCTCTCTTTATTTAAAACTATCAATTAAGTTGATGGCTGAAATTCATTAAAATACATGTATAGCATGCTATTGAAGACAAACAAATGGCACATCTATCACTACTAAGTCAATCATATGTCCATGAGTACTCGTGTTTCACATATAAGTGAAAACATATGGTATTTGGTTTTCTGTTTCTATGTTAGTTTGCTTAAGATAATGGCTTCCAGCTGTACCCATGTTGCTGCAAAAGACATGACTTTATTCTTTTGTATTACTACATAGTATACCATAGTGTATATCTACTACGTAAAACATTTCATTTAAAAATATAAAAGATAATCAACAAATACTACTTAGGTAAATTAAAGTTTTTAAAATGAAATAAGGTAATTTTAATATATTTAAAATGACATACAATCTTGAAAAGACACCATTATTCTTACAATTTTTTTATCTTGTACAGAAATCTATTTTTTTCTGGTTGCTTCAATTTATCAATGTGTTGTACTTCAAAAAGATATTACACGAGACATTGGGACATTTAAAATGGTGCACATGATTTGGAATGATAGAGATTTGAATTGAAATTTTGACTCAGAAAAGATGTTGGCAATTATGAATTAATGATTACTCTCTGAACTGAATTTCATTGATAAGCTTGTGATAAAAATCACATTTCAAATAAATTATGCATAGATTTTTTAATGCTTGTTTTATCACAACTTTTATCAGTTGAATTTTTCTACAGACTTATAAAATATTTAAATTTAAGGCAAGTAATTCTGCAAGAAATAAATGCATAGTTTCTATGATGGTGCTTTAACTGAAAATAATATTACTTTTATTTGTCTTTTTTTGAAAATTTGTGCTTCAATTGTGCTGATGCAAATTAAGATTCTATAGATTTACCAATTAAAATAGTGAAGTTAGTTAAGAAGACATGTTATTTAAGAACTCTTGGAACATGTCTAAGGGTTTTGTGATTAGTGTCTACAATGTTAACCATATATTGTATTTCTAATCTGATGCAAATTGAAAGCTAAAGTGCTATCTTTTCCTTATCACTTTTTTCTTACAATCATTTGCTTAGTAGTGATAGATGAGCCATTTGCTTGTCTTCAATAGCTTGCTATACATCTATTTTAATGAATTCCAGCCATCGACTTAATTGATAGCTTTAAACAAAGAGATATATTTATTTCTACACTGAATAAAACACTTAACATTTGCAGCCTATATAAATTATGTTAATACTTCCATTGGCTCTCTATTTGTAGACTAATATACTGCTAATTTTAAGAAAAAAAAAACTATATATAATCACTAATATACCACTACATCACAGTTCCTATGTAAATTAGAGTAAAAACATTTTTCTAGAGTACTTTGTAATTTGTATTAAATAATTTTGCCAGGAGCCTTCTATAAATCAAGAAACTTTTGACTTGTCTAATGTATAGCTCTGTGAGCTCCCTTCATCATTTTACTTTAGACTATTTGTATTTCCTTGGAAACACCTGTACAAGTGAGATGCCTCTACTGTAAGAATATATTGTGTATTAGAAAAGTTGTCTTCTAACTAAAAAGCATTAATGACTAATTCCATATGGCTTTGCTATAGAAAGTAAAAGTGTGATAATAAAATATTGATTTTGAAATTATGTATACATAGCCATTCTTGTAGAAGTGAAAATCTCTAGGTTAAATTTCACAGAATCCAGTACACGTCATGGGATCTAGCACAAATATAAGGAAACACTGGGTTTCTGAATTTCTATAATATAATCATTTCTATGTTTTAATATTTAAAAATATGTTTTAATAATTTTTCTCTTACTAAGTCATGTAAGTTATTTATTGTTGCTTGATTAGTTTAAAAAGTACATATATTTATTCCATTCCATTTTACTTTATGGAAAAGTAGTTTTGTCATTGTATAATTTTCTGAAATGGATTAGAATTAACATGCTGCATAGAGGCAGATGTTTCATAAATAAAAACTGCAATCACCTGAAATTTACCACAATAATTGATTTATATGTTATTATATAATAAAATTATGTAAAGTTTATTTCCTGTTTTAATATCATTTTCTTTTGGTCGAACTACACAATGATTTAAGAATTCAATTAAAGTAAAATACAAATTGCTTGATTTTTATTTTAATGTGATTTTTAGAGGAATTAAAGATAAATCATAAAGTGGTGCTATAGACCTGTTAATACCAATACTTTAAAATTAAGATACATTTTGATGAAGGAAAATTTAATCAAATTCAATTACCACAAAAATAGTTTTATAAAATAAGAATAAAAAATTTCCACTTACTGGAGGAGAGCAAATTTAAATTAACCGTAAGTGGTAATGTTAACTGTGTTAGATGGACTCCAAGACTTTCACGTTATTTATTACATATTATACAATAAAATGGTCTGTTTTTAATGCTCTCACCAAATAGTAAAGACCCTCTAAATGTTGTGGTTATGATTTTAAGATGATACCAGTCAGTATGGTTGAATTGTGTCATTTTTTCTCCAGACATGATAACCTACATAAGTGCAGGTACAGCATAGGCAAAAAGTTGAATCCTAGACTGGAACCTTTACTAATTATGTATAAAGAAGCAGGAAAGTGACAAATATTTTGATGTTGTATGCAAAGCTATTTTTTTTAAATGACCGACAATGTAATTTACAGTGAGTCATAAAGTGAAAACCTATCCTTTCGGTGATTATGGTCAATAGAATGTTGAGAGATTTGAAGCTGTGCAATAAATTATCCAAAATATAATTTTCCAAGGAACTCTTTCAATCTCAAAGCACTCTTGAAATTCATAATTAGAAAATGACCAATGTGATTAAAATATGAGAAAAGACCTAACAAGACACCCTCCCAAGGAAGATCTACAGGTGACAAAGAAAGCATATGAAAGGATCCTCAACATCAGTTGTCATTAGGGAATTGCAAATCAAAACAACAGTTAGATACTACTACAAATTTATCAGAATGATGAAAATCCAAAAACTGACAACCAGATGCTAGTATAGAAATTTTTATTCATTTCTGGTGGGAACACAAAATGATACAGCCACTTTGGAAAACAGTTCGGTTTATTTTTTACAAAACTGTACATGTTGTTACCATGTGAGTCAGCAAAGGCACTCCTTGATATTTACTCAAATGAGTAGATAACTTTCTTGAACAAAAAATTTGCACATGGATATTTATAGAAGCTTTATCCATAATTATCAAAACTGCAAAACTTGGAAGCAATTAAGATGTCTTTCCATAGATGAATAGACAAATAAACTGTGGTATATGTATAGAATGGAATATTATTCAGTGCTAAAAATAAGCGAATTATCAAGCCCTATGAAGATGTGAAAGAATCTTAAATGTATGTTACCAAGTAAAATAAGCCCACCTGAAAAAACATATTGTATTATTCTAACTATGCCACTCTGGAAAAGGCAAAGCAATGTCTTATATTAAAAAGATCAGATGTTTGGGGTGGGAGGGGAAGATAAACAGGTAAAGCACAGGGGATTTTTAGAGCAGCAAAATGATTCTGTATAATACTATACTGGTAAATACATATAATTTTACCTTTGTCTAAACATTATAGAATGGATAACACCAAGAGTCGACCCTTATATAAGCTATGAACTTTAGGTGATAATTGCATGTCAATGTTGATTCATACATTGTAACCACACTGATGCAGGATGTTGAGACTAGAAGATGCTTTGCATATGTTTGAGGAGGGCTTATATAGAAAACTACTGCACCCTCCACTAAGTTTTGCTGTAAACCTGTGGCTGTTCTATAAGATAGAGTCACATATTTTTAAAAAAGAAACAAAGAAAGATAGCCTCAGCAAAAAGCAAACAAATAACCCAACCGAAAAACACTTTTACACTGCCGTAGTTTATAAAAATCTCTTTTCTTTCTAAATGTTTTAATGATACACCTTTGGGCTCTATTCCATTTTTGATGTATTTTAAGGTACGACATTAATCTAACTTTGTGTTTTTTTCTTATGGAGAAGCAATTGTCCTGTTACTGTTGCTGATATTTTCCTTTTAATGTATGTGCATGTGAAATGGACAAAAAAACTATGCCTAAATTAATTCATGCAAATCTTTCAAGAAGAATAAAGCAAATGTAAATAATAAAATAATCATTGTTTGACTATTAAATGTGAACAGTTTTTCTTTCTTGGTGATAGCTAAAAGAATGTTACATTATAAAGCTAATGGTATCTTTGTTGTTATAATACACATTACATCAATCTTAATTCTGTATAATATATAATATACTTATTGACATATTAAAAAATGCTTCAAAATTCTGTAATTTTACTTATTAAATGCAGAAATAAAAACACATTCATGCAGTTGCAGTTAAAACATGTATCTTCAAAGAAAATACTTGTCAAACGCTTTAAACTATACATTTAAAATAAGTAAACTTTCTGTCTCTGATTCAATAAATTTATTTCAATGCTCAATCAAGTCAAATTATTTAATTTATATGTTCTATAATTTTCTGGTTTTAGAGTTTTTTATTTCACTTTTTATTTCTGTTGTTACTTTATATGTTTATGACTAAATATGGTAATTGTATTATTTTAGTAATATTTACAATACATGAATGATTTTATTATTATATATAAAATATTTGCTGTCCTTTTTCTGCCATAGAATACATTTCATCTGTTGCTGATACTGATATTCAGGCTTATATTTATATCTTAGAATGTAGACATAACTACTTCCCTCTTTATTTTTAATATTTCAATTTGATTTTATTATGTAGATTTTGTTTTTACTCTATTATTTTTGTTTGCTTTTCTCTTTTATAAACTTGTTTTGATTTGAAAAAATTTTCAAAAGTTATATATTGTATTCTTATTTTTGTGATTACCTTTAAAATATTAATAGTTGGGTTCTAGAAAAGAGAACATACAGTTATTAATTATCTGCATCTATTTGTAACTGTAACAAGGATTTTGGCAAATTTAACTCTAAAATTCACTTACCTATCTCTTGCTATTTTAGTTTAGAATTTATGTCTGACCTTTAAAAAGGTGATATTTAAAATTTTACATTTACCAGATTATTAACATTTCTGAAACATTTAAAGTTGTCTTACTTTTGTTTCTTTTTCCTGCACATTCCTTTCAGTTTGCTTATTTTCTCACTGGGTTATATGTTTTGTATTACTTTTTAAAATAGATGATCAACTTTCTTTGTTTTTTTATTCCTAAATATGTCTTTATTTTATCATCAATCTTGATGTGTAGTTCATCTATATACAAATTTTTAGATCACCAGTGATTTTCCCTTAGCGCTTTGAAGACATGACTCCATTGACTTCTACCATCATTATTAACAAGAATTATATATATTTTTTGTTTAAAGCACATAATATTAACTGTTCTGACTTTTGATAATTTTAAAATATTCTGTACAAAATTAGTATTTCATAGATTTATCACAATTTTTATTAGTCTAGATTTATATTCATTCTGCTTGATATTTGGGGTACACCTTTGAGTAGAGATAATGTCTTTCTTCAACTGTATTTTATTCCAAGTGTAAATTCAGTAAAGGTTTGCTACATAATGCAAATATAACTTTAAAATAGATGATAACAATAATAAACATAATGAAACATTTTTTCACAGAGACTAGATATTCAAAAGTGAGGAGGGAGAGCACAGCATTGGGAATACAACACCGAGTCCCACAACTCCTGCTTAACAGTACTGCCACAGATCACAGTGTAAACTCCCGCTGTCCGAAAGGAGAATAAAATTATTTCACTTTGAAATGTGCTACAGCAGTATACAACACAGGATATTAAAATAGTTGTTAAAATGGTTATGATCATAAATCACAGTTCTATTTACTTTATGACAGCATACATATGACACGTTATTCTTCAAGATATAACATACCAAATATTATAATATAAAATAAGACTTCATTGAATTATCAGCAATAATTCCCCTCCCCTAAAAAAAAAAAAAAAAAAAAAAAAATCTCTGCTTTATTGCTGGTGGGAAGATTAAAAGTAGAATAAAACCCAACTGTAGTCTACCTACAAGAAACTCACTTCAAATATAAATGTAAATATAAAGACTCATAGGTTAAAAATAAAATGATTGAAAACTATAGGTCATGGTATCATTAATAATAGGAAAGTAGATACAAAAACTTTTTCTTCCAGAAGTATATCTGGTCCCTGTCACTCCACCTTGGCTAGATAGAAGTGACAATATGCTCTGTTGATGAGGCTACCAAAAAGATAAGCTTTCTCTTATAATGCATACACTAATATATTAACTATTACATCTCATCTATAAGACAAATTTTCAGTTTCAATATAATTACAGTATTATTAGTAGTATTAAAATTATGAATGGACTCACCTGAGAAATATCCTACATATATGTATTTTCTCATTGAGGTTATTAATTGCACCATTGTTTGCAAAAGCAATAATCAAATAATCTAAATATCTTTAGCAAGAAAAATGTTGAAATAAATTGCAAAATACCAAATAGTGTTATAATGCATTGTTCTAATCAATGAAGATGATCTCTATGTACATACATGAAAACAGACTTCAGGATATTTGAAATAAAAAGCAAAGAGCAGGAAGTGTATAGACTGTACTATTTTATGTATAGAAAATGGAGGATAGGCTTGGGGTGGTGGCTCGAGCCTGTAATCCCAGAACTTTGGGAGGCCGAGATTACCTGATGTTACGAGCTCGAGACTAGCCTGGCCAACATGGGGAAACCCCATCTCCGCTAAAAATACAAAAATTAGCCGGGCGTGGTGGCATGCACCTGTGCTCCCAGCTACTCGGGAGGCAGATGCAGGAGAATTGCTTGAACCTGGGAGGTGGAGGTTGCAGTGAGCTGAGATCGCACCACTGCACTCCAGCCTGAGAGACAGAGCAAAACTCCATTTCAGAAAGAAAGAAAAGAAAGAGAGAAAGGAGGGAGGGAGGGAGGGAGGGAAAGAAAGAAGGGAGGGGAGGGGAGGAGAAGGGAGGGGAAGGGAGGGAAGGGAGGGGAGGCAGGGGAGGGAGGGGAAGGAGGGGAGGTGAAGGGAGGGGACGGAGGGGAAGGGGAAGGGAAAGGAAGGGAAGTGAGGGGAAGGGAAGGGAAGGGAAATATACATTTGCACGTGGAAAAATGTTAAGGGGAGGTAGAGGAGGGGAGGGGAGGGGAGGGAAGGGGAGGGGAGGGGAGGGGAGGGAAGGGAAGGGAAGGGAAATATACATTTGCAAGTGGAAAAATGTTAAGGGAAGGTGGGGAGGGAAGGGGGAAGGGAGGGGGATGCAGGGGGAGGGGGGAGGAGGAGGGGAAGGGAGGGGAAAGGAAGGGAAGGGATAGGAGGGGAAGGGAGGGGGAGGAGAAGGGAAGGGAAAGTGAGTGAGGGTAAATATACATTTGCAAGTGGAAAAATGTTCATAAAGGTAATCTGGAACGAGAGATAAAACGCAGTTTGTTTTTTGTGGTTCTAATTTGTGGAATAGTTTAGTGGGAATTGTAGGGACTCCTAGATCACAGGGAGGGAAATGATAATTTTTAGTTAATAACCTAATCATGTAAAATTATCTATTTAAAAAGTTAAATGTGAAAAGTAAATAATGAGTAATTTAATGCAAAAAATTAAAGCAAAAATTGTGCACTGATGTAGAGTGTCTTATCCTGTCTGGATCCTTAAAATTGTTTATTATGTTTTTTTATCTATTCTCATGCTAATTTTATTTTATTTTACTTTAAAAAGTTAATTACCTCATGTAACATAAGGAAAAATATAAGATAGAAGTTTTGGTCATCTTGATTTATATAATAAAGACAGCAAGAATACCACTACCATATCATACACTTTTCAGAAAATAATACAGAAAAGAAGTGGTTTGAAAGATCAAAATGCAAAGTCATAACTTTGAGAACAGCTGGGATTCCTGAGATTTTCATACCTAGAGTTTTTCTTTCTGTTGTTTTCCTCATGGCTTTTTTGTTTGGAAAAATGAGATAGTTAATCTACCAAGACAGCTTTCATAAAATACATGAAATGTGAATACCTCTTGGCATGAGCAAATGAATTTGGTTTTACGATTTATGGCTTTGAAATTATTATTTTAATTACATATAAAGTTGTTGAAGTGGAATAATTTTACTACTACTTGACACTAACATGGAATTTTTATTGTTTTCCATATGATATAGTTTCTGTAGTTTTACTATGTTTGACTTTAGAGATGTATGAAATCATATAAATTTAGAGATTATAATCACTCTTGGACAATCTAGTGCTTTACAGGATAATATAATTGTAACTTGTGTCATTTTATTTTATTTTATTTTATTTTAATCCTTTAACTTTTATTTTAGGTTTGGGGGTACGTGTGAAGGTTTGTTGCATAGGTAAACACCTGCCATGGGAGTTCATTGTACATATTATTTCATCACCCAGGTATTAAGCCCAGTACTCAATAATTATCTTTCCATGCCACATGTTAGAAAATAGTATAAAAACCCTAGTGGAAAATTTTCTTTCCCAAAACCTAAAGAAAATTATTTGTAAATGGTTTCTGGAATCAGTTAAGAAATGTAACCATGATTAATAAGTTAACTAAGGATTTTTACAATTTACTTAATTTCATTAACTTCAATGCATAAAAGTAGGCATTTTTAATCCTACTTAACACACGTAAAAACTTTTTGCTAAATAAAAGAGAAATAATTATAAATCTGTCTAATTAAAAGTATATTTAACTAATTATAAAGTCTGTGAAACCATACCTCATCCTTGTTGTGAAGTTTTACTCATATTATAGATTGTGGCCATTGTAAGTACTCAGCAATGATATTAATTCCATGCTTGTTCTAGAGTATAGATCATCATCAATATTCAGTTTCCACATATGTAACAATAGATACGCTCTATTTTCTTACAAGTGTGTTTTTGTCTTAGATCTAGTTTCACATATAAGAAAAATATTTTCCTTAGAAAACTTTTATCATGAAACAAGTGTAATCTGTTTTCAGCTTTCTAAGCCTAATGGAGAAACATCGTACTATTAGTGGATAACTGATTATTTACAGAATGTTATGTGCACAGAGCATAACTTGATTATGCACATATGATAATATCTTAGTAAGAAGCTGCAGCAAAGATTGATGGGTGGGAGAAAAATTTACATGTAATTTTAATCATGTCATTTAAACTTAGGTTTACAGAATCATTAAAAGTATTGAGAAGAAAAAAAATAATCTGTACTTCCTTCTGATTATGTCTACTGGTTTGTGTGTTCAAGAGCAGAATTATTTCTTGCCAACTTAAAGACTTTCAATGATATCACTAAGTAGCAGTGAGGAAACCAAACTATAAAGGTTACTGTTTTCTAAAAAGGATGCTTAATGTTTTGTTAAAAACAAAATGAAACAAACAAAATCTGATGGCTTCATGAATCTGTGCCACATGGTAAGATATCCAGTGCCAGTAATATTTTTTTTCCTCCAAATGAAAACAAATTTTTAACATCCCACCCATGGCCACATAATATACAATTTTAATTAGGCAGAATATAGTGTCAACATGTTGAAGAAAAAATAATTCATAGTAGAGGCATTTATAGATGTAAGATAACCTAAATAGAATAAGATTTCATTCCTCATTAATAAGTAACTGATGGTTAAAATATCTTCAAAGCGAATGGGAGAGGAAAAATCCTCCTGGGCATTTAATTGATAAAGACTCAGTAGTTAAAAGCAAATTTGAATTATGTTTATGCAGACACATAAGAATTCTGACTACATTAGGAATGTGCAAATAGAAATATGTACCCAACCATTTCAGGGCAAAAGGACAAACGAAATAATACAATGTACATGCAGAAAATGATCAGAAGTCCAAAATTTGCTTGATTGAAAGAAAAAAAGAAGAGATGCCTATGGGATAAGAACAGAGACAATTATATACCATTATTAGGATCAGATTTTTGTCATATCCCAAATTATATTTTATTGTGCATAATTATGTTAACTGAATAATTACAATTATAATTTTGATTAATTAATATAGTCAGTCATATTATATTCTTTGTAGTTTCACAAAGTGCTGACTTAGATCACTCTTTTAGTGCTTGGCTTTTTTTTTCCGGCATCAACTGCTGTCAGCATTTTCATCTAGAAAGCGCTCCAATCTGGTAAGAAGAACATTATACAGAATATTGCTTCTGTCTGGAAATGCAGGTTATGCAAAGTCCATTCTGCCTTATCTTATTAGATCTACATCTATTTTCATTTATAAATATCTATCTCAGCCTTAGAATATATTCGAGATGATATTTTTTATTCTGTGTAATTTTAAAAGTGACAAAGTGTTCTGCCTTTTTCTCCTTTACTCTTCTTTTCTGAATATAATTATTTTATTGGATTCAGGAAAAGTATTGATAAATTAAGTTTGCATTGCTGCCAGTGGTTGGTAAATAGAGAGACTTTTTGCCCGGTTTCATATGATGTTAACACTATATCCCCTGCCTCTGTTTATTAAGGGATATTAGGACAAAGTTGGTACTTTTAACCATTTTAACCATGGCGTTTTTAAAGATAAAAGTCCATAACTTCTATCAGGTAATATTTTTGCATAGTAAACAGTAAAAGTTATTTCCTAGAGATGTAATGAAAATATATCTACACATGTTTTTGGAAAAAAAAAAATTGAAATGAAAACTGATGATTAGATCTTTGGTTCCCACTATATATTCCATAGATTTCAGCATGCCCATATTTATACACATGGGTCTTATAAGAAAATAATGTAAATACAAAAGAAAGCATAGAAGAATACATGTATAGATCCCTCTTTCCCTCTGTGGGAAAATACTTAGAAAAATAATTCATTACTGCTAGAAAAAAGTTAATCTTGGGAAAACAATATTTGCAAATACAAGTTATTTTAGACTTCTGGTGTGCTGTGTAAGTATTCCCAACTTATTTTTTCAAAACTACAGTTCCAATCAATTTTTAAATTCATAACTTTCATGGAGAGTTCATTCACTTTATCAAATCTTAGAAAAAAAGCAAGTATTGTCAGTTTGCCTATAATATGTTAAAGGATTATAGTTTATGTTCTCTTCAAATACTCTTTATTCATACATTTCATTTTAAAGTATGATTATGGTCAGAGCAGTGGCAATGTAAGAACATGCCATCTATAGTCTGTATGTATCCTTCAATACTGAAATCCCAAGTTCTTTTTTCTCAGTTTGCAAGTCAATGCAAGATATACTTACTGTGAACACAGAAGTTTCAACCTGTCTTATAAATATCACACTGTCTATGTTTTTTCAATTTATCTCTTCAGTGTTTGAAGCGTTGACTCATTTTCTTATATAGGAATTAGGAAAAAAAAACTGAAAATTGTGAGAAAAGCTTGAATAATAAAAATGCTAGTGGTATTGTCCATGTTGAAAAGGTTAACCTTTACTACTGATGACACAATGAAGTGTTTAAATATCAGAAAAAAAAACACAGTACAAATGACTTTATTGAGTACTATTCATTTAAGTACCTTTATTTGGTATATGTATTTGTTATATAATATATACTTGTAAAATAGTGTACAAGAATACTATGCATGATAATCACTATTTTAGAAGCAATGAAATAAAGGCTTTAATATTAATTTAGCAGGCTTTTACCATGACAAGGGCTTTTTGGTTTGTTTATTTGTTTGGTGGGCTTTTTATTACTGATCCAATTTTGGAACTCAGTATTTGTCTGGTCAGGGATTCAATTTCTTCCTGATTCAATTTGGGGAGAAAGCGCTTTTCCAGGAATTCATCCATTTCTTCTAGATTTTCCAGTTTGTATGCATAGAGTGTTTGAGGGTGTTTTGCATTTCTGTTGTACCAGTTGTAATATCACCTTTGTCATTGTGGTTGTGCTTATTTGGATCTTCTCTTTTTTTCTTTATTAGTCTCAGTAGCAGTTTATTGGTCTGCTTATACTTTCAAATCACCTCTGGTTTTATTGATTCTTTGTATAAATTTTTGCATCTCAATTATATTCACCTTTATTCTGATTTTAGTTATTTTTTTTCTTCTCATAGCCTTGGGGTTAATTTGACCTTATTTTTCTCATTACCCTAGGTCTGATACTAGATCATTAATTTGAGATCTTTCTAATTTTTTGTAATAGGCATTTAGTGCTATAAACATTCCTCTTAACACAGCTCTTGCTGCAAACCAGAGATTTGGGTATGTTGTATCTGTGTTTTCACTTATTTCAAATAAAGTTTCAATTTCTGCCTTAATTCTGCTATTTACCCAAAAGTCATTTGGGAGTAAGTTGTTTCATTTCCATGTAATTATGTGGTTTTGGGAAATCTTTTGGGAATTGATTTCTATCTTAATTCTACCATGATCTCATAGGATGATTAGTATAATTTTCTTTTTTTCTTTTTTCTTTTTCTTTTTTTTAATTTTTGAAGACTTGCTTTATGACCAAGCATGTGGTTGGTCTTGGAGTATGTTCCATGTGCAGATTTGAAGAATGTATATTCTGCGGTTGAAGGTGGAGTATTCAGTAGATACCTATTAGGTCCAATTGGTCAAGTGTTAAATTTAAGTCCAGAATTTTTGGTTAGTTTTCTGCCTTAATGATCTGTGTAACACAGCACTGTGTAATGTCAGTGGTATGTTAACATCCCCCACTATTGTTGTGTCTGGCTGTCTACATGTTTGTATAGATCTAGAAGTAGTTGTTTTCTGAATCCCAGCACTCCAAGGTGGGGTAGATACTTAGGATAGTTAAGTCTTCTTGTTCAATTGAACCCACTGTCATTATGTAATGCCCTTTTTTATCTGTTGTTACTGTAGTTGGTTTAATGCCTGTTTTATCTGATGTAAGAATAAAAACCTCTGTTCTTTTCTGATTTCTGTTTATGTGATAGATTATTCTGCATCCTTTACTTTGAGACTGTGGGTGTCATTGTGTGTTTTATGGGTCTCTTGAAGGTAGCAGATTGATGGGTCTTCTTTTATGCAACTTGCAACTCTGTGCCCTTTAAATGGAGTGTTTAGACCATTTTCATACAAAGTTAATATTGATATGTAAAGTTTTAATCTTATCATAAGGTTGCTAACTGTTTTCTTTGTAGTTTCTGTTGTATGTTTGCTTTATAGGGTATGTGGGCTATGTACTTAAGTTTGTTTTTGTGTTAGCAGGTGTTGTTCTTTTGTTTCCATGTTTAGAACTCCCTTAAGGATCTCTTCTAGGGCTGGCCTTGTGGTATCGAATACCCTTAGAGCATGCTAGTCTGATTTAATTTCTACTTTGCTTAGGAAGCTTAGTTTGCTGGGATATGAAATTCTCAGTTGGAATTTCTTTTCTTTAGCAATGCTGAATACAGGCCCCCACTCTCTCCTGGCTTGTAAGATTTTTCTGAGAATTCCACTGTTAGCCTAATGGGGTTCCATTTGTACTCTATTAACTCCTTTTCTCTAGCTGCCTGTAAGTTTTTTTCTTGAGCATTTACCTTGGAAATTCTGGTGACTGTATGCCTTGATGATGCTTATTTTGTATAGTAGCTTACAGGTGTTCTCTTAATTTCTCATAACTGGATGTCAACCTCTCTTGCAAGATTAGGCAATTTTTTTGAATTATTCCCTAAAATATGTTTTCCAATTTGTTTATTTTTTCTTCTTCTCTCTCAAGAATACCCTGTCCACTTCAGACCCAGGCAGATCTCCAGGCATTCAGATCACCCACCCACCTGGTTCCACAGTCTGAACTTCCCCACCCTTTTTGGACATAGATCATGCAATAATAGGGTCCTCACTACTCTATCCCCAGGCAACTCTCCTGGCATTCAAGGCACCTGCTCAATGAGATTGGCAACCTGAGCCATACCACTCTTTCTGTGCAGAGACCTTACTTGACCTGCTTGGTGCAGTTGGCCCTGCTCTGCTCCACACACAGGCATATCTCTAGGCAGTTAGAGCATCTCTTCACCTGGGTCAGCAGCTTTAGCAGTCTGTCCCTTCCTGTGAAGATGATGTGAAGCAGGGCCGTCACTGCTCCATGCCCAGGCAGATCTCCAGGTATCTGGAGCACACACTCTTCTGGATTAGGAGTTTAAGTCATCCCCACCTCCCATGTAGAGAACTTGAGAACTTGGGGCAGCACACAGCACACAGCACAGGGCCCTGGGTCCTGCCTAAGAAACCACATTTTCCACCTGGTTCCCCAGGCCTGTGATGAGAGGGGCTGCCATGAAAGTCTCTGACATGGCCTGGTGCCGAGACCAGCTCAGTTGTGGAGACCCTAACCCAGCGGTGCTAGAGGATATAAAGACACACACAGCGTGTGGAGTGGGAAATCAGGGGTCTTACAGCCTCCAGAGCTGAGAGCCTTGAACAGAGATTTAACTACATATTTATTGATAGCAAATCAGTGATAAGCATAATTTTATAGATTACAGATTAACTAAAAGTATTCCTTGTGGGGGAAAAAAGGGATGGGTTGAAATAAAGGGATAGGTCTGGATAGTTATCTGCAGTAGGAACATGTCCTTAAGGCACAGATTGCTCATGCTATTGTTTGTGGTTTAAGAATGCCTTAAGCCGTTGTCTGCCCTGGGTGGGCCAGGTATTCCTCACCCTCATTCTGGTAAACCCACAACCTTCAATGTGGGCATCATGGCCATCACGAACGTGTCACAGTGCTGCAGAGATTTTGTTTTATGGCCAGTTTGGGGGTCAGTTTATGGCCAGATCTGGGGGCCTGTTCCCAACATGTCCCATTTCTTTGTTTTGCAAAGTGATAAAAGCAAAGGCAGCTTTGTCATGGTGAGCTACTCTTCGCAGGAGTAGGGATCCGCATCTGCAGACTATACAAAGACAAACAACACAGATTAAAAGCACAATCATCATTGAAATCACAGATCGTCCAAGTGTCTTTATCTATTTTAATGGATTAATAGCTGCTAATCTGTCTGCAGCTCCTACAAGCACTCCAGTTCCTGGCATTAAGGTCAGGTGTGCCTGGGATGCTTTAAATATTTGTTCTTTTAATTTTGCAATATTCAAAGACAAGTTTGTAGAGTGTCCTTCTAGATGCTTTTTTCTTTCCCAAATTTTGATCTTATTAAGAGCCGTTAATAATTTCCACAAATCCTTATATTCAGCTCCTACAACGGGTCATATCATTTGAGGTTGAGGTGCCCCTATACTGCCATGGTTACAGATAATAGGAATTCTTGCTGTATTTATCATTTCTACCATCTGTCCATTTTGTTCAGACCAGCTGAACATAGCATGACCATGGCATGGAGACTGAAAGGTGCAATTCAAGCTAAACATCCCCTTAGGGGACCAATCAATAATGATTCCATAGGAATTGTTGCACAGCACCTCTGCCTGTTCTGTAATGCAATCTTCCTAAACAAGTACACTCATTTTTTCTGGCGAGGTTCAATTTTGTTTCCAAATAGGTTTTGAGGGCAGTATGCCTCAATTATAGGAGCAGATTTATTATGGTAAATACTGAGATCAGAAAGCATGTGTAACTGTATCATAGAGTGATTACACCCAGGCATTATTGCCAGCCAAGATTGATGAATACGTCCAATAAGTATAATTGTTCTCTGTGTCAGCCCTTGTTGAAGGAATACTCACCACAGTGGTGATCACCGATATCATAGCTATCATTAAATTACTCATTGTGACTGGTAGTCCCACTTTCCTCAGGTTTTCTTCTGTCATCTGTGATAGCTTCTTGATCATCCCTAGGTAGGTGGCTGTGTTCGATGGGTGCTGCTTTTGGCAGTTGGGGTCCTCCTCAGCATCAGTCTCGACATGGCTACAACCACGGGGTCCTTGGGATCATTCCAGAATCTCCTCCTTCGCATTTGGGTCATGACAAGGTCTTGATGGTATCTATGTCGTCTATTGATTTGGTTCTGGAGAAACACAAGCATAACTTCTACCTGAAGTTATTATTTTACTTATTTCCCAAATTTTATTATCAGGTCTCTCCACCAAACCAATTGTTCTGCTTCTGTCTTTGCAGCTGGTTTCTGTAGATGCTGTTCAGCTGCTGATAATATCTGGCCTTTAGGCAAGCTGAAAACATTTGAAGTTAATAATGCTAGATTCAATTGTATATGGGCTGTCCCATAATCCATGTCCCCCTTTCTATTTTTGCAACTGCTGTTTCAGGGAGAGATTCATTCCTTCCACAATGACTTGTCCTTGAGAATTATATGAGATACCAGTAATGTGTGTAATATTTCATATAGAGAAAAATATAGCTAGAACTTGGCTAGTATAGCCTGGGGCATTACCTGTTTTGATAGAAGCCAGAATGCCCATAACCCAAAACACTGCAAAAGGTGATGTTTAAGACAGGCAGAAGACTCTCCTGTACATAAACTAGTCTCCCAAGTTAGGAAACATGTGTGTCATCCATTTGCCAAAGAGAATTAGGTTCCAATCCTCGAGGATTAACTCCTCCTGTAAAAGATGAGGAATGCACCATTTGGCAAGTTGGGCTCACTGGATAATAGCTTCAGCTACTTTCCAGGTAATGCTGTATCTGCATTTGAGAACAGAGGCATTAACATGGGTTAAATTGTGAAAGTGTCTAACATTAGATATTGCATTAGCAACTAGGCGATCAGCCATTTGATTCCCCTGCAGTTAAAGGTCCTGGAAGAGGTGTATGAGCCCTAATATGAGTGATGTAAAAAGGGTGCATTCTACTCCTAACTGCTGTTTGCAGGTGGGTAAATAAGGTCATCAGTTGTTCATCTGTATGAAATGGTAACTGAGCATTTTCAATTAACTCTGTGGAATGAACCACATATGAAGAATCAGAAATCACATTAATAGGCATATTAAAAGCAGTGAATACCTCAATTGCAGCTATAAGCTCTGCTTTTTGAACTGAACTATAGGGCATCTGAAAAACTTAACTTTTCAAGCCAGAATAAGAAGCTTTACCATTACTAGACCCATCTGTACAAACATTTTCAGCACTTTCAAATTGGTTTATATTTAGTTATTTTAGGGAGAATCCAATTAGTTAATTTCAAAAATTGAAACAGTTTTGTTTTAGGAAAATGATTATTGAGAATACCCACAAAGTCAGCTAAATGGGTTTGCCAAGTAAGACTATTTATAAAAGCTTGCTATATTTATGCCTTCATGAGAGGGACAATAATTTTTCCAGGATCATATCCATGTAATTTAACAATCCGAATTCTCCCATTTCCTATCATAGTAGCAATTTGATCCAAATAAGGAGTTAGAGTCCGTCGATTAGTATGTGGAAGAAAAAGCCATTCTACCAAGTCCTGCTCTTGGACAATAACACCAGTAGGTGAATACTGAGTTGGAAAAATTAGCAAATCTAGAGCCTTCTCTGGATCTATTCTATTTATTTGAGTTTTATGGACTTGCTTTTCGATTAGCTGCAGTTCTGCCTCAGCTTTTTTTTGTTAATTGTCGAAGGTTAGTGAGACTAGGATCTCCTCTAAGGATAGAAAATAGATTACTCATAGCATAGGTAGTAATGCCTAGAGCAGGTCGTATCCAATTCAAGTCCCCTAGTGATTTTTGAAAATCATTTAATGTTTTCAATTGATCTCTACATATGGTTCCTTTCTGTGGCACAATGGTAGTGTCATTTACTAAGGTTTCCAAGTAGGAATAAGGAGGAGTAGTCCGAATTTTGTCAGGAGCTATAATTAAACTAGTGTGAGAAATTGAATTTTGCAAGTGATCATAACATTGGAGTAATATTTCTTGAGTTGGGGCAGCACAAAGTATATCATCCATATAATGAATAATGTAACACTGAATTTTTTTTATGAGTTGGTTCAATTGCTTGCCCTACATAAGTCTGGCAAACTGTTGGACTGTTTAACATGCCTTGTGGCAACACTTTCCAAAGAAAATGCTTAACAGGCTGCAGGTTGTTAACTGCAGGAATTGTAAATGCAAACTGTTCACAGTCCTGCTCAGCTAAGGGGATAGTAAAGAAGCAGTCTTTTAAATCTATTATGATTAAAGGCCAATTTTTTGGAATCATAGCAGGAGAAGGAAATCCTGGCTGTAATGTCCCCATAGGTTGTGTAACTGAATTAATGGCTCGTAAGTCAGTTAACATTCTCCATTTACCTGATTTTTTCTTAATTATAAAAACTGGACAATTCCAAGGAGAAAATATTGGAGCTATGTGTCCATTTTCTAATTGTTAAGTGACTAATTCCTCTAAAGATTCCAGTTTCTCTTTACTTAGCAGCCATTGTTCTATCCAAATTGGCTTATCTGTTAACCATTTTAAAGGCATAGGTTCTGCAGGCTTAACAATGGCCACCATCAAAAATGATATCCTAAACCTTGGTGGGAACTTTGTCTTTCCACTTGAAGTGGTTCCTTCAAACCTTGCAAATTTTTTTCCTAGTCCCATACTGGGGACATATCCCATTTCATGCATCATATGTTGACTTTGAGGAATATGTAATTGTTCTGGAATTAGAACTTGTGCTCCATAGTGTTGTAATAAATCTCTTCCCCACATATTTATGGGTACAGAAGTTATAATTGGTTGAATAGTCCAAGGTTGTCCATCAGGCCCTTTACAATGCAAAATATAATTACTTTGATATACTTCAGGGGCTTTACCACCTCCAACTGTGTTAAATTGAGTGGGTTGAATTGGCCATGCAGACGGCCAGTGCTATAGAGAAATGATGGAAATGTCTGCTCCTGTATCTACTAAACTTTTAAACTTCATTCCCTGAGTAGTTATTTCACAGGTAGGATGTTTATCAGTAATTTGATTCACCCAATAAGCTGCTTTGCCTTGTTTATTTGTGCTTCCAAATCCTCCTGTTCATTTAATTTCATTTTTCCTCATGTCCACATACGGCACAATCAGGAGCTGTGCTATACGCTCTCCTGGCTCTGCTTTCCAGGGAACAGAAGTAGACATAACAATTTGAATTTTCCCATTGTAATCTGAATCAATGACTACTCTTTGTATTTGTACCCCTTTTAAATTTAAACTAGACCTTCCTAGAAATAATCCTATCATCCCTGCTGGCAAGGGTCCACAGACCCCTGTTCGAACTTTTTGCGGGGGTTCCCCAGGCAGAAGGCTCACAGCTTTTGTGCAGCATAAATCTACTGCGGCACTATCGGTTTTGGCGGGGGACAGACATTTTACTGGAGTGAGGGAATGGCCTGAGTTGGAAATGCCCCTGTTTGGAACTTGACCCAGGACGGGCCCCTCACGGCATTTCCCGAAATTGGGTTCTCATCTTTATCAAACTTAGAGTGACACTGATTAGCCCAATGTTTTCCTTTTTTTTGCATTTTGGACATATTTCAGGCTCAGCAGTTTTCTTTTTTCCCCATCTGGTGGCTTGACTTGCTGATTTTTTTCTACATTACTTTTTAGTATGACCATGCTTCCCACAGTTAAAACAAGCTCCAGGAAACAGAGTATTTCTTTTACCCACCTTCAGTCCTGCCACAGCTTGCACCAACAAAGTAGCTTTATGCAGATTGCCTCCGATACCATCACAGGCCTTGATATAATCAACTAAATGTGCTTTCCCTCTAATAGGTCGCAGAGCGGCCTGGCAATCATGATTAGCATTGTCAAAATCTAATAACCACAACACTATATCCTGAGCAGATGAATCTGCAATCACCTTTTTAAGAGACTCCTATAACCGAGCTATAAAATCTGTATATGGTTATTTTGGTCCCTGCTTTACAGCACTGAAGGAAGGGTATTGTTCTCCACCTGAAGTGATTTTATTCCCATGATCTAATGCACACTCCTCTAAGCTGTTCTATGGCATCATCCTGCATGACCACTTGTGCATCTAAACCAGTCCAGCTGCTGACCCCCAAAAGTTGGTCTGCAGTTATATTAATTTGAGGTTGGGCCTGGGTGTTGTGAGCAGCCTGAATGGAAGCTTCATCTGCCCTCCACGTTTTTTAAATTGTAAGAACTGAGCAGGAGTTAGACAAGCTCGAGTAGGAGTGTCCCAGTTAGTAGGAATCATCTGACTGGAAACAGCAACGTTCTTTAACAGTCCCATTACAAAAGGAGAACCTTGTCCATATTGATTAATAGTTTGTTTAAGTTCTTTGAGTAATTTAAAAGGAAAAGACTCAAAATGTAGCTATAATATTTCCTTGTTGTTTTGTGCGGTATATTCTGGGCAGTTCCTTGACAGGGAACTGCCAAGCCTCTAAATCGCCCTCTCTTCTAGCTTACTGGATTCCTGCCTGAATAGAACTGAGAGTGGTTGATCAAGGCACTGCTTGAACAGTCACTGGGGCAACTACTTTTCTCCCAGTTTCCTCTGGAAAAGAAAGATCTAGAGGGTCAGGCCACTCTTTTTCTTCAAAATAATGAGGGAGTGCAGAAGGATAGGGAAGAACCTCTTCCTCCTTTGCCACTTTAGCTTTAGCTGGCAAACAAACCTACTCTGTTACCTCTTCTGTTACTTCATTATACTCTCATTCCTCCTCATCATCAGTGTGAAAAGGTTCCAAGGTGGAACAAACCAGAGCCCCTACTTGTCCCATTGTTACCCTGATGCTTCCGAGTTCCCTTTCTTTCTCACCACAGGGATTGCTTAAGAGTACTCAAGTGTCCTCCAGCTTAGTTCCACGTTCTCCAATGACTCTTCAACCTGGGTTTGAGCTCCACATTGGGCACCACTTGCTGAGACCAGCTTGGTTGTGGAGACCCTAACCCAGCGGTGCTAGAGGAAAAAAAGACACACACACAGGAATACAGCATGTGGAGTGAGAAATCAGGGGTCTCACAGCCTCCAGAGCTGAGAGCCTTGAACAGAGATTTAACAACATATTCATTGACAGCAAGCCAGTGATAAGCATTATTTCTATAGATTACAGATTAACTTAAAGTATTCCTTGCAGGAAATAAAGGGATGGGCTGAAATAAAGGGATGGGTCTGGCTAGTTATCTGCAGCAGGAACATGTCCTTAAGGTGCAGATTGTTCATACTATTGTCTCTGATTTAAGAATGCCTTAAGCAGTTTTCCACCCTGGGTGGGCCAGGTGTTCCTCACCCTCATTCAGGTAAATCCACAACCTTCAGTGTGGGCATCATGGCCATCATGAACATGTCACAGTGCTACAGAGATTTTGTTTTATGGCCATTTTGGAGGCCAGTTTATGGCCAGATTTGGGGGCCTGTTCCAGACAGCCTGGAGACAGTCTCCCCATGGTCTTGGGGATTAACATTAGGCTCCTTGCTACTTATGCAAATTTCTGCACTGGCTTGAATTTCTCCCCAGAATTTTTCTTTTTTCTTCCTTTTTTTTTTTCTTTTCCATTACCTAGTTAGGCTGCAGATTTTCCAGACTTTTCAGTTCTGCTTCCCTTATAAAATAGAATGCATTTGACAGTTCCTAACTCACCTCTTAAATGCTTTGCTGCTTAGAAATTTCTCCCACCAGATACCCTAAATCATCCTTCTTAAGTTCAAAGTTCCACAAATGTCTAGGGTAGGGGCAAAATACTGCCAATATGTTTGCTAAAATATAACAAGAGTCATCTTTACTCCAGTTCCCAACAAGATCCTCGTCTCCATCTGAGACCACCTCAGCCTGGACCTTGTTTTTCATATTGCTATCAGGATTTTGAGCAAAGCCATTCTACAAGTCTCTGGGAAGTTACAAACTTTCCCACACTTTCCTGTCTTCTTCTGAGCCCTGCAAACTGTTCCAACCTCTGCCTTTTACCCATTGTCACTTCAACATTATTGAGTATCTTTTCAGCAACAGCCCACTCTACTGGTATGAATTTACTGTATTTGTCTGTTTTCATGCTGCTGATAAAGACATACCCGAGACTTGGAATAAAAAGAGGTTTATTTGGACTTACAGTTCCACATGGCTGGGGAGACAGAATCATGACAGGAGGTGAAAGACCCTTCTTACATGGTGGCAGCAAGAGAAAAATGAGGAGGAAGTAAAAGAGGAAACCCCGAAAAACTCATTAGATCTCACATGACACTTATTCACTATCAGTAGAATAGCATGGGAAATACTGGCTCCCAATCACCTCTGTCTGGGTCCTTCCCACAACATGTGGGAATTCTGGGAGATACAATTCAACTTGAAATTTGAGTGGAGATACAGCCAAACCATATCAATGTATAAAACCAAACTGTGTTCAGACCACCTTAAGCACATGTTGTCAGGACCTCCTGGGGTTGTGTCATGGGTGCATATTATTTTGCCTTAACTTTGGCAAAATAAACTTTCTAAATTGACTGAGACCTGTCTCAGATATTTGGTGTTCACACCTTCATGATTTCTGTAGATTACCTGTTCCCTTCTTGAATTAAAAGTCACAGAGTTGAGCTTTATGCACTTTCTTCCTAAGTCCAAGTGGCTGAAGCATGCTAAAAGTCTCTAATCTACCATCTTGGGGAAAAAAAGGACATTTTGATAATAAGCACATTGGGTGATGGTAGGGATGGCTAGGAAAAGAGATTAACTAGTATCCATAGAAGGGGTCATTCTACCCACATGATTGTTTAAATGTCCTTTGCTGATGTCACCTTTGGAAGAAGTTTCATATAGGAGAAAAATATCTTCAGGTTTTTCTAATTTAGAGAGGTCTATATGCATATTACATCCACATAATATTTTGTCACCAATTTTTCAACTGTTTTTTTTTTTTCAAAGTCCCTGACCAACTAGCCAAATTATTAGCTACAGCCTAGGAATAAGTATGTAATAAAACACTGTCTATTTCTTCTTTGAAACAAAGTACACATCCAGGCAGGCTTTTCAGAGTTCTTCTCCCTGGGAGGATATCCTTTCATAAAAGTTCTTCAGAGATATCACAGATGGGGGCTGTGGTGTTCCAGCTGTCTTCATTTAAGTAGTAACTGGCTGTAAGAATCAGCTGTCAACCAGGTCTGGGTCTTTTCTTCTATCAAATGGCCATGAGGAACTCCCCTGAAGGGCATAGGTACAGGATTATAGTGAAAAGCAGTGTAGCTACAGTGGGAACCATGAACATTTGGGCCACTTCTTTATGTAACCTACTTGTGGCTTCAGCTACTGCTTAGGACTGATCTCATAAATACCAAATCCATTTGATCATGGGGTCATGGTGAGCATGCCCAACTTTATGGTTGATGAATCAGATTTCAGCAAGTTGCATTATAAATTGGTGGCCCATGGTCAAACATTTATTTATCTGTAAGTCCCAGTAGCAGGCCAAGAGCTATTTCTCAAAAGAAGAGTAGTTATCTGTAGATGTTGGCAGTGCCTTACTCTAAGATTCTAAAGGCCAGTGCTGTGATTAATTGGTAAGGGCCTGCCAAAGACTCTAAGCAGCACCCTACCTGCCACTGGCACCTCAAGCACCATTAAATCTTCTGAATCACATGGCCTAAGTGGCAAAGAAGCTTGCAAAGCAGCCTGGACCTATTGGCACGATTCTCTCTCATCCTGGACTCCACTCAAAACTGGCAAATTTTTGGATAACTTGGTAAATGCGCCAGAGTAACATACCCAAATAGGAATATGTTGCCTGCAAAATCCAAAGAGAAATCTCAGGCATTGTCTCTTTCTTAATTACAGGAGCAGACCAGATGCAACATCTTATTCTTCACATTAGAAGTGATATCTTGATATGCCCAACGTCACTGGACCCCTAGGAATGTCACTGAAGTTAAAAGCCCCTAAATTTTAGACTTATTTTCCACCCACTGATAGGTAAATGTTCTACCAATAAGTCTAGACTATTTGCTACTTCTTATTCATTGTGTATAATCAACAAAATGTCATCAAGATAATGCACTAATGTGATATCTTGTGAAAAGAAAAAATAATCAACATCCTTGTAAATTAAATTATGGCATAGGGCTAGAGAATTGATATATCCATGACATGGAACAATAAAGGTATATGACCAGCCTTGCTAGCCAAAACTAAACTTCTTCTGGTTACTTTATGTGCAGGGGTGAAGACAAAGACATTTTCCTCATCAATAGCTGCATACTAAGTATTAACACCAGAGTTATGTTAATTTGCTCTAGCAATAAAAAAAAAAAAAATTGGTACAGCAGCTACAATTGCAGTCACCACTTGGTGAAGCTTATGATAATCCACTGTAATTATCCAAGATACATCTGTCTTCTGTACAGGCCAAATAGATTTGGATGAGGAAATTGCCACACTTGTAACTCTCAAGTGTTTAATGTTGGTGCTAATCTACAATCTTTCCAAAGCTGTGGTATTGATTTTGGTTAATTGTTCTCCTAGATGGAAGCGGTCCTAGTGGCTTTCATTTGGCCTTTTTCACCATGATAGCCCGCATTTCACAGGTCAAGGAACAAATCTGGGCATTTTGCCAGCTGCTAAGTATGTCCATTCCATTTATACATTCTGGAACTGTGGAAGTAACCATACGGTGAGTTCAGGGACTGACTGTGAGATGGACCTGATCTAAAATTCCATTGATCACCTGACCTCTATGAGGCCTGTCTTGTAGGCCACAGTGATGCTTTGGGTGTCCTGGAACCAGTGCCATTTCAGTGGCAGTGTCCAGTATTCCCCAGTAGGTTTGATTATTTCCTTTTCTTCAATGTAAAGTTAACCTGATAAAATGCTGTAGGTCCTTTCAGGGAAGGCTGGAAGAGAAATTAGTGTACATTTTCAGTGCACTGTTGTGGGGTCCTTTCTCAAAGAACCCTGGCCTGTCCTTTACTCAATGAGTTTTGGATCTGTAAATTGGCTCAAGTTTGGGAATTATCGCAAGGCTGTGACTCTGTTTTTGTGATTCAAGTTAGTCTTTTGTTCACTTGAACTGAAACTTCTCTGCTTATACAGATCAAGTAAGAATTTAGTAGGCTTCTGTATTAGTCTGTTCCTGATGCCAAAATAAAATGCTAGAGACTGGGTATTTATAATAAACAGAAATGTATTTCTCACAGTTCTAGAAGCTGGGGTAGGAGATCCGGCCACTGGAAGATTTGGTAACTGGTGAGGATCTGGGCTCTTTTCTCAAGATGATGCCTTGTTGCTGTGTGGCCAGAGGTGGTTAACACTGTATCCTCAAGTGGTAGAATTGGGAAGGAAGAACAAAAAGGATACATGGATTCCTTGCATCCCTTTTATTAGGCAATTAATTATATTCATGTGTTCTCTGCCCTCATAACTTATTTGATTCCTAAAGTCACTCCCTATTCATACTATCATATTGATAATTAAGTTTCAGCCTATAAGTTTTGGGAATATACATTTACATCATAGCACTTCTATTTTACTTCTAGAAATGCCATAATTAACTAACCAATGCAATAGGTCTACAACAACCAGACTATTCTGGATGCTGCTGTGACTCTTTTCCATTATGGTAAGCACACAATGTTACCTTTTGTGGTTGAATGCCACTATTTAGTCCCTACCATGCCAGGATCCAACTATTTCCATCGCACTTAGGTTTTCCAGTTCAGTGATTGTAGTTCCTATTATGAGGTCTGGCCTACAGAGAAGAATGATCACAGAACTCTTTGAGAAAGTCAGGAATCTCCTCAAAATACTATTTCTCACAGTTGTGGTGACAGATATCTCCTCTGGACTCTCCCAGTGGGAATAAGTATATCTTAAGTGGCAAATCAACACTAACATTCCCATCTCCCTAAGCCATTGAATTCCTTCCTCTACATTAAACCATGCCTTGTCTGGCATGTTCATTTCACTCACCATGGGTCATCTTTTGATCCATGTTTCAGCCAACCAAACAGACAAACTGTTGGAGCCCTTTCTAACTTTCTGAGCTGCAGTATGAAATGCAGAATTTCCGCTTACTGGGGCCCACATCAACAAATTTAGCCTGATTCAACATTATGTTCCTTCCACCATTATGCCACACCCTTAGTATTTATTCCCACACATGCTCCATGCACTTTTGCTTGTATAAATTAGAACATTTAAGTAGTTCTCACAGAATATAGTACATATGCCAAATTTTGTTTCTCACTTTTAGGGGCCTGCTGGGACTTGTGTCTATTTTTAGGTTTAGAAGCGAAAAGGGGCGGTGAAGGTGGATGCTGAGGAGAATCAGTCTTATCTTTCATGAAAACTCCCTCAGGGGAGCCCACTAGAGTTTCTTTGGGCAGTATATGGCCAATCTTCTTCTGATGGACATAAAAAGACAAATGCCACTACAGAGAAGAGGCTACTATCACTGGGGTTAAAACACTACTGTCACTGATTTTGGAAAGGCTGCTTCCACCAGGATGGGAACCTATCCTCCAATGGCAAGAAGATTCATCATAATTTAGTGGCTGAATGTCCCCAACTTTATCAGAAACTTCCCACATGCTCTATCCCATCTTATAGGATGCCATTTTTCCCTTATCAATGCCCTCACATTAAGATTTGACATCTTCTGAAGCTGAGAGTTCTACTTTTGTTGTAATTCAGCCACCCATAGGATGAGTATTTGTGTCTGATTTTCAGCAGTTTTAGTCTTGTGGCTATAGCAGATAAGGAACATAGAGAAGCTCTTAGGTCATTTATATCTTGAACTGAGAAGTCACATTTCTGAACTTATTCTTTTCTTTCACCCATTTGTCTAGAAACATTAGGAGCAAACAATGTTGTTATATTCCTTTTTTTTTTTTTTTTTTTTTTGAGACGGAGTCTCGCGCTGTCGCCCAGGCTGGAGTGCAGTGGCGCGATCTCGGCTCACTGCAAGCTCCGCCTCCCCGGGTTCACGCCATTCTCCTGCCTCAGCCTCCCGAGTAGCTGGGACTACAGGCACCCGCCACCGTGCCCGGCTAATTTTTTGTATTTTTAGTAGAGACGGGGTTTCACCGTGGTCTCGATCTCCTGACCTTGTGATCCGCCCGCCTCAGCCTCCCAAAGTGCTGGGATTACAGGCGTGAGCCACCGCGCCCGGCCCTTAATTTTCCAGAAATACTTGAAAGTATCATGTATAGAGTCACCCAGTTTCTTGCTCTTTAGAATTGTTTGATTAGAAGTATCTAATGCAAATATTTTGTAGTATCAATCAACAGTTCACCCCATTGATTATCAGTGCTCTCTTTACTAGTAGAAACAAAGTCATTAGCATCTTTAAATATAATCAGATTGGATAACCAATTTCAGAAATTCCACAATCAAATTAAAAAAATTATCTCTAAATTTTCATTGCTTTAGACACTACCCTTGATACCAAATTCTGTATTAATTGGAGTTTGCCAGATAAACAGAAACAATAGGATGTATGTGCATGTGTATAAAATGATTTTTTATGAAGGACTTTCTCATGAGATTTGGGAGCCTGAGAACTCACACAATTCGTGATCTGCAAGCTGAAGGGCCAGAAAAGTCATTGATATTGTTCAAGTCCAAGTCTGAAGGGCAAAAAAATCAAGAGTGTCAATATCTGAAGGCAGAAGGTGCATGTGTCAGCTCAATTATAATATGCAAATTGACTCATTCTTCACCCTTTTTGTTCCATTCAGGCCCTTGGTGGATAAGATGACACCCATTCACATTGGTGAAGGTAGTGTTCTTTACTGTCTACTGACTCATATGCTAATCTCTTTTGCAGACACTCTCACAGGCACATCCAGAAACAATGCTTTACCAGTCATCTGAATATTGCTTGCCATAGTCAGTTTGACCTGTTAAATTAACTTACAACACATGAAACACTGACTTCTCATTGTCCTGTAGTCTATTTTTGACAACTTCCTGTTCTACTCCTTTATAAGGTGAGATAATCAGAGCTCTTTCCATAACTTTTTGGCTTTACAACTCAATCCAACCTGTGATGGCTGAAGTTTTAGAATTTCCTAGTTGCATTTTTTTTGTTCTTTTCAATATAAATTAATTCTCTAAAAAGAGACGGAAAACTGAGGGCATAAAAACTGATCCTAATATTATTAAAGCTTATTATTCCAAAATCCTTTCAAGTTATATTTTTATGAAGATATTTTATGTTGGGGTTATGTGTCCTATAACCAAAAAAATACTAATAATACTGACATTGTAGAATTCAGATTTTAATTTGTCATGTCATTGGAGGTGGAGATAAATTACATTATTTGATCAAATATTTCAGTCATAGTAAAAATGGCATATAGGAGTTGGTTGTATGAAAAATGAAGAACAAAAGTCAAATTCATTCTCAGCTTTCCATTTTAAAAAAACCTTGATATATTGGCAACATATTTTTATTAAAAATAAATATATTCAATTAAATTTTTATATATACTATTGAATTTAATAACATTGCATACACAAGGAGAACCCAGATATACTACTGTTGAATGCTTAATTACTAATTTGGTGACATACAAGTTTATCTCTTACATAATTTATATTGAACAGCTAGCTTTCTCTATACCATATTTAGTATTTACTAGCATTTGAGATGTTTGATATCTTCAATTTTAAAATTATATTCATTAATTTGTCTGATTCTAAATCCTGGATGCAAAATTATCAGTTCTGTATGCAAGAATTATAAAATCTACATGAGATAGTTAGCTTCTTAATTTCACATATTGTTACTTCTTCCAATCTATTACTTATGTATATTGTTTATGTATGATATATGTACATGTATAAATACATACTACTTATGTATATCGTTTGAAATGATCAAGCATATTGAATATGTTAAAGAATTTTTTTTTTTTTTGGAATTCTCTTTGGGGATTTAAATGACTGGGCTATTTTGGCTAGATTTTTGTTAATAAAGAGAAATGCCTTGACTGTAATTAATTGTGTGATTCACCTTCCATTATCTTAAGTTTTCAAAGGCAATTTCTAGTACAAGCCATAACAAATGGATGCTTGTAATTTGAAAAAATAAAAAAAAAGTTATAACAAAGAATTTCAAGCACAATTTAGAAATGCACAGAATTTAAAGATCATTGTGAATCGTTCTGAAGTGTTCTGAAAATAATAATATTAACATTTTAATCTTGTATTCAACATTTCTAGGCTATTTATATATGCATGAAATTGTCTAGACTGTTTCTTTCCAAGAGTCATTACAATTACTTATTCTTATGTATATAATTTATAGATACACATTTAGAATATGAATATATATGTATAGTATCTATATTTGAAAAGTTTTGGGGACACAAAATCAGCACAATTCTTAAAAGTCTCCATGCTAAGGCATATTACAAACTATTCTAATACATAACTCCCTAAAAATGTAATACTAGAGAAGATTCAAAACACATTCATGAAAATCATTGTAGATGAAAAATTATGGATCTACATTTCATCAATGAGTACCTCACAATTAAAATAAATTAGTCTATTTTCACATTGCTAATAAAGACATACCCAAGACAAGGTAATTTATAAAGGAAAGCAAAAACATGACTTTGGTTATAAAGGAAAGAGGTTTAATTGACTCACAGTTCCACATGGCTCAGGAAACCTCACAATCATGGTGGAAGTCAAAGGAGGAGCAAAGTCATATCTTACATGGCAGCAGGCAAGAGGATTTGTGTCAGTGAATTCCGCTTCAAAAAACCATCAGATTTCATGAGACTTACTAAGTATCACAAAAGTGGAAAGGAAAGGCTGCCCCCATGATTCAATTACCTCCCACCAGGTTCCTCCCATAACATGTGGAAATCCTTACAATTCAAGGTAAGATCTAGGTGGGGACACAGAGCCAAATCATAACATTCCACCCCGGTGCCTCTCAAATCTCATGTTCTCACAGTTCAAAACCAATCATGCCTTCGCAACAATCCCCCAAAGTCTTAACTCATTTCAGCATTAACTTAAAATTCCACAGTCCAAAGTCCTATTGAGAACCACCTATGGGTCTGTCAAATCAAAAGCATGTTAGTTACTTCCTAGACACAATGGGTGTACCAGCAGTGGGTAAATACAGCCATTCCAGATGGCTTCACAATTATCTCCTTTAACTCCATGTCTCACATCCAATTCACACTGATGCAGGAGATGAGTTCCCATGGCCTTGGACAGCTCCACTCCTGTGGCTTTGCAGGGTGCAACTCCCCACCTGGCTGGTTTCACGGGCTGGCATTGAGTGTCTGCAGCTTTTCCAGGTGCAAGATGCAGGCTATTGGTGGATCTAATATTCTGGGGTCTGGAGGACGGTGGCCCTCTTCTCACAGTTCTACTAGGCAGTACTCCAGTGGGGATTCTGTGTGAGGGCTCCAACCCCACATTTCCCTTCTTCACTGCCCTAGCAGAGGTTCTCTATGAGGGCCCTGCACCTGGAGCAAACTTTTGCCTGGACATTTAGGTGTTTCCATACATCCTCTGAAATCTAGGCAGAGGTTTCCAATCTCAATTCTTGTCTTCTACACATCTGCAGGCTCAACACCACATGGAAGCTGCCAAGGCTTGGGATTTGCACCCTCCAAAGCCACATCATAAGCTCTACCTTGGCTCCTTTCAGCCATGGCTATAGTAGCTGGGATAAAGGGCACCAAGTCCTTAGGTTTCACACAGCAGGGGAGCCCTGGGCCTGGCCCATGAAACCATCTTTTCCTCCTAGGCCTCTGGGACTGTGATGGGAGGGGCTGCCACAAAGGCCTTTGACATGCCATGGACATTTCCTCTCTTTTCCTGGTGATTAACATTTGACTCCTTGTTAATTATGCAAATTTCTCCAGCAGGCTTAAATTTCTCCCCAGAGAATGTGTTTGGCTTTTCTATTCAGCATCAGACTGCAAATTTTTCAAACTTTTATGCTTTCCTTCTTCTTGAGGTCTTTGCTGCTTAGAAAGTTCTTCTGCCAGACACCCCAATTCATCTTTCTCAAGTTCAAACTTCCACAGATCTCTAGGGCAGGAGCAAAGAGCCTCCAGTCTCTTTTCTAAAGCACAGGGTCACCTTTGCTCCAGTTCACAACAGCTCCTCATCTCTATCTGACACCACCTCAGCCTGGATTTTATTGGCCATATCACTATCAGCATTTTGATCAAAGCCATTTAAGAAGTTTCTAGAAAATTGTAAACTTTCCCAGATCTTCCTGTTTCTGAGCTTTCCAAACTGTTCCAACCTCTGCCTGTTACCCAGTTCCAAAGTCACTTCCACATTTTCAGCTATTTTTACAGCAGCACCTCACTCTACCAGTAACAATTTACTGTGTTAGTCTATTCTCACGTTGCTAATAAAGACATACCTGAGACTGAGTACTTTGTAAAGGAAAGAGATTTAATGGATTCACTGTACATGTCTGGGGAAGGACATGTGCATGGGAACTCCCCTTTATAAAACCATCAGATCTCATGAGACTTATTCCCTATCATGAGACTAGCACAGGAAAGACCTGTCTCCATGACTCAATTATCTCCCACCAGGTTCGTGCCACAACACATGGGAGTTGTTACGATTCAAGGTGACAATTGGGTGGGGACACAGAGCCAAACCATATCAACTAGTATGCAAATCTATTATGAAATAAAGAAAAGGTTAGGTACCTGCTTTTATTCAAAACTAAAAGGTCTCTGAAGAAAAAAACAAAAAACAAACAAACAAAAAACAAACAACAACAACAACAAAAGAAACAAGAAATGAACAAAGAGAATTACCGTAGTAAAAAGGAAGACATACTGATTTTTTTTTTTTGAGACGGAGTCTTGCTCTGTTGCCCAGGCTGGAGTGCAGTGGTGTGATCTCGACTCACTGCAAGCTCTGCCTCCCAGGTTAACGCCATTCTCCTGCCCCAGCTTCCGGAGTAGCTGGGACTACAGGCACCTGCCACCATGGCTGGCTAATTTTTTGTATTTTTAGCAGAGATGGGGTTTCACCATGTTAGCCAGGATGGTCTCCATCTCCTGACCTCATGATAAGCCCACCTCGGCCTCCCAAAGTGCTAGTCTCAAGGTGTAATTTGAGTTGCAGTTTAATCATCTGTGGCTGAAATAACGAATTATTTATACCACCCTAAAAATCTCAGGAATGTTACACCCAACTTTCTTATCTAATATGAAAATTTGAAGTAGTCAATAAAATATGGTTTTATTAAAATATTAGTTGCTAACTACTGTTCTTAAGTTATACATATATTTCTAATTTCCATTTATATTGTTTCAAAATTCTTTGTACTGAGTGTGGTGTTAATTTGTCGTGTTTGATTTTATCTTTAGAAATCAATCTAAATTTTTTTTGTAATAATTTACTCAGATTTTAATTTTATGCATATTTCCACAGGTTCATGATTGACTATAACTGATACAACCTGATTTATTTTGTTAACTTTTATTTTATTACGCTAATAACACTTAACAGGAGATCTCTCCTCCTAACAAAATTTTCAAGTATACAACACACTATTGTTGACTATAGGCACGTTGCTGTACAGCACACATCTAGAGCATATTCATCTTGCTTGACTGAAATTTTGTGCCTATTGATTAGACACTCCTCCACATTCCTTTTCTTTTTGCCTCTGGAAGCCACCATCCCACTCTTTGATTTTATACATTTGACAGTTTTAGATACCTCATATACTTGGAATTACATAGTAGTTGTCTGTGTGACTGCCTTATATCACTTAGCATAATGTCCTCAAGATTCATTCATGTTGTCCATATTGCCACATTCTCTTGTTTTCTAAATCTAACTAGGTATCATTGTGTGTATATTCAATATTTTCTTTATGTTTTTATCTGTTAATGGACATTTAGGTTTTGCATGGCTACTGTGAATAGTACTACATTAAACATAGAAGTGCTAATAATCTCTTTGAGATCCTGATTTCAATTATTTTGCATAAATATCCAGAAGTAAAACTTTCTTTTTTCATATGGTAGATCTACTTTTAAATTTTTTAGTAACTTCCAGTATGTTTTTCACAGTTGCTTCACCATTTTGAATTCCCATCAAAAGTATACAAAAGTTCAAATTTATTCACTTTGTGACTAACATATTTTTCTTATTTATTTATTTATTTTTTTACAGTAGTCATCTTTTTCCACCTGGTTTATTTCTAAATTAATTAACAGGAGTTCTACATATAAACATTAAGATTGAGCACCCCTATACAAGCTAAATCTTAGTAGAATTATCCACATTATTCTTTTACTTTTTCAACACAATGTTTATTTCAAAGCAACACACTACTGGAATTAAAATTAGAGACCCTTTGGAAAGTAGAATATCATTAACAAATAAGCATTTGCCAAATGCTTTTTGAACTTTTTTCAAATACGTTTGAACTTTTCATTAATGTGCTACTTAGCTTATTAGTTCTGAAAATTCTAGTTCTGGTTTATTAGAATAGACTCATATTTAGGTATAAAGGATTACATATGGAAATATTACAAATAAGAGCGTATACATTTGTCAGTATACAGATTTATTTTTCTGTCAGTGAATTGGAGTTTGAAACAATGATACCCCAGTAGAAACAAGCACACCTAGTGTTCAGATATTGGCTGATCATATTATTCTTTAATTAAAAAAAAAAAAAAAAAAAAAAAAAAACGCTCCTTGGAGAAATGGCTTCAGACTCATCTTGCATATTTTCTGCTCCCATCCTAATTCTACAAAGCAGAAAACATACAAGATGAGCCTGAAGCATTTTGCAGTACCAGAAAGTAAGGATAAACTTGCTAAAAAAAAATGATGGTGTATCAAAAGGACACAGAAGTCAAATAAACAGGCTCCCAATAGCCAAAACTGAAATAATCTGAGTAATAAATTACATTAAATAGTATTGAATTGCAACCCATGTATAAAATAAATATCCATGAGTCCATATTCATGTAAATAAATACTTAAATAAGCAAATTCATTGGAGAGAATGAATAATTCTCTTCTATAAAATAATTTCAAATTACTTATGAGGACACTCTGCCCTAAAGGAGGGGGAAAAAAACTTTTCTACTCTTTCAGACAGAGTTGTGAATAATAATTTTCCTCCAAACAATGCATGAAAATGTAGAGAAAGAAAAAACTTTTCGGGGAAAATACCTGAGAACACTAATTCAGCCAAGATGCTTAAGAAGTAGTAGTAGTAGTAGTAGTAGTAGTAGTACTAGTTATTGTTGTTGTTGTTGTTGTTTGAGACAGAGTTTCGCTCTTCCTCCCCAGGCTAGAGTGCAATAGCACAGTCTCGGATCACTGCAACCTCTGCCTCCCACGTTCAAGCAATTCTCCTCTCTCAGCCTCCCATACAGCTGGGATTACAGGCACCCATCACCACTCCTGGCTAATTTTTGTATTTTTAGTAGAGACGGGGTTTCACCATGTTGGCCAGGCTGGTCTCGAACTCCTGACCTCCCTCAGGCAATCCACCCCCCTTAGCCTCCCAAAATGCTGGGATTACAGGCATGAGCCACTGTGCCCAGCCAGGATGCTTAATTTAACACCAACAATGACAAGCTTCTTAGGAGTCTGTATCCTTGATAAGATATGATAAAAAATAGCATTTTATCTCTATGGTTTTTTTTTCAAGAAAAAGTTTTTATAACTTCAGTCTCATAATGAGAAATATTATGAAAATCCCTGTTGAAAGACATTTTACAAAATACCTGAACATTACTCTTGAAAAAAGAAATCATCTGAAGACTGAAAACTCACTGGTAAAAGTAAAACATAGAAATGATAACTATAAAATTTTTTATGAGATAGGCAATATGAAAATATATAAATTGAAACAACAGAAAGCCATGGGTGGAATTAATGTATAGAGGTTTTAGTGTTTGCTTACTTGTATGGTTTTGTTTTGCAATCAAAATTAGGTTGTTGTCAGTTTTGAAAGACTTGTTGTAACTGTAAGGTATTTTTTGTAAGGCTCATGAGCTACAACATATAAGAAATACACTTAAAAGGAATAAATTATGAATCATATTACCAAAGAAAATCACTTAACAAAGAAAAACAATAAGAAATTTTTAAAAATGAAGGGAGAATTTACAAAAACACCACATAACAAGTAAAACAGTGGGAGTAATGAAATTTTAACTATTAATAATAACATTAAATGTAAATGGACTAAATTATCCAATTAAAAGACATACTGTGGCTTTAGGGACAAAAAAGTAAAAAGACACACCTGTATGTTGACTATAAGGAACTTCTTGTACAACAACATGGACCAAGAATGAGTAATGAGTGAGAAGCAGTAATAATAATAATAAAATCCTATCAAACATAAGCCCAGACCTGGATGACTTCACTGATAAATTTTGCAAACATTTAAAGAAAAAGCAATAAAAATTCTACTCAAACTATTCCAAATAATTAAACGTTACTACAAGGAAATTTTTACAAGCTCATTCTAACTGGCCAACATTACACTCATCCCAAAACCAGAGTAAGACACAATAAAAAAGAAAACCACAAGCACTAGCAATTCTGATGAATATAAATGCAAAAATGTTCAACAAAATACTAGCGAACATAATTCAACAATACATTAAAAAAATTATGATCTAGTGATCATGATTACCCATGGATACAAGGATGTTTTAACATACGCAAATTGGCAAAAAAGTGGTTCTTACTGTTTCGTAGTATGTTTCTTCTACATGCCAGAACAATTAGACAATAGAAAGACATAAATAGTATCCAAAGAAAAAGTTAGATTGTCCTTTTTTACAAATGACATAATCTTATATTTAGCAAGCATAAAGTTTCCACCAAAAAAATTCTTAGAATCAATAAATAAATTCCATAACATTATCAGACACAAAATCAATAGACAAAAGTTAGTAGGAAGCCAGGCACAGCAGCTTATACCTGTAATCCCAGAATTTTGGGAACCCAAGGTGGGAAAATTGCTTAAGCCCAGGAGTTTGAGATCAGTCTGCAAAACATAATGAAACCTTACTTCTAACAAAAACAATTTTAAAATTAGCTGGATGTGGTAGCACGTGCTTGTGGTACCAACTACTAAGGAAGATGAGTTGGGAGAATTGTGTGAGCCTGGGAGGTGGAGGCTGCAGTGAGCCATGATCATACCACTGCACTGCAGCCTGACTGACACAGTAAGATACTATCTCAAAAAAAAAAAAAAAGTGGCATGTCTCTATGCCAATAGCTAACTATCTAAAAAATAATTCAAGAAAGCAATACCATTTACAATAGCTACAAAAAAATTACCAAGAAATAAGTTAAACCAAAAAAAAAAAAAAAAAAAATCCTACAATGAAAACTGTAAAACACTGATGAAAGAAATTGAATAAGCCAGGAAAAAATTTTAAAAGTCCATGTTTGCAGATTGGAATACTTAATACTGTTAAAACTTTTATACTACCCAAAGAAATTTATAGATTTAATGCAATACCTATTAAAATACTAATGATATTCTTCATAATTTTTTTTAAATCCCAAAATTCATATGGAACCACTAAAGAACCAGAGTAACCAAAGTAGTCCTGAGAAAAAAGAACAAAGCTGGAGACATCATACTAACTGAAATCATAATACACCACACAGCCGTAATAACCATAACAGCATGGTACTGGTATGAAAACAGAAACATAAACCAGTGAGACAGAATAGAGAACTCAGAGAACACAGTTGCATTTATATTCAACATATTTTCAACAAAAGCACCCAGAAAATACATTGGAGAAAGGACAATCTCTTCAATAAATAATGGTAGGTAAACTTGGCATTCATATGTAGAAGAAAACAGCTTTTATGTCTCTCCTTATATTGAAAAATCAAATCCAAATAGATTAAAACTTTAATGCAAGACCTGAAGCTATGAAACTACTTGAAGAAAAGATTGGGGAAATGCTTCAGGAGATCAGTCTGGGCAAAGAATTTCTGAGTAAAACCTCAAAATGATAGACAACAAATGCAAAAATTAACAAATGGTATTAAACAAAAAAACTTTTGCACATCGAAGAAAATAATAAAGTGAAGAGACAGCCTGCAAAACAGGAGAATATATTTTCAAACTATCTATCCAACAAGGGATTATTAACAAGTATACATAATAAAATGTAGTATCTCAATAGTAACAAAACAAATTTTAAAATCCAATTTTAAAAACGGCCAAAAGTTCTGAGTAGACATTTCTCAAATGATGACATATTAATGGTTAACAGGTAAATGAAAAAAATGCTCAATATCACTTATCATCTATCTGGGAAATGCAAATAAAAAGCACAATGACTTATCATCTCACCCCAGTAAAAATGGATATTATAAAAAGACATGAAATAACAGATGCTGCTGAGGATGTGGAGGAAAGGAAATCCTTGTACATTGCTGGTAAAAGTGTAATCAGTATAATAATTTTGGAAAACTGTATGAAGTTTCCTCAAAACATGCAAAGTAGAACTGCCATGTCATCCAGGTATTCCACTGTCGGGTATATATCCAAAAGAAAGAAAATATCAAAGAGATATCTGCATTTCCATTTTTATTGCAGCACTATTCAGAATAGCCAAGCTATGGAATCGACTTAAGTGTTCATCAACAGATGAATGGATAAAGAAAACTGGTATATATACACATCATGCAGTAAGCTCAACAGATGCAGAAAAGTATTTGGCAAAATTTCAACTTAAATCCTTTATTTTAAAATAATCAAGAAATAAGATATAACTCAATACTGTTATCTGCTTCAAAACAATGAAATTATAAAAACTATAGTTGATATAATTATAGGTAAAATATTGAATGCTTTTCATTTAAGATTGAGCGAAATGCAAGGATTTTATCCTTTTCACTTGGAATTTTATTGGTAGTTTTAGCTAGTGCAATCAGGGAAAAAAACTTACAATAAAAAAATGGAATCAAATTGGAAAGGAAGAAGAAAGACGGTCTCTATTTTTATCTATTATGGTTGTGTACACAGAAAATCAAAGGGATATACCCAACAATTTCAAGTACTAATGAAATAAAGATTTTTGCATTCCACTTTATGTAAATATTGCCTAAAAACAAAGAAAAATATGAACAAATCTGTAAATAAACACAATATCTGGATAGTTATGTCACATTCAATTAAAATCTACCCTTCACTCCTTCCCTTACTATGCTCTATCTTGTGCACAGGACCAGTAGCATATAAACACTAAAAAATATAGTATTTAATATTCACCTACCACAGCAATTATTTCCACTGAGTTGGCACACAGAAAATTGCTCATAATGTAGAAGCTGTGCTTACTATTTCTGAATGGATACTATGAAAGTTTTATAACAAAATGTTCTCTCTACTAATTAGAGAAAGTTTATTTCTAAAATTTGTAGAAAGACTTCTGGTTTAGATACGTTTACATATGCATGTAATGTAATACATTTTCTAAACAGGCTTCAGGGTTCTGCTGGTCATTTTGACAACTTAGAGGGCAAAATCAGTGTTTTAATAAAATCTGGTAGATCAGGTTACATAATATCTGAAAATTCAGTATGTGACTTCAAATAATAAGTCCATTTATTTAGGTGGGAAAATACCAAATTTATGAATACAACTACTAAAGGTAGAGTGGCTTCATATTTAATGTAGTAATATCAAAATAATCATAAATAATTCATAGAGTAAATTGTACATTTCTCCACTAGTTTTATAAAGTCATTTTATTGTTGTTGTTCTAAAGCTTTTAACCTCTAAACTATTCCTCTCTCTTATGCAGGAAAGTCAACAGCTCCACTAAAATTACTGCCAGGTTTCCTCGCTGTAGGGATGAAAAAGCCTTTAGAGTTATTCTTGGTAATACATGTCAAGATTGAAAGATTCCACAACTTTCTCACAGTTATCTCATTATTTCTGGGATTTTTTTGTTGGTTTATTTTTTAATTTTTATTTTATTTATTTTTTTGAGAGGGAGTCTCGCTCTGTCACCCCGCCTGGAGTGCCGTAACGCGATCTCAGCTCACTGCAACCTCCACCTCCCAGATTCAAGCGATTCTCTCATCTCAGCCTCCCAAGTAGCTGGGACTACAGGCGCCCGCCATTTTGCCCGGCCTACTTGTGTATTTGAATAGAGATGGGGTTTCACCATGTTAGCCAGGGTTGTCTCCAACTCCTGACCTCAAGTGATCTGCCAGCCTCTGCCTCTCAAACTTCTGGGATTACAGGCGTGAACCACTGGGCCTGGTCTCATTATATCTTAATTGGTGAAAAAAAACTTTTTCAGAATATTTTTTCTCTCTTATTCTGTCTTTAATAGATATGGAGAAGAATTATTTAGAAGTTGTAGTTTAGAAACTGGACGCGGTAGCTCACGGCTGTAATCTCAGCACTTTGGGAGGCCAGTGGGCGGATCATGAGGTCAGGAGATGGAGACCATCCTGGCTAAAACGGTGAAAGCCCGTCTCTACTAAAAATACAGAAAAAAAAAAAAAAAAAAAAAAAAAAAAATTAGCCGGGCGTGGTGGCGGGCACCTGTAGCCCCAGCTACTCGGGAGGCTGAGGCAGGAGAATGGTGTGAACCCAGGACGCAGACCTGGCAGTGAGCCGAGATTGCGCCACTGCACTTCAGCTTGGATGACAGAGCGAGACTGTCTCAAAAAAAAAAAAAAAAAAAAAAGTTGTAGTTTAACTTGTCATTTTTTTCCTGATTATAAGTCCCTTAAAATGTAAGAAACATGAAGTGTATGAGGTATAATAATAAATTTATGAAAGTTGACCTACATTACAGTAAACATTTCTATTGAATAATTAGAAATATATCTGCAAAAATATGTGTGGCTATATAGTTTGTATGTAGACATGTAATTATATGCATAGTTACATAAAATTATAAATAATATATAGTATATGCAAATTTACAAATAATATATACGGTAATATATGATTTTTGTCTACTTGATATATTAAATATTGAGACAGACATATTAGAATCTCTCTTTGCGATTTGGGTTGACAATGTCATTTTGAACTCTCAATTTTGTTTTGAATATTTTTAGCTATGTTGAAGGTAAATAATGGACAATAATAATTGGAGCATCTTGTTTAATTGAACATATTATTGAACCTTTGGTCTCTGCGTGGCTCATTCTTTATTTTTTTGATAGGTAACAAAATATGATGAAAAAACATAATTTATAAGCTAGACTTTCATACTTAACATATGAAGCATAGTGTCAGCAAAAAATGGTAATAATAATATGGCTGCTGTTTATTTAGAAATTACTTGGTTACTAACATATAATGTCTAGAATTCTCGAAGCTCTTCACAATATTTATTGCTATGGAAGATGTAAGTCTCAATATACAGAAATAAATAACGAGGGTCACAAAACTACTAAATAATCAAGATTCAAGTGAAACATGTATTACTGACGCCATATCCGTGTTTTTTCCATTGTAAAATTATAACTTTAAGCATCTAATTCTTTACTTGTGTATTTAATAATTTGTCAAACTGCCTATAAGTTTTAGGTTGACTAATCATATTATCAACTTTTTATTTTCCAAAATTTCAAACCAAAATAAATAGACAAACTCCATTTTCCACTACTATAATGTCTTAAAAGAAGGACTTTATAAAATTACACTATATTGGTAAGACAGGCCATAATGAATGTACCTTGATATAAGCTAGCATCTAAGAATTCAGGTGTCAAAGTGTTTTGGGTGAAATAATATTTTTCAATATTATAATATTATTATATTATTGTTATTATTGTTCTCAAAGCTTAAATGGCTTCATGGAATTGAGTTAACATTCTAATATTTTGATTAGCAGTTCACTCTTTTCTAAGTAGTGATGAGTCAGTCTATCCTCTATAGTCATGGACCTATTTTCCTCTTTTACAAAGATAACTGGCATATGCAAATTATATTATTAGAAGTATGACTTTGCCACCTAAATATATTGATTGAAGGAAAAATTTGCCTGTCAATAATTATTATGATTATATTCCACTGGAAAAGCTAGAAGTTAAATATTTGCTGCTGGTTTTTATCCATTTACCTGTTTGTTTTATAACTAATAAGACAAAGCATTGTTAAACTACTACATTACATCATACTTACTAAAGTAAAACTTTCATTCGTATTCTGTTTTTTGCTTCAGAAAACAAATCTATGTTAAGAGTTGCTTGTATATCTCTTGCTAATTTCTTTTTACATGTTATTTTTATTAAATATAATATTATCTAATTCCATTTTAGGAATAATTTACCTCTAAATACGTTCTTTGTACTTTGTTTACCTAGAATGTTTTATTCAAATTTTTTTTTTTATTAAAAACAAGAAATCTCATCAAACAAAAACATAGGTAGTACAACCACAAACAATTCTTACTTAAATTCATTTCTTTCATTATTATTTTTAAAAAGAACTAAGTAAATCAATTTTATAGGTCACCATAAAAATTGTTACTAATAAATATGCATTGAGTGTTTTTATTGTTTGTATATTGTTTGAGTTCAAGATTGATTATTGCATTCCTTTTCAATCCCATTTTAATAGCCCATAGTCTTTCTCTGTTGAATTCTTATGTGTCACCTCATTATTATTCCTTTATACTTTTTCTCAATTGTGTAATTTATTTAACACTACCTTTGAAATAATTTTTTCCTTCTTCCCATTTACATTTATGTAATATCTCCCCACAATTCAACTAGGTACCAATAAAACAAAATTATTCCATAAAAGCATTTTTAATCTTGCTTCTTTCCATATGAATTTTTAACATAAAGTGATTAAATATTTCTAGGAGCCATTATTGTGAAAACAATTTGGGTCTAGAAGAAGTAAAGGTTAAAGTTTAAATGTTCATGGCTACGATATTTTCTAAAATGCTCTCAGTTAGATATTTCTTCAATGGCAAACCATTTGGTTAAGGGCTCTTATTATTTAATATAATACTAGAAATAATATTCAGTGAGCAGGAACACAGATTACTATCCATATGTTGTGTTAAAAATTCAATTTTAATTAAGAAACAAATAGTATCATGTTTGTACAATTGTCTTTCTAATTATTTGACTTGTCTTTATATGTTAAAGTCAAGTTTTTTCTTTCCTGCAACAACTTCATCAGCAGAAATAGTTACTACTTGGTTAGAAATAAAACAGTGACACTCACTGGTGGGAATTACTTTGCATCCTAGTGGTATAATTTTGATTTAGATCTACAAAGGAAAGTGTATCTTCCAGTTGAGATACAGCATGAATTCCCAAAGTGTGGGAATTTCGGGCATGAGCCACCAGTGTCCAGCCTATGACATTTTAATTTACATATATATTTTCATAAGCTTAAGCTGCTTTTGTAATACATCTTCTTATTTTTACATGTTCCTGTATTTTTAAATTTAATATTATTTTGCATCAGTCATATGTATTTAAAATGGGTAATATATAACTGAAATTATAGAAGCAAAAATATCATAATCGTTATAATACAAAATAGTGGAAAGTCACATCTCGGTGAGTAACTTGGGAAAACTTAAAGATAAAAGAAGCATTTGGTTAGCTTTGAAACTTCATCAGTTACTGACTTGCCTTACTGCCATTATTGAGGCAAATTTAAGGACAGACTGATTGGAATTTCAAGAACAGATCACAGTAAGTTTTAGTATAACATTTCACCACAAAAAGGGTTTGATGTAAACTTAATAATTAATATTAGTACTGTGTATTCCAAAGTTTAAAATCCAGATGCCAGGACTGGAAATTTGAGGTGGGTTTATAGTTTTATAACATTTTAAGTATAAGTATTGGTTACCATATTTGTTCTTTACTCGAGATTATACACATATGACTCTGCGAAAAATAGTGAATTGACTATTTAGACAAGATTGTAAATTTTGTTCAGATTTAAAAATACTGTTGGCGGGGCGCGGTGGCTCAAGCCTGTAATCCCAGCACTTTGGGAGGCCGAGACGGGCGGATCACGAGTTCAGGAGATCGAGACCATCCTGGCTAACTCGGTGAAACCCCGTCTCTGCTAAAAACAAACAAACAAACAAACAAACAAACAAAAACAAACTAGCCGGGCGAGGTGGCGGGCGCCTGTAGTCCCAGCTACTCGGGAGGCTGAGGCAGGACAATGGCGTAAAACTGGGAGGCGGAGCTTGCAGTGAGCTGAGATCGTGCTACTGCACTCCAGCCTGGGCGTCAGAGCGAGACTCCGTCTCAAAAAAAAAAAAAAAAAATACTGTTCAGATTTAAGTATGTTCAGATTTAAATAGATATCTAATCTACCTTTTGTTCACTCACTGAGAGCCTCTACAAAACAAAATGTTCCATAGTTGGTTGCCTAATAAAGATTTTAAAATAAGAAATGTAATGACTTGGCACGGTGGCTCATGCCTGTAATCCCAGCACTTTGGGAGGCCAAGGCAGGCAGATCCTCTGAGATTGGGAGTCGAGACCAGCTGACTAACAGGGAGAAACCCCGTCTCTACTAAAAATACGAAATTAGCCAGGCGTGGTGGCACATACCTGTAATCCCAGCTACTAGGGAGGCTGAGGCAGGAGTATCGCTTGAACCTGGTAGGAGGAGGTTATGGTGAGCCGAGATTGAGCCATTGCACTACAGTCTGGGCAACAAGAGCAAAACTCCATCTCAAAAATAAAAAAAACAATTTTAAAAAATGTAAATTTGAACTAATAGCCAGAATAGCCAGCGCCAAAATGACAGACACAAAATGAAAGCAGATGAATCAAAATGACACCTGTAAACTCAATTTTCTTCCCCATGTTTATAATCACTTGAATAAGAAAAGTTACAATATTAAAAACAAACAAACATCAATTAAAAATAGGCAATGAACTTAAACATTTCTCCAATGAAATCATACAAATGGCCGAAAGGTTTATTAATAGTTGTTAGACATCACTAATCTTTATGAAAATGCAAATTAACATTACAATGAGATCTCTCATCTGTTAAGATAGTTATTATCAACAAAAGGTAACAAGTGTTGGTAAGGATAAAGAAAAATTGTAACCCTTGTACACTAATGGTGTGAATATACAATGGTGCAAATACTATCGAAAACTCAATAATGTTCCCCTGAAAATTAAAAATAGTACTCCCATATGATGTAGTAATTAAACTTGTGAGTATATGTTCAAAAGAATCAAAATCAGGATATCAAAAAGATTTCTGCACTCCTATGTTGCTAAACCATTATTCACTATAGCCAAGAAATGGAAACAACCCAAATGTCTATCAATAGATGAATGGATACATAAAATATAGAGAATATACATAAATGAAGTATTATTCAACCTTAACAAAGAAAATTGCCATTTTCAATAACATGGATGAACCTGAAAGACATCACAGAAGAACAAATACTGCACAATTTCACTTAGATCAGGTATCTAAAATAGTCAAACCCAAAGAAGAAGAAAGTATTAAGTGGTTGCCAGGACCCGAGAGGAGGTGTATGGAGAATCATTGTTTGGTGGGTATAATGTTTTAGCTGTGCAAGGTAAGTTCCAGAGAGGTTTCAGGCAACAGTTTTGCCAAAAGTAGCTCTTAGGAAGCTACAACATAGTGACTATAGGTAACAATGCAGCATTACACATTTACATTTTTGCTATGAGGATAGACTTCATGTTACGTATTCTTATCACACAATAAAAGAGGCACAAGGAGACATTTAGAGTAGATGAATATGTCTATTACCTTTGTGGTAGTGATGCTTTTATGGGCCTATGCATGTAGGTAAACTCATCAGAATGTTTGCCTGAAACATCTGGAGTTTTAGTGTATCAATTATGCCTCAATAAGGTTGTTAAAAATCAAAATAGTAAATAAATGTTATAATGAAATATATGGGAAAAAAGTCATTGAAGAAAGAAGTCAGAGAAATCAGATTTTTTTCCCTTCTCCTTCCCCTCTTCCTCCTCCTTCCTTCCACTCCTCCTCCTCCTCCTCCTCCTCCTCCTCCTCCTTTTTTCCACTTCTTCTGGATAGCACTTGGACATCATTTGGATTTGGATTTAAAAAAGACTGAGCTAGGAAGAAAGTTCTGAGTTCTGATTTCTATCAAAAGCTGCATATCCAAAAAAAAATCAATCAATATCATAAAAAAGGATTTAATATTTAGTTAACTGAAAGAAATATATTGAGCTGATGTACTTTAAAATTTCTTACTATTTTCTCCTCCTACATTCTAGTAAGTGTATTCCCTTTTTTCAGGCAACAGTTTTGCCAAAAGTAGCTCTTAGGAAGCTACATATCATATCATCCCCTCCTACTGACAATCAGAAATTGATTTTTGACTTAAGCTGAGCAATAGCATTTTTTTGTTGTTGTTTTTGAGATGGAGTCTCGCTCTGTCACCCAGGCTGGAGTGCAGTGGCACGATCTTGGCTCACTGCAATCAGTAGTCTTCCTCTAGTATTTCTCCAAAGAAAGGACATTTTAAAAATATAATTTATAATTTTACATTAGTGATAGTTTATTTTACATAGTGCTCCATAAACAAGAAAAACATTATGCCATTAAGGAAATACTTGTAACTTCTAGTGTTGATCAAAACAAAAATCTAAATATGTGAAATCAGAATATTTAACATTATAACAATGCACCTATAAGAGGATAAGATTATTACTATTTTATAGGTATAAAAAATTAAAATAAAAATTTTCCATGAGGGAAAATTAATTTCTCCAAGCCCATTTTATTTTGAAAAAAAGAATAAATGTTTTAATTCAAATATACTTTTTTATAAATAGAGGTATCATTTCCTTAGGAGTGACAGAGTGATTTCCTAAAGTTTATAGCTGTCTAATGACGGAGAATACATTATATAATTCCATTGTCCTTGTTCCCAGTCCATCTCTGAACACAAATACAATAAAATATCCATACATTATGCTGTTATAATCATTAACTCTTCCAACAAATATTTATTGTGTGCTTACTCTTTACCAGGAACTGTGCTAAATTTTGAGACAAAATAGTCACTGCTCACAGACCACACATTAAACACACAGTTAATCATACAGGCAATGCTGACAGTTTAGTAAACATTAGAACATAGTGTGGTGATTTTCGTGATATAAAAATAAGGATGCATGTAATTACATAAAAGGAGAATGAAGTTTCATTAAAGAAAATGAGGAAACACAGACGACTAAAATCAATGTAATAGTTACTCCTGTGAAAGAAAAGTTCAACACAGGACTTATATTTTCAATAAAGGGCAATAGCAGTTCTAAACTCCTACACTATAAAAAATGCAGCGTATTTAAAGATTTATTTGCTTCGGTCTTCAGGGTTAAGCAAGAGTCATATATTAAAAGTATATGTAAGCCATATAAAGGGTTTACCTTAAGTATACTGCAAAAACATCCTAGGATCTTAATAAAGCAGATTAAATTATCAGACATATACATATATGTTTTGTGGTCAAACTATAACTCAGAGAATGGTTTGAAATGAGTAAAAAAAAACTAAAGAAGAAAAAAAGAATGAATAACATTAATATAAAAAATCATATGTTAAAATATATAGATTCAAATATAAAAAAGATTGAACTAAAATATCATTTTTTGCTACTGTTTGAAAATGTAAATGAAATAAACACATTTTTGAAGAGTATAATGTACCACACTGACTAAATAAGCAATGGAAAGTCTAACAAACTATATATGATATGTGGAATGATACTCCGCCTGAATATATCAACATCACAATCCATGGAACTTATAAATATGTTATCTTAAGTGACAAAAATAACTTTGCAGGCCGGGCATGGTGGCTCCCTCCAGTAACCCCAGCACTTTGGGAGTCCAAGGTGGGCGGATCATGAGGTCAGGAGATCGAGACCATTCTGGCTATCACGGTGAAACCCCATGTCTACTAAAAATGCAAAAAATTAGCCAAGTGTGGTGGCAGGCATCTGTAGTCCCAGCTACTCGGGAGGCTGAGGAAGGAGAAGAGTGTGAACCCAGGAGGCGGAGCTTGCAGTGAGCCCAGATTGTGCCACTGTACTCCAGCCTAGGGGACAGAGCAAGACTCCATCTCAAAAAACAAAACAAAACAAACAAACAAAAAAAACTTTGCAGATTTGCTTAGGTTAAGGACCTTAAAATGGGAATTTTTTTTTTTTTTTAAATTATGAGTAGGCCTAATCTAAGCATTTAAGTCTTAAAAAGAAAATATTACCTAGCAATAGTATGAGGGAGATGTAAGTACACGAGATAGTCAGAGAGATGCAATATTTCTTGTTTTGAGGGTGAAGAAAGTTAACTTCTAGAAGCTACAAAAGGCAAAGAAATATTACTTTTTTCCAAAAAGCCTCCATAAAGGATTGAAACTCCACTGATGCCTTCATTTTGGTCCCATGAAACCTATATCAGGTGTCTACACTACAGAAGTGTCAGATAACAAATTGTGATATTTTATGCCACTGTTTGTGATAATTTGTTAGAGTAGCAATAAAAAACTGACATTCTACAGTTACAAACATTACCAGAAAAAAAAAAAATGGAAAGCAATTTTAGAGGGAAATTTAAATAAAATTTTAGGAAATATACTTAAAACCTTAACAAAAATAATTTGGAGATTCTTAAAATGTTGGAATATTCTCTAACTTATTTTATTCAACTAGTAACAAATTCAGGCAAGGACAATGTAAAAACTAAATTAAAGGTTCATTTCACTCATAAATATAAGTACAAAAAAATCCCAAACAAAATACAGGCAGACTGTAGTTGGCGCTGTTGTGTACTACTCAGATCTCCCTTTCAGGATGGAGACAATATTCCACCAGCTGCCATGATTTGGACTGTTGAAGGCCCCAAACTTAGTGACTTCCAATCACTATTTTACACAGCCTTATTATTTTGCCGGGTTAGGAATTTGGTCATGGCCCAGCTAGATGAATCTTTCAGTCCATATGATGTTGATGGGAGATAATAGAATTTATCTGTTGGATAAGTTGATCAGAAAGGTGTACAATGTCTCTTTTCAAATTAATGATGCCTTTGCAGGCATTGCAAAGAATCTGGCTGAGCTGAGTCTGTCAAATGGCATTTTTCTGTGTGAATTCTCTCTCATGGTAGTATCAAGAGAGTCAGACTATTTAGTGGCTTAATTCTCACATGCAGAGTGTTCCACGAGACTCAGGTAAAAGCTGCAAGGATTCTTGTGAATTAGCATCTGTGTTTCTATTATATTTCTCAAGCAAGTCATTAATACCAGCCTAGATTCAAGGCAGAGGTGGGTTAAATTATATACCATCTTTCTGGAAATAATAGTAAAGAATCTGTATCTATTTTTATCTACCACAGTTTGCACCCTATGGATAGAAACCATTCACGATCTATTAACACTATGATATTTATCACTTATAAGACCCTTTTGACAGAGCTTGACAAATTTTCTGTAAAAGGATAGATGGTAAATATTATTGGCTTTATGGAGATCACATTTTCTGTCATATCTACTCTGACACTGTAGAGGAAAAGCAGCCCTAGACAATACATGAGCATGATGTTTGCCAATACAATTTTAATCACAATGCAGACAATGGCTCAGATTTGGCCTATGAGCCATCGCTTACTGAATCATCGATTACAGCATCTGCACTTGAAAAAATTAAATTATCAGAACCATTGTTAAAACCTTGATTCTCTTTTAAATACCAGCAATGCCCATTTATTAGAAAATTATGTACAATATCATCAAACATTTGTTTAGCAATATATCAAAATGCTTTACTCCTCATCCCCTCCTAAAATCCAGAACAATATTTAAGATTATGTCTCAATTTAAATAATATTGGAAAAATGCTGTACTTGTAAGTTAGGAAGAGACTACACCTCAGGTAAGTTGCAGAACTGGGACAGCATATAGCAATGCAAGCTGTACATGGCTGTAAATGTATTTTGGGAATGAATCCTGAGGGCACAAGATCAAGGGAGTGGTGAAATGAAAATTCAGTAATTGAGAGTGTGTGTGTGTGTGTATGTATATATATATATATATATATATATATATATATATAGTAGTCTGCCTACATTTGACAAGGGCTGTGGAAACAATTCATAATGATAAGATACCTCTCTTATAATTCACAAAAGTCATAGATGACACTAAATGAGGTAGAAATGACAACTGCCAAATGAAATAGTTGAGAAAGAGATGAAAAGCTCAGGGAAGTGGGTATACTAGAATCAATGTAATATGCAAGACCAGAAAATCCATCATCAGACCATGTTTTTCAGCAAAGAGATAATAAATGAGCTGGTAAGTATAGGCATAAGTATCGTTGATAAATCAGTGGTGGCTGTTCTCTGTAGGCCAGGGCTGATAATAGTGTATGCTTATTCAGAAATAGCTTCTCAGTTATAATGGGAATGATAATATCCCAAAACAATGTAGATCAAATAGATACATTTATATATCAGAAACATGAGAATGTGTAATTATTATGATACATTATTATAAAATGAGATACATATATAATTTGAACTGTCAGTGCAGTTCTTGAACCATATAGAACTACAGATATGATAAAATGAATATGGCACCTCTGGCGGCAATGTTGATGGGCAACCAACAAGGAAACTGTCAATCCATAAAACTAAATCAAGGATGAATGTTTACAAGGCTGAGGTCAGCAATTCTAGTATAAACAACGTGATGCAGCATAGATAGGCCTTGAAACTATTATGATAAGTGAAATGTTATTTCAAAAATAGTGATTAATTCTGAAGTATTCAGAGCAGAATAGCCTCACATGTGAATTTATTAAGTGGAATTTTAAAAAATTACGAAAACAACAAGAAAGCAAGTAAATTAAGAAAGAAATCTTGCAGTAGAAATAATACAACTAAATAATACAGAAGAGACAACTGGATCAGTGAACTAGAATAGGAAGCCTAGAAATAGAACCAGGTAGATATGTACAATTAGTATACAATAAAAGTGGCATTTCAAAATACTGTAGTATAGTTGGATCTTGTGGAAGTGATGTGAAGAATATTGAATAGCCAGTATGTGAGAGGCAGAATTAGATTCAGACTTCACAACCATAAGAATAAGTGATTTATTAAATAAAAATAAGGACTGCCTTATTATGTAAAGACGTATAAAGTGAAAGTAGGGAAAACAGTGTAGTTCTGACACAAGGGCCAACAACATGGAATAGTGTCCAGAAAACCTCACAAAATATGTATATGTAGAAAAATATTGTCTAACTCTTAACTCCATATCACAGTACACAAAAATTAACTACACATGATTAAACTATCTAGATGTTAAAAACAAAACTTTAAAACTTTTAGCCAAAATTTAGGCTTATACTCTTCTGAATGCTTGCTAATAAATAATATCTAGATAAATGGAAAACATATTAATAAAATTTATAAATATTAACCTTATCAAAATAAGCCTTGTTGAAAAAAGACCTGTCATAGAAAGTGAAATGTCAACATAAAAATGAAAGAATAAATTTGCAACATTTAACTGACAAAGGATTGCTATGAAACATTTAGAGAGTAATGGCAAAAATACAAGAAGCTTATTAAGAAACAATGGCTGGGTGAAGTGGTTCACACCTGTAATCCCAGCACTTTGGGAAGCCAAGGTGGGTGGATCATGAGGTCAGGAGATCAAGCCCACCCTGGCTAACATGGTAAAACCCTATCTCTACTAAAAATACAAAAATTAGCTGGGCATGGTGGGGCACACCTGTAGTCCCAGTTACTTGGGAGGCTAAGGCAGGAGAATCATTTTAACCCAGGAAGTGGAGGCTGTGGTGAGGCAAGATTGCACCCCTGCACTCCAGCAAGACTCCATCTCAAAAAAAAAAAAAAAAAAAAAAGAAAGAAAAAGAAGAAGAAACTAATAGACAAAATATTAAGCATCCTCGGAAAAGAAAAAGCATCTTTCTGGGCATAGATCATGGTACAGTAAGGCTATCTGTGCTCCACAACCAAGCAGTTCTACAGACATTTGGAGCACCCACACATCTGGCTCAGCAGCCTTTTTGTGTAGAGATCCAGGTACAAGAAAGGCTCTCTCTGTGACACACCCAGGCAGATTTCTAGGCATTCAGACACCTGCTCTGCTGATTCAGCAGTCAGAGTTGCCACACCCTTCCTGGACAGAGATCTTGGTGCAGGGGGACCCTTCTGGTAAATGGTCAGGCAAATCTCCAGGCTTTTGGAGCTTGCACTTTCCTGAAACAGCAACTTGAACTTACCTAGGCTTCCTGTGCAGAGATCCTGGTATGAGTGACCCTATTTGTTCCCTGACCAGCCAGATCTCCAGGAATCCAGAGCACTCATGCTCCTGGATTAAGAGTTTAGCTCATCCTCCATCCCAGTGTAGAAATCTTGGGGCTGAGAAGGTTTCCCAGCTCCATACCTAGGCAAACCACTGTGTACTTGGTGGCTTCCCACTGGATTCTCCCTTAGTGCTGCTGCTTGTGTTTGACATCATACGTCCTATAGGCAATCCTGCCCAGTCTGCTCCTACCCATCTTGGCCACCACCACTGCAGAGCTGAACAGGGAACTCATACTACTATGCACTCCATGAATCAGCCAATTGCCTGAGGCAACAGGCTTTCTCCCAGTAAGCAAGGAGCAAGTATACACCCAGTCACATTAGTCACAGCTGGCTTTTACCTCTCAGTACCATCTGTTGACTTGTAGGTCAAATTGCACAGCTCAATATAAAACCTGATGTCAGAAGTGCATAGGACTGTAGAAGCAAACTCAAAACACCCTATGCAGAATGCTCTACAGTTACACACCCTAAGGAGGCAGGAGAGGAAAAGGGAAACAACAACAACAACAACAAAAACCAATAATAGTACAGGAAAATGAAGACGAAGTCCTATCTGAACAAATATAATGACAAAAATTAGAAGTGACAGCATCTTTAGATGAGAAGGAACGAGTGCAAGAATTCTGACACCATTAAAAATCTGAATGTAGTGACACCAACAAAAAATTACACTAGTTCTCCAGCAATGATCCCTAATCAAAATGAAAACAGATAATGAATTCAAAGCATGGATTACAAGGAAGCTCAAAGAGATCCAAGACAAGTTCAAAAATCAATGCTAAGAAACTTCTAAATTGTTCCAGAAAACGAGGGAAGAGAGAAACATCCTAAAAAAAAAATAATCAGAGCTTTTGGAATGTAAAAACTCCCTTAAAGAATTTCAAAATAAAATTGAAAACTTTGTCAATAGACTGAACCAAACAGAAGAAAGAAGTCCAGAGCCTGAAGACTGGTCTTTTGAACTAACCAAGATAGACAAGAATAAATAAAAAAAATTAATGAACAAAGTATTCAAGAAATATGAGATTAGGTAAAGTGACCAAACCTATGAATTACTGACATTCATGAGAGAGAAGGAGAAAAAGTAAGTTTTCAACCTTGAAAACATATTTGAAGTAACAATTCAAGAAAATTTCCCTAATCTGGTTTGAGTGGTAGACATTCAGATAGAAGAAATGTGGAGAACAGCTGTGAGAAACTATAAAAATGAACATCACCAAGGCATATAGTTACCAGACTGTCTAAGGTCAATGCTGAAGAAAATTTTTTTTTTTTTTTTTTTTTTTTATGGAGATGGAGTCTCGCTCTGTCGCCCAGGCTGGAGTGCAGTGGCCGGATCTCAGCTCACTGCAAGCTCCACCTCCCGGGTTCACGCCATTCTCCTGCCTCAGCCTCCCGAGTAGCTGGGACTACAGGAGCCCGCCACCTTGCCCGGCTAGTTTTTTGTATTTTTTAGTAGAAACGGGTTTTCACCGTATTAGCCAGCATAGTCTCGATCTCCTGACCTCGTGATTCACCCGTCTCGGCCTCCCAAGTGCTGTGATTACAGGCTTGAGCCACCGCGCCCGGCCAGAAAAAAAATCTTAAAGGCAGCTAAAGAAAAACAGTCAGATCACATACAAAGGAAACCCCATCAGGCTAATGGTAGACATCTAGGCAGAAACTTTACAAGCCAGGAGAGATTGGAAGCCTGTTTTTAGCATTCTTAAAGACACAAAATTTCAGCCAATAAATATATATCCCACAAAATTAAGGTTCTTAAGCAAAGAAGAAGTTAAATCTTCTCCAGTCATGCAATTGCTAAGATAATTAGTTACCACTAGACCAGCCTAACAAGAGATCCCCAAGAAATGAAAAATGAAACAAATCATTCTACTAAAAAGATACTTGAAATTGTATATTAATTTCAGTGCTATTCACAATAGTAAAGACATGGAATTAGTACCAGTTACCTTCAATTGTGGATTGGATAAGTAAAATGTGGTACATATACAACATGGAATACACAGACATAGTATTGTAGTATGATAGGAAAGAACAAAATCATGTCCTTCATTGAAAAATGGATGCAGCTGGAGGCCATTATCCCAGGTGAATTAATGCAGAAACATGAAGCCGAATTCTGCATGTTTTCACTTATAAGTAAGAGTTAAATACTGGGTACTCATGGACAGCAAAAAATGGCAACAATAGAAATTAGGAATTACTAGAGGGGAGAGAATGAGAAGGGGACAAGTGTTGAAAAACTGTTGGATACTACGCTCAGTACCTGAGTGAGGGGATTATTTGCAACCCAATTCTCAGAATCACACAATTTACTCAGGTGAGCAAACTGCACATGTACCTCCTGAAGCTAAAATAAAAGTTGAAAAAAAAAAAGCAAATGCATAAAGCCAACAACATATAAAAAGATGCTTGATCTCACCAGTAATAAGGAAATGGTAAATTAATGTGACAATAATTGAGTATTTCATATGTATTTGATTGGTAAAAATACCAAATCATAAATAACAATGTTGGAAAATTTGTGGATTAATGGAATCCATTATACATTTTTGTGAGATTATAAATTTGTACAAATATTTCAGGCATACATTTTGTTACTCTTATAATATGCATTTGGATATTGTGCTAAATATCTACACTCTTATATATACACCTGCGAGAAACCAATGCATAAGTATACAAATGTTCCCTGAATTATAATGACTTGATTTATAATTTTTTAATTTTATGATGGCATAAAAGCCATATTCATGGTATATAACCAATGCTTCAAGAGGACCCATAGAACCATTCCATTCTGTTTCTTATTTTTAGTACAGAATTCAGTACATTACATGAGAGAGTTGATACTTTATTGTAAAATAGGTTTTTTGTTGGATGATTTTGCTCAACTGTAGGCTAATGATGTGTTCTGAGCACACTGAGAGTATACTAGGCTAAATCATGATATTTGGAAAGTTAGGTAAAGGAAATGCGTTTTTACTTAAAATATTTTCAACTTTTGATGGGTTCATTGAGATGTAGCTCCATCATAAGTTAAGGTGCATCTGTACTAGGAGGTATGCACAAATATGTTTATATCATAGCAATAATAATACACAAAACAAGAAAAAAGACAAATGGCCTCATGAAATAATGGATAAACTGGTGTATTTACAGACCAGACAATTAGAAAGTAATAAATATAAATTAACTTTAGCTACCTATGATAACATTGATATGTTTTTAAAAATAAAACAACGGAACATTACAAGGCTCTCATTATGCTTGGTAATTGACAACATGGTATTAGATAGGTACTACCAAAACAGTGGATAGATCAGATTTTGTTAATAATTTCTATTTTACATGCCAATTGTAGGAATCTTTAATACTATCGAGAATTTCAAGGTTACATAAAGCCCAAGAGAAATTGGTAAATTATCTAAATCTACCATGGACTTAGAAGTGAAAATTGTGCTCTTTGTACCCCATATTTACCATCTCTGTTGTTTTGAATAAAAATGATCTAACAGACAATCCTAAAATAGTGCAATATTTAAAAACCTAAACCAGCAAAGGGTTTATAAGGCAAACTTTGAAGGAATATCCAGAAAGGTAGAAAAAAAGCCAATCATAGAAATATTATGTAATCTATGGAAAAATATGTCTCAAGAAAAATGAGTAATATTTTCCATGAACTAAACACAGGATAATAAAATAAAAACAAGCTAAGTGAATATGGAGTAAGTTTATCACTTGAGAAAATGATGGGAGCAATGTGTTAGAGATGCGAGAAGAGACAAGGTAGCAATTTGTTTTTCAAGAGTTCTCACAGAGGAAATGAACTAAATAATTATAAATATTATGCTTATTGGTGGGTAGATTGTAGTTTTTAATGGCCACTGCAATAAATCTGGCTCTACATATCCTTCCAGAATTCCCCTTTTCTATCCACTGGTGGAGAGTAGTAACATTTTCTCTCCCCTTGTGACTGGGTAAGAATTCTGACTGCCTTGATGAATAGAATGTGGTAGAATTTTTTTGTATGATTTTAAAAGTTATATAATAAAAGACTATATCGAGCAGCTAGTTCTTCCTTGGAACAGAGTTATCAGGGTGCCAGAAAAGTCCAAACTAGCTAATATGGATAGATCACATGAAAAAGACCAGGAAGTATAAGAAACTTAGGTTGTCCACTGACAACCGGTATCAGCCACCAGACACATATGTAAATAAACTTTTTTGACCCTGGCCTTAAGTCTTCAAGTTGAATCTCCAGTAATTGTGGAGGAGAGTAAAGCTGTCCTCACAATTCCAGGTCTAAATTTCTGATTGACAAACTACTTTATTCCATGGAGTTCTGTGATAGCTTATAAAATAGCTATAGTGACTGCAATGGTGTTTGGTACGTGGGAGTGTACGCTTTCATAAAAATTTAGTTTGTCAGTGGATACTGGACAGGAAGATGGCCAAAGTCAGCAAGGATTTGAAGAAATTGTGAGCAAACACCTGGTGATCTTTGAACAAGTCTGTGAAGGCTTCAGTGAAAGTTAAAACTAAGAATTCACTGTCTTCTTATTCTTTCTCTCTTTAATTTAATTTATTTTATTTTATTTTTTGGTCAACATAGCTAAAGAGTTGTCAATTTTGCTAATTTGTCCAAAGAACGAACATTTCTTTTCATTGATTTTTCTCTATTGCTTTCTTTTATTAATTGTGTTATTTCATTGTTATTCTTCATTTTATTATTTTCCATTCTAATTTTTATTATTTTCTCCCTTCGGCAGTTTACACGTAACTCCTTTTTTCTTAAGAGACAGAGTTACGTTTTCCTTTCCAATTTGAATGTCTTTTTATTTATTTATACTGTCCGATTGTTCTGACTTAAAATGTTGATATAATGCTAGCTAAATAGCAGTGGTAAAAGTAGAAGCTTTAGCATGTTTCTCACCTTAGAGGAAAGTTTCTATTTTTTCACTTTTTTTTTTTTTTTTTGCCAGAGTCTCGTTCTGTCGCGCAGGCTGGAGTACAGTGGCACGATTTCGGTTCACTGCAACCTGCGCCTCCTAGTTTCAAGCAATTCTCTGTCTCAGCCTCCCAAGTAGCTGGGATTACAGGTGTTTGCCAGAAGACCTGGCTAATTTTTGGATTTTTAGTAGAGATGGGGTTTCATCATTTTGGCCAGGTGTTTTTTCACTGTTGAGAATAAGGTTAGCTTTAAGTTTTCCATAAATATTTTTTATCATGTTAAAAATAATTTTCTTTATTCTTTGTTTTCTGGATGGTTTTATCATGAAAGTGTTGGATGCCTATTAAAATTAATTATTTTCTTGTCAATTGTTACCATTAAATAGTACAATGATTAATATGTGTTTTGAGTATATTGATATAATATTGATTATACTCTTGATATAATTTTATATTTTAATAACTGAATTGTTCAATATTAGATTTTAAATAATATATAATGCTTAGATTATATTACATTGCATTTATTCAAATTATCCCTTGTTGAACAATTAAGAAAATTCTTTATTGTCATTACATACATTGTTCAGTAAATTTCTTGCAGATTTGAAGTGCTATTTCTTGGTCTTTTTTTTTTTTTTTTTAAGGTGAAGTCTTGCTCTATCACCAGGCTTGAGTGCAATGGCGCCATCTCTGCTCACTGCAACCTCTGCCTCGGGGCTCAAGAGATTCTCATGCCTCAGCCTCCCAAGTAGCTGCGACTACAAGCATGCACCACCACGCCCAGCTCATTTTTGTATTGTTACTAGAGACGTGGTTTCAGCATGTTGGTCAGGATGGTCTCAATCTTTTCATCTCGTGATCTGCCTGCCTCGGCCTGCCGAAGTGCTGGGATTATAGGTGTGAGCCACCGCACCAGGCCTTCTTGCTCATTTTTAAGCTTTTCATACTCAGTACCAAATTGTCTTCCAGACCATATAAACCAATATAGATTGTCATATTAACATAGTGTGAAATCACTCTTTAAGGTTTTAATTGGGAGTGAAGTACTTGGAAAATGCTTTCTATCATTTAGAGGGGAAAACGTGGTCTGTAATTCTCAATTAAATAAAAAAATATATAAATGGAGCATAAACTTACATATAATTTCTATTTGATAGTCTTCATGTAAGCCTGAGTGTGGAGATCAGGAACTAAGCCTAAACTTCATGTAGTCCCACTTCTTCATTTTTTCCTACGATAATGATAAATTAGAATAACTCACTCCAAAAGAGGAAGCTTTGATAATATTCTGTAATTGAAATTTTATGAGTAGAAAACATCAATGTTTGTACTTCTATATCTAATTTTATGAACATTAACTGTATCACATGAGCCCCGTTTTCACTCAAGAATGCATATGAGAAGGGAAACAAGGGCCCAATTAATGTTTTATATGGCTACCACTGACTCATTGAAACATATATATATATATTATTCATAGATACAGCACATATGCATTTTAACATATATATTTCAATACATTGTGATCTTTGATAATCTGTTGGATTACTTGAGGCCAACTAGACTCATGAGGGCCAAAGAGCATTAACAGGTTTTATCACTAATGATGATACCAAAATATTATTTTTTTAAAATGTTTTGGCTATTTTTTAGCAATTATTACATTGCCATATCTGGTATTAATTGCTTATATTTGATGTCATACTCAATTTAAATTTTACATTTCTTCTGTTTATTTTTATATAAATATTATTGTTTACATATTTACATTCTAAAGTAAAATTAACATTACTTGGAACATACATTCAATGTATTAAAAACATATCAGTTAATTTTGTTTTAACAAATAATTTTTTAATGTTCAAAATTCTAAGTTAAAAGCAATACATGCTACCATATTATAGAGGTTGAAAGTGTAAATTCTTGAAATCTAATTTTGTGATTGGGGTAATTATTCAGCTCAATCTCTTTGGTAAATTCAGGTATACATGTATGTATGTGTATGTGTATGTGTAAAATCTTGAGCAAGTTGTTCTTCAAATTTCAGGAGAAAACTGTGAAGTATTGAACACATTGCTTGGTACAAAACAAGAGCTTAATAATTTTTAGTTGTTTTCATGAATATCTTCTGCATGTTCTTTTTATAAAATAATTTATCATAAACTATAAAATATACTTTATATAATACTTAGCATTAAATATATTATGTTCATTATTATTGTGATGAGCAGTACTAGATACATCAATTACTTCTTATTTGTATTTTCTATTAGAAATATTAGATAAACCCAAAAGAATATTTTAAGTATGGCACTTTTTACCTCTTTTTTAAATGTGAGAGAAAATCTTTTTTCAAATATCACGTCACTATAAATAGTTTAAAACATTTTTACCAACAAAAGGAGTTAAAAGGATTAAACATATTTGAGAAAAGAAAATAAGAGCTGAGAAATGTGCACTGAATGGCTCTGACATGTATATTATCTTACCTGGAATCATTTCATTATGAGGGCTAAAAAAATAGCTGTTCTTTGGGGCTTAGTGAATATAGCTCTAATTTCAGCTTCTAATTTCAGGTTCTCATATATAATTACTCTCTCTATGAGTGTTGAGTGGAGGGTTTTTTGTTACCTTGGGTATGAGCTTTAATTTAAATCCTCAGATTTCCAAAATTCTAATTTAAACTGTAGAGCAGCACAGCTATGATCAGATTGTTCTCTTGCAAATGGGGTTTATAATTTGCAAATCCCAAATGAAACAAATCATTTAGCAGAAATTAGAGAAGCAGTTAGTCCAGGCTGTTAAAAAATGAAAAGAAAGAAAAGAAAAGCTTAAATACTATTCTGAGAACCTAATCAAGAACTACAGAGTTACTCTTGAATTATATGCCCAATGATGATTTAAGTCTGATCCTTTTGAGAAATATTAATAAGTAAGTTAAAGAAATGGCAAAATGAGAGTAGTCTGAAATGTTAATATTATGTAGCTGATTTTTATAGTTTATGTTGAAGAGAAAGGATCTTCGCCTCTTCAGATATAGCACAAGTTAGATGCCATTGCTACTGTAGTGAAGAAGAATTCTCTATCTTCCATATTCAGTTCTCCATGGTTCCTAAAATATTAGCTATCAAAAATTACTAGTGCTTTATAATTGTCTTCATTCTTTTTATATTCTGCACGTATGGAAGAGCTATCTGCCCTAAAATTGATGACAACAATCTACTTCACTCAGATATAGAAAAACAGTAAGATATTCTTTATTTTGCAGTCAAAGTAACCAATATCCTTTTGAAAGGAAATCACCTTATGAGAAGACGGTGAGTCTAAGATTGTGAAGGAAGATCAAAATCAAATCAGGAGGCAGCTTGAAAGCTCTTTTAAGACAGGCAAAGTGGGGGCATTCTTACTTATGTAGCTTTAGGTAGAAGTGAGCTGACATAGAGATTATCAAGATAGACACATTGCCTTAATCTTAGCTTATCTTTCCTAGTGATGCATGTGTTGACTTTAATATTTATAATGCAAGGCTGTTGCACAAAGTGGATCTTTTTTGACAATGAGTAGTTACCACAAACATTAACCTACTCCTTATAAAGTCTATAGCAATTTCAATGGCTTCAAAAGCCACAAATAACTTAAGGGAGAGCTCAAATGTTGAACCTATTAAATGTATGTATTTTGGTCCTCTTGAAATTATAAGGCAAGCTGCACAGGTATTAGTAATATGTAGGAGTAAAACAAGCTAAGCATGGTGGGCACGTTAAGAAATAACATGTCATAGTGGCTACCATGAATAGAAGAAGGGAGAATTTGTAATCAATGAGGCTTATCTTTATTATCTAGGCTTTAGGTAGTCCAAGAAATGGCTTTTAAGTTACAGACATGGTGAGAAAAGTGTCAGATTAAGTTTTCAAACGGGAGACTTTCCTCTGGAGCCTGGAGCTCAGTAATATCTTGTAGTTCTTTTTTGGTTTGGCCACAAATCGATTTAATTGATAAAATGGAACTATAGTTTCAGGGAAGTGTTTTAGAAAGTACAAATTAAAAATCAGAAAGTATTAGGACTCCAGTTTTATTTCCAGTAGGCACTGGGGTGATTCTATTAGCTTAAAGGTATTTGGTTGCTCCAGGTAAACAATCAACTACTTGAATAAATCTTATGACTTGGGATGATGAATGTCAACCTATGTCAAGTCCAACCAGGCAGACCTTGAAAGCCCAATTTTTGATATAAAAGTATTTAATGAAGTAAGATGTCTCAGTGACTGAGACAAAAGCAAGTGGCATAAAATGTGGGGCATGGTAGAAAATTTTTACCAAATCTAATATATGTCAGTGGGGAATTATAAACAGGTTTGAATCTCTTTAAAAAGATAAGCAGAGTTTACAAAAGTGGGGTATTTCTAATTTCAAATTGCAATGTTAAGTCATACGTAAGGGGTTTGAGAAAAACAGCACATAGGAGAGTCAAATAGGCAGACTGCCTCGTCTGCAGAAGGAGAGGATAGATTCAAGATGTCATATTTTTATGTTTACAGCAACTTTGAGAAATCTGTTCCTCTTTAGGAACTTTAGTCCTCTTTGCATGAGAAATATAATTTGATTATCCTGAGCCTGGAGATGAAGGTGAAGGATACAGGATAGGATCATTCATAAAACCTACAAAGAGTGGATTATAGAGGAATAGCCCTAATCCAGAATGTCTTCATCTTATGTATGCCACAGGAATATGATATGAAGCTCTATGTGACAAATTAATAATTCAGCATAAAAATACTAAAAAGAGTTAGTACTCCTTCTTTTGGATATCAAGACTTATGCAACATTTTGTATTCCTTACTTCATTTTTACTCTTTATTCCACCTTACCCTACCTTATCCTTATTTATATAACCACTTTATTAATTTTATGGAATATATATTTTTATTAATTACCCTCAAAATTGTTTTTCAGAAAATAATGTGTATTTTGACTTACTCATTTAAAAGTAAATTTAAAAATACAGTAGAGTGTATTTAAAAACATTAATATAGCATCCAAGAGCCATTTCTAAATTAAAAGTAATGATTCTACATAGGTATTACATGCAATATTTGCCAATGCTCATTTCAAATGCATGTATGCATGTTGACAAAGAGTTAAAAAGGTGGTAGGAATTTATTTTTGTATATTTTTGATAGTCTTCTAATTACTATTATGTTTAATCAAAGCTTTCATAAAGTATTCTACCACATAGGTAATTTATATAATCAAGCACTTTTGTGAATCCATTTAATAATATTCAATATAGCACTTTATACAACATGAGGACCTTCTAATTAATAATAACAGAAAATAAATGGCTATTAATGTTTTGTCATGATGAGGCTTGTCTAGGTATAGCATATTTCTAATAATGTAATTCAAATGTCAGTAATTTGGTTCCAAATTATTAAATCTATTGGTTGAACATTGACAAGCAGAATTATGGCAATGAAAACTAAAGATGGATGTTTTCTTATTGTCCAAGTCTTGAAATTTTTATTAAGATCCTTAGTTCTATCTCCCATTAAAACATTAATGCTGCTTCTTCAAAACACCACATGATAAACTTCCAGTTAGAAATATACACAGGTCAGAGCCAGGAGCATTGGCTCATGCCTGTAATCCCAGCACCTTGAAAGGCTGAGGTGGGTGGATTGCTTAAGGTTAGGAGTTCAAGACCAGCCTGGCCAACATGGTGAAACCCTGTCTCTACTAAAAATACAAAAATTAGCCAGGCATGGTGGCGTACGTCTGTAATCCCAGCTACTTGGGAGGCTGAGGCAGGAGACTCGCTTGATCCCAGGAGCCAGAGGTTTCAGTGAGCCGAGATCGCATCACTGCACTCCAGACTGGGGGACAGAGTGAGACTGTCTCAGAAAACAAAAAACACAGGTCGTGATATTCGAAGACAACCTAGGCTTTGATAAACTTTACTGTTTACTGTTAGACCTCAGGACAAGTAACCCAGAAAAATATGCTTTCTCCTAAGAAAGAAGTAAAACTAACTCCTGCTTTTAGTAGGCAGTACATCTCTAAGGAATTACCATGATGTATACTTCTCTACCAATCTACTTTATCTGTTACTTTGTCTTTAATCTTAGGAAATATAACATTCGAAGTCAGGGCAACTATGGAAATATAAATGAGATGTTAGGAGAAGTAATTCAGCTGTGTGTAAACCTGGAAAATTCAGCTCCAGCAGCCTACCGTTGCCCTGCCCATCCCCCACCACGATTCTCACCTTGGAGTCCCTTTTCTGAATTCATGATTCTGTTGATGGCACATACTGAGGGTGAAGATTTGTCCACAGCTCATAAATTGCATATGGTTAAGGCTGCAGCAGACGTAAAAGGTGTTAAAAATTAGAGATTTTAGTTCTTTCAAACCCACTACTAGACATAATGTCTGATAATTCTTACAATAAATTCTGGCAAGTGAGAAAACTTAAAAAGATAGAAAAATATTTGTATGATGATATTTTATCATTATATATTTCAGATAAATAAGAATGAAAAATATCATTATGTCTTAACAAAATTTACCACAATAAAATGAGGTGGCAAAGAAAACTAAGTAAAAAAAGAAGAAAAAGTCGATTTTAGTTATTTTGCCATCTAACATTAAAAAAAATCATAGAAATGTTAGGTGAACTTTTATTTTCCTTAAAAGGCAAGATAACCTTGTGTTTATAAGCCACAAATGTCATGTATCTGGCCATATAAGCTGAAAATTATTTTGAAACAAGTTCAAAAAGACTGTATGAGTTAAATATAATCAATATTCTAGATATTAATCTTTTTCTTATGTATGATAGTGAATTACACTCTATTTTCACATATGTATACTTTGTGACAAAAAAGTAGAATAGTTTAAAATTTTAATTTTAAATTTTATGTAGCATGTTGTAAATTGAATGCTAAGAATTTAGGTAATATATTTTTCAGACTACCTGTGTCTATTAACCATGTTGATTTTTGACCCTTTACTTTGGTTCTGAGCAGCAAGGGTTAGACTCTAAACCAAACTGAAACATCAGTATCAATAAAGCAAACCTTAAGTATTCACCATAATCCACACTCTACAGTAAGTCATTTATATATTTTTTAAAATTGTGAGATATACAATTCATTAAGACTACACAAAACATATCTGTAATTCCAAAAATAATTATAAAGCAAAAACCTATCCATATCATTAATAACATATTTATATGTACTGCTACTCCTTACCCTAAAATGACAAAATTTTGAAAATCTTAGAAGTATTGTTAATAATTTTACACCTAAACTACATTATCCAAAGTAATGTGGTTTTTGTTTAGTTGTTCTCTTCACACGACTCTGTGACATAATGTTTCCAAGTTCCCTTTCCGATCTTCCCTACTCTTTTGTCATTATCTGAATCCCACTTTGTTTTTGCATAAAGTACATGAAACTTTTCTCTTCCTTTGAAAAACTGCCTTTCACTTTCTATCCTGTCTTTTCAAATTTGAACAGTGACTCTACTTCTGCGATTACCAAATGTCTTTTGAATCGTTGATTTCTATCTTCAATTAATTATTTGTATTAGTCTACACACACACATACATGCAGACATATTGGTATCTTCAACTTTAATAATACACTCTTTTGACCTCAACTGTCTCTTAGCTGCTATCCCATTTCTTTGCTTCTATTCATGGTAAAATATCAAAATATTTGTATATATTTATCAATTCAAGTTCAAATTTCCCATTTTCTATTCTTCTCTTTAGTTTACTCAAAATTACCTTTAATCCATATTGTTTTCATTAGAACTGCTGTGATCAAAGAAAATCCTACTTCAAATCCTTGAAGAAATTTTTCTATATTATTTTCTAAGGGCTTTGTTTTTGTTCCTATATGAAATAGGTGAATTACATCAAATTAAGTGTTGTGACTAGTGTGAGGAAAAAAAAATTCACTTTTAAAAACATAGATACTTAATTACCAGTTTTAGTTATTGAAATGCCTATTGTTTGTCCACAGCTTGCATGTGCAAAAATTATTTTATAAATTAAATGTTTATATATATTTCACTCTTTCTTAAATCTGTTTTGTTTTATTGATTTATAGTTGTAATAATATGAAACTTAATTGCCAAGTTTCTAATGAGTCATAATATCTGAAAATGTAACTATTCGCTATTGTCTTAAGATTTTTTGATAGTCTTTTTTTGCATATTAAATTTAGAATATTATTTATCAATTTTACCTCAATATCCCAATATAATTTTGATTGAGATTAAATTGAATTTATAGGTCAGTTGATGTAAAATTGATAGAGAATTATAATAGGGCTTTCCAGTCCAGGAACAGGATAAATCATGCCAATTATTAAGATCTAAAATTAATTTATGTAATATATTACAGTATTCTATATAGGAGCCTTAAACATTTTTGTTGGAATAATTTCCAGTATTTGCTATTTTTTAAGGTAATTTTATATTTTAAAATTTTTATAAGAATGTACTAGGTGTATGTTTTTATGGAGTACATGATATATTTTGGCACAAGGATACAATGTGTAATAATCACATCAGGGTAAATGGAGAATCTATCACCTTAATCATTTACCATTTCTTTACGTTACAAACTCTACCATTATACTCTCTTAATTTTTTTAAAAAGTACAATAAATTACTGTTGATTCTAGTCACACTGTTGTGCTATCAAATATTAGATCTTATTCATTCTATATAACTCTAATATTATACCCATTAATCATCCCCACTTCCCTGTCCCTGACCATGCTTCCCACCCTCTGATAACCATCATTCCACATTGTATCTCCATGACTTTGACTGTTTTCATTTTTAACTCCCACAAGTAAGTAAGAACATGTGGTTTGTCTTCCTGTGCATGGTTTATTTCACTTATAATGTCCTCCAGTTCCATCTGTGTTTTTGCAAATGACAGAATTTCATTATTTTTTATGGTTGAATAGTACTCCACTATGCATAAGTACCACATTTTCATTAGCCATTCGTCTGTTGATGGTTGCTTAGGTTGCTTCCCAATATTGACTATTCTGAATAGTGCTGCTATAAATATGGGAATGCAGATATCTTGTTGATTCATTGATTTCCTTTCTTTTGAGTAGACACCTAGAAGTGAGATTGTTAGATCATGTGATAGTTCTATTTTTAGTTTTCTGAGGAAACTCCATACTGTTCTCCATAATGGCTATGCTAATTTACATTTCAACAAATAGTGTACAAGGCTTCCCTTTACTCCACATACTCACTAGTATTCATTATTGCCTGTTTTTTGAATAAAAACCATTTTAACTGGGGTGAGATATTTCATCGTAGTTTTGATTTCTATTTTCCTGATGGTCAGTGATGTTGAGCACCTTTTCATATACTCGTTTGCTCTTTGTATGTCTTCTTTTGAAAAATATCAATTCAGATGTTTTGCTTATTTTTAAATTGGATTATTATATTTTTTTCCTTGAGTTGTTTGAGCTCCTTATATATTCTGCTTATTAATTCCTTGTTAGAGTAGTAGTTTGCAAATATTTTCTCCCATTCTCTGGTTTGTCCCTTCACCTTATTAATTGTTTACTTTGCTGAGCAGAGGCTTTTAAACTTGGTGTGATCCCATTTGTCCATTTTTGCTTGAGTTACCTGTGTTTGTGGGGTATTACTCAAGAAATATTTGCCCAGACCAATGTCCTGGAGAGTTTCCCCCAATGTTTTCGTATAGTACTTTCATAGCTTGTGGTCTTAAGATTTAAGTCTTCAATTCATTATTTGATTTTTTATATGGTGCGTGATATGGGGTCTCACTTCATTCTTCTGCTTATGGATATCCCATTATCTCAGCCTCATTTATTGAAGAGACTTTCCTTTCCCCAATGTATGGTCTCAGCACCTTTGTTGAAAATGAGTTTACTGTAGTTGTATGGATTTATTTCTGTGTTCTCTATTCTGTTCCATTGGTCTGTGTCTGTTTTTATGCCAGTACCATGCTGTTTGTTGACTGTATCTCTTAAGTATAATTTGAAGTCAGGTAATATGACTCTTCAAATTTTATTCTTTTGGTCCAGGAGAGCTTTTGCTATTGTGGGTCTTGTGTGGTTTCATATAAATATTAGGATTATTTTTGTCATTTATTTGAAGAGTATTATTGGTGTTTTGATAGGGATTGCATGGAATCTTTAGATGGCTTTGGGTAGTACAGATATTTTAAAAATATTAACATCTTCCACTTCATATACATAAAATATCTTTCAATTTTTTGTGTTCTCTTTTTTGCATTAAGGTGTTACAGCTCTTATGCTAGAAATCTTTCACTCTTTTGGTTATGTTTACTCCTAGTTATTTATTTTTTGTAGCTCTTGCTAATGGGATTACTTTCTTGCTTTCTTCTTCAGATTGTGCACTGTTGGTATGTAGAAATGCTACTGATTTTTGTATGTTGATTTTGTATTCTGAAACTTTACTGAATTTTCTTATCAGTATTAATTGGTGAAGTCTTTAGGTTTTTTGAAATGTAATGTATTATCTGCAAACAAGGACAACTTGACCTTTTCCGTTCCAATTGAATACTGCTTTTTTTCTTTATCTTGTCTGGTTGCTCTAGATAATATCTCTACTACCATGTCGAATAACTGTGGTAATAGTGGGAATTCTTGTCTTGTTGTAGATCTTAGAGGAAAGACTTTCAGTTTGTACTTGTTCACTATGATACTAGCTGTAGGTCTGTTATATATAGTTTTTATACTGTTGAAGTTTGTACCTTCGATATCCTACTTTATAAAACTTTTATCACGAAGAGATGATAGATATTATCAAATACTTTTTCAGCATCAGTCAAAATGATCATATGGTTTTTGTACTTCAGTCTATTAATATCATGCATCACATTGACTAATTTACATATGTTAAACCATCCTTGCATTCCAGGGATAAATCCCACTTGGTCATGCATGATGAATGAGCTTTTTATGTGTTGTTGAATTTGGTTTGATAGTATTTTCTTGAGGACTTGTGCATCTATGTTTATTAGAGATCTTAGCTTGTAGTTTTCTTTTTTTTTTTTTTTTTTATGTAACCTTGTCTGGTTTGGGTATCGTGGTGATACTGGCCTTGTAGGATAAGTTTGGAAGTATTTTATCCACCTGTATTACTTGAAATAGTGTAAGTAGGATATGTGATTCTTTAAATGTTTTGTAAAATTCAGCAGTAAAGCTGATTTGGTTTGGCTCTGTGTCCCCACCCAAATCTCATCTTGAAGCCCAATTCCCACATGTTGGGGCAGGAGCCTGGTAGGAGGTGATTGATTCATAAGGTAAACTTCCCCTTGCTGTTCTCAAGATAGTGAGTGAGTTCTCATCAGCTCTGGTTGTTTGAAAGCACGTGGCATTTTCCCCTTCTCTCTCTCTCTCTTTCTCTCTCTCTCTGCCTCCTGTCACTATGTGAAGAATGTGCTTGCTTCTCCTTCACCTTCTGCCATCATTGTAAGTTTCCTGAGGCCTCCCAGTCATGCTTCCTGGTAAGCCTGCAGAACTGTGAGTTAATTAAACTTCTCTTCTTCATAAATTACCCAGTCTCAGGTAGTTATTTATAGCTGCCTGAGAACAAACTAACACAGAAACCACTGGGTACTGAGCTTTCCTTTCCTGGTAGAATATTTATTATGACTTTGATGTAATTACCTATTAGTGATGTGTTCAGGTTTTGGATTTCTTCATGTTCAATCTTGGTAGTTTGTATGTGTCTAGGAATTTATTTACTTCTTCTAGGTTTTCCAGTTTATTGGTGTATAGTTAAAGGAAAGGGGTCCCAATCCAGACTCCAAGAGAGGGTTCTTGGATCTTGCACAAGAAATAATTTAGAGCAAAGAAGGTGACAACTTGGAAGAAGTTGCCTTACATATTTGTCTGACAAAAGGAAAAAAAGGTAACAAGGGGAGGCCAAAGGCCTTCCAGAAACACAGAGATTTGGAAAATCAGAAGACACATGAAAGAACTCCTTCCCTACTGTAAAGAAAGCTCATTAGCCATTCCAAACCCTCATTTCTTCTGTATATAACAATTACTTTTGATGCAGGATCAAATATTACAAGAAATGAATAAAAAACAGAAGGAAATATTTATACAGAATTATTTTAAAAGTTAAAATAAACAAAAAATTATTTTACTTCATGAAAAATATCTCCACTCAAAACAATCAACCACACAGAATATAATTCTAACACCTTCCAATGCAAAATAACTTCCAAAACAGTCATTTATATATAAATTTATAAACAAATTAATTTTAAAAAAGGAAAATTGACAGAAAACAGGTTGAATTTAAAAGAGAATTGATGAAAACCAGGAAATAAAGAAAATGACAAAAAAACATCTTGATAATAAAGACAAAATTGTACTAAAAATTTACACAGAAATTAATGAGGTAGAATGAGAACAAGCGAATTAATTAATATATCAAAATGCTGGATTCTTGACCAAATTAAAATATATACACAAATCACAAGAATCTTAATTTAAACCTATTACATATAGGTTTATAGAATATATAGAAACGTATAAATATACATATAAATATATATAAATTGTAATATGCAAAGTGAAACTGATGGCAAGAAAATAATGATTGAAAGAGAAGCACAATTTCAAACAAAATTACTTTGTGCAATTCAATGCAAATGGTTTTGAAAAGCTAGATAAAATGGATAATTTTCTTATAAAATATAATTATCAAAAATGGCAATAGTTTTTGAAAAAGAAAGTTTTGATAGACCAATTTCTCCTAAAGAGAGAAATATGTCTGATGACTGCCAATTACTTTTTAGGGGAATTTTGATGATAATTTATTTATTTTTTTTTTACTTCTAAACTTTCTATTAAAGATAGCTGTCTTCCTGTTGCTCCATTGAAGAAATATTTTGTTTTTCCTCTTTTTTTCATTCAGCAGGTTCAGATTTGGTATGCTTGATATTGTTCTTACATATTGTAACATTAATTGTATCTGTAGTTTGCTGTCTTTCACCAGATTTCAAACATTATCAGTCCTTATTCCTTGAAGCATCATTTCTGCATTCTCTCTACCTTTTCTGTCCCCGGTATTTAATTTTCAGGTGTGTTAGGCATTTTTGTATTATCTCATATGATTTTTATCATTTTCTCTGTATATACATTTTATTTTTGTTTTTCCATAATTTAATCTGGATGCGTTCTTCTCACATTCCCTTTTTGCTCATTCTCCTTCATTTACTATCACTTCTCAGGCTTTTGGCTAAATCCAGTACAGTACTTGCTCTTTTAGTTACTTATATTGATTAAAGATTCATAAAGATCTTTGCCGTAATTATTATAATTTTCCAGCTATAGAATATTCATTTGGTTCTTTTTATATGATTTCTGTTGTTTAGTTCTCTAATTGTTCAGAGTTACTTTTAAGCACTGATTTGAAAATTTCAAAATAAATATTTATTCCAGAAGATGACCATTTCCCAGCATTTCAATGAGTAACTCTCCTGTATGATCTCCATAAATACTCGTGGGGACTGTTGTTATGGTTGTTAATTTCTCTTTCTGCTTCCCTTACATTCGATTTCACAGAATTGACAGCATTATCTATTTAAAATGTTAAGGATATCATGTGGCTTCCTCCCAAAATATCCTCCAGTAATTCTCTACACACTAGAGTAAAAACCATACGTCTTTTAACAGTCTCCAAGGCCCTACAGTGTCTGACATTTTAGTAATCCCATGACTTCATCTCTTACTGTCTTTTCCCTTGCTCTCTATGGTTGTGTCCTGTACTCCTTAGTGTTCTTCAAATACAGCTAAGGACTTGGCAATGGCTATTCCCTTTTTCTAGAATGATCTTCCCCCACCTATCCACATAGCTCACCTCTATCAGTTTTTGATTAAATTACATATTCCTGATGAGGTCTACTCTGGATACACCTTAAAAAAATTATAGTCTTACCACCAACCTTGATGCTTCTAAACTTTAAATATAATTATAAATTATGTACTATGTTAATTATCTGTCTCAGTAATAAAAGCACTCAAATAGCAGGATTTATGTTATTTTACTATATCATTGTATTTAATTCACAAAATAATGCTCATTTTATTTTTGAAGAAACTTAAGTGCAGGAAATTTAAGAAACATTTCACTATCACTCAGCTCTGAGTTTCAAAGGCAGAATTGAAGCACAGTCTTTTTGTCTATTCCCTTAATTATGAATGTATATTACCTCTAGTGTGCAAGGTTACCACAGATTATAAACATAGTGGGTAAAGAACTGGAACGCTATTCATTGGATTATGCACATCACCCCTTGAACAATAGCTGCAGCACTGGTGACAGAGTAGATATTTGTTTATTATATTGAGGTATATGGGGAGTTTGGGTTACTACTTTATTTATTTATTAAAATATTTATAATGGATGTTTCTAAGAGTATGTAATACAAAATACCTTAAAAAAAGCAAAAGATATTATTAGGATTCATTAAAGAAATAAAAATGCATTAAAATTATTATAAGAGCAGACTTGAGGGAAAGAAACATCATTGAAGATGTTTATATGGTTGAAAATTTTTTATCATGATATATTTGAGCAGTCTTTTTGATCATTATATTAAAATATGATCAATATACAAAAATATATTAATAATTAATTTTCTCATAAAACTGTGAATAAAAAATTTAAATGCACTCTTAAGAAAGCAGTACATGAATCAAATTATAAATTATTTCAGACCTCTCAAAACTGTCAGACCATTGTGGAACCTCACAGTCATTTTCACAGTCTCTGTCATTTTTTACTTATGTCAAATTTATAATTTAAATGGTGCAAAATCTATACTGATTTTAAAAACATCAAATTAGTTTATTTTCTTTCTTATGATGTATAATTAATCCCAGTATGAACATATGTGAAATATATTTATACAAAAGGATCTTATTCAAAATTGATATATGATTATTTTGGAAAAATATTTATTTTAAGGACAGTAAAAGTAGTTATATAATATATAATACATTGTACAAGGAACTCTACTTTAACTCATCTCAATTTCCCTAAGCACAATTTACAACCCACTGAATGAAAATACTTTAATAGAAATATCTTCTAAATTATATATTTCAAAATAACATGTTATATATTACATGGTATCAAAAACAGAAATAAAAGAGAATGACAAATGAGAAGATAAAGCAAAAGGTTTCTTGTCTGTTATGCAAAATATTGTGGTAATGTTAGTGTATATTTACAATGCATCCATTCACAAGGAGGGGAACACAATGATTATAAGAATTAAAAGGAATTTTTATGTTGAAGAAGGATAGAAGAGAAATAAAAATATCAGGTTTTGCTGCATAATAATCAATCACTAACTCTTAGTGAAACAGAATAAAATATACACTCATTTTAAATTCGTCTGGGGGTAGATGGGCACTTTAGGCTGGGCTCAGCTGGATGGTGGTAGAGCAACTTTGCTAAACTTTTCTTTATTCTGGGTCCTGTACATAAGGGCCAGCAACTACCCATGGGAAGCTTTTCTCATGGCAATCACAGAAATACAAAAGTGCATGCATGCTAGCAAATTTTAAATTCTGTTTGAAAGAATTTTTAAACTATAGATAAGCATTGAATTGCATCAAGTTATTTTTCTGCAAAACTAAGTTTGTCAGATGATGTTTCTGCTGATTTAATTTCTACTGTTCATTCACATTGTAATAATAATATGAACCAGATTCAACATGATATAATGTCCTTTTTAAAAATCTATTGCTGAGTTCCATTTGCTAGTATTTTGCTGGTAATTTTTGTGTCTTATCTCAAAAGAGAGATGGCTTATAGATTTCATTTTCTCTATTATCTTCTGTGGAGTTGGGTGTCAAGGTTATGCAATCTTTATGACTTTAGAATATTTGAATAGTATAGCATTCTGAGCTAGTAAGATTACAAGCACCGCACAGAATCACATGTTAAAATCGCCAGTATAAAGACTTATTTTGCTTCCAAAATTTATATTTTCTAATATTATTCTTCAGATTTGTATAAAGTCTACTAGGATTATAATTTTTAAAGATTTTTTGATCTTTAAGAGTGGTTCCCCTTTAACAGCAGAAAAGGCAGCAAACACATTTATAGCATGGCAAAAAATTACAAGCAAAATTGACTGACTGATTATATCATGACCTCTTCTCTTTCACCTGTTCTAACTCTGATCCCTGAAATGTCACCCTAACTTTGGACTCTGCCTCTTGGCATTTCTGCCTCTCGTTTTCATTTTGAGTATCATTTGACTCCACAAATAATATATCTACGTTGACTGATTACTAACTTCCACAGCAGAATTATATTCTTTCTCCTTTCCTGACTTGTCTAGTTTTATTTTTTCTTGAAATTTGGGATTTGTTTCATATATAAAAGAAATATGTAAAACATACATATATGTATGTTATATGCATATAAGAATATATGTATATTTGTTACATGCATATAAGAATATATATATTCTTATATATATACTATATATATATACACTCTATATATATAGTGTGCATGTGTATGTATATATGTCTGTGTGCAAAACTCTACAAAAAATTCCCACATGGAAATCCTAGTAAACCTATACTGGAAAGACAAAAAGCCACTAGTCACAGTGGACTATAAAGAAGGTAGGAAGATTAATAACATTGAAACAGAAGTAAAATTTGTAGGTGATGAAAGTGGTCTGTGTCTATATCAATACATGGGTGTACACATTTATCAAAACTCACCAACTCTAAACATAAGTACCTTTTATTGTTTGTAAGTTACACTTCAATAAAGTTAATTAAAAACGGAAAATGTTTCTATTTTGGAGTTTATTCGCTAGTAATGCACCAGAAACTGTAGTCAAACTAGTGGCAGTATTCTTTGAGGTATACAGCAAGTTATGGAAGAAATCCATTAATGTGATATTTATTAACGATGTCCCTTCCCTGCTTTTTTTTTTTTTTTTTTTTTTGAGATGGAGTCTTACTCTGCCACCCAGGCTAGAGTGCAGTGGCCTGATCTCAGCTCATTGCAACCTCTGCCTGCTGTGTTCCATCTATTTTCCTACCTCAGCTTCCTGAGTAGCTGGGATTACAGACATGCACCACCACGCCTGGCTAATTTTGTGTGTGTGTGTGTGTGTGTGTGTGTGTGTGTGTGTGTGTGTATATATATTTTTTTTTTTTCTTAATAGAGATGGGGTTTCATCATGTTGGCCAGGCTGGTCTCGAAATCTTGACCTCAGGTGATCCATCCACCTCGGCTTCCCAAAGTGCTGGGATTACAGGTGTGAGCCACTGCCTGGCCAAAGACGTTCTTTTTTAAAAACTCGTCATTAATAGAGGACTTCTCTAGGTAGCATTGATTAATAAATTTTATTTGGCCAACTTCATACTCATGGCATTTGTAGCAATGGAATTCAATTGAAGTTAATTTGGGTAGGATATTATGAAACTATTGGAAAATATTGCCTCATTCTGGGAGGTTGACTTGTCGTCCGTAGATTATTTCAGCATAAAATCATTCACATTAAAAAAAGAATATCTAGCTTTGTTGGACGTGTGATTACCAACATAGAAAATTGCAGGCACAACTCACCTTTTCAGCCCTTGGCACAATTGATTAACTTTCTAAACTGATTACTATCCACCAGCTAATATGTCAGCCATCTAGGTTTACCTACTATTGAAGACAAACCTGTGACTTCAGAAAATATACTCCCATTTGTATATGATTAAAATATATAGACTGTGTAAACCCAATTATTCTTGAAACGTAAAGGATACATTAAAACCTCTTAGTACAACTGATACTATAGAGATTTATCAACGAGTCTACCGTGCAATTTAGCATGCAAGAACATAGGTCAGGCAGAATGTAAGAAAGCAAGATAGCTCACAAAAACAACATTCCACACAGAACACTTATTCTTTCTGTCTTTAGGTTGCTCTTTTAAACTAGAGGTCAGCAAACTTTATACAGAACCAGCGAGTAAATATTTTATACCTTGCAGGCCATATTTTATTTGTCACAACTACTAAACTCTGCCATTGTAGCATGAAAGCGGTCAAACAAAAATTATTTTATTTTCGGGCTTTCCTTCCAGGACTTATTTTCTATCCCATGTTTTGTGTGTGTGCGTGTTTATTTCAGTTATATTGGTTTTCTTTTCACAGTAGAGTGCTAGTAACAAATTACTGAATGTAGCTGTGTTCCAATAAGAATTTAGCAGCAAAAGTAGGAGACCGGCCATAATTAGCCCCCAGGCCATAGTTTACTGAACTCTGTTCTAAATTATCATTAGAAAACTAATGGTACTCATTCTACTGGGCCAATATCCTTTTTGCTTGCCTCCCATAAATTTAGAAATATTTATAGATTATATTAGTACCAGAACTGATAAATCAATGATGTTGCAGTTATAGAAGCTATGTTCCATCCCTTATTAGTAAAATAAATTAAGAAATTAGTTTAGGAAATAGGTAATTATACTTTGTAAAATGATGAGGTGAATTTTTATGACTGAGAAGTGTTGCAATCTCTGAAGTGGTCTCCAATACATGGCATCTCTCAATTTCAACTATGTTCTTTAGATATGAGAAATATACCTAAGGGATCAAGATAAAAATGAAAATGTCAAATACAGTTTTGGCAGAGATCAGGTAGAAGGACACAGCTTAATGAGGAAACCAGATTGTTCTGCTAAGTACACATGAGAATTAAATATATTTATCCACCTGCAAAAAGTGTCACTTGATGTAATGTGGATTTGCCCTTTTGGAGCAGAGCAAAGCAGGATCTCCATCTATATGTACTTAACTGCAAGAAAAAAGAGGCTTGAGATGAGATAAGCATGCCTAGCTACCCCTTCCAAATTTGCATATCTAAGCATTCTTTTTACCTTTCAGAATCAAGAGTGATTATAAAGGAAGACTGAAGTATTCCCACTAATAAATGAGATTAAATATCTTATTTAGTACTAATATATTTGACTTTCTTCTTTGACAAGGACACTATTTTCAATATCTGAACTTCAAAGACTGCCGTTTGAAAGTTATGTGTTTAGTGAATTTTTCAAAAATGATTAATCTCTGGTGGGTTCTAAATACCTCTTTTCTATCATTACATTCATAGTCAATAGGCACATCAATAACATTTTATTTTCATGACTATACACTGCTGATTGTAATGCACTCATTAGAGATTTATGTAGGCTAACATTTGTTTCCCTAGAATATTTTACTCTAATGTAAAACTAGTTGAGTTCTGATTTCTGCAATTCTGGAGGGCTGTCAAAAGATATTTTTTTTTTCTCATTGTTGTGTTGAATAGTACTTCTCTTTTATACATTCTGAAATTTGATTAGTAAACTATGCATATTATAAAAGTTAGAAATAATAAATAAGATGTCCTAATTTTATGCTGATATGTGGATTAGATAAATAAAAGAAAAATTTTCCAAGTTAAATGTCTAGCTTTAACTTTAGACATGTAACGTAGATATATCTTATAAATAAATACATTTTATTGCTTTTATTACTTTTCCTCCTGCTTAAAATATAAACAATTAAATCAAAATAACCCTCAGAAAACAAACTAGCAGAAGATCCAAAAGAAAATTTTGGAAGTAAATTAAAGAAATTAAAATTTTTGTTTGCATGCATGTAAGGGAGTTCATATTTTCGCCTTAATTAATTAACGTTAAGCATTATTTGGATATCTGTTTTACTTTTTTCCAAATTTTCATTAAACTACTATTTCTTTTGAGATATTTTTGATTGAAGATGATGCTACCTTGATCAGAGTATATTTGTATAAACTGACAACTGGGAAAACATTTTGTATTTTCAATTCCAGATATTTTAAATGTTCAGGTTAGATAAGATATTAATGGAATTATGGTAAGCGATATGACCTTCAGATTATTTAATGTAACCCATGATTTTTATTATAATGCATTCAGTAAACATGATTTTGAGAGCCTTTGTTTAGGTGGCCTTTCTACTTGGGAGTCTACACTCCTGAGATTCAGTAAGTCATAAAAAAAGTTAAAATAGAACACAAACAGTTATGAATAAAATGACATGAACATGAAGGAATTATTAAAAGTGAATCATAGTCCTTACATAAAAGACTTGATTTCAAAATTACATTTCTGACTTTTGTCTCTTGTTAATGCCTGTTTTTCTTGAATATACATATCTAGTAAGCAATAATTAAGACAGATAGTTAGATGATAGTGAGATAGCACATTTTGTGTTAATGAAATCTGAGAATCAGAATTCCATTTACTTTCTTATCCTAATCCTAATCCTACTCAGGGTAGTAGGATTTTAAGAGCGGTGGAGACTTTGCACTGGTGATGTTTGTCTTTGAACCGTCGAATACTCTATGATTTTATTTGGATATGTATCATTTCTTGCACTTGTTTTTGGCCTTGAGTCATTTTCTATTGTGAAGGCTAATTTAAATGTGTAGAAAGTAATATGCTCAGCCTTATTCATCTACATGACATGTAGTGTCTTATTCAGATTATTTTTATTAATTCTTCAAAGTCCCCTCTGCATCATGTCAAACCCCATGACAATTTCTCCCTTTCCCCAAGTCATTTTTATAATGAATTCAGAGTTCAGTGTTCCGTGCATGATTGCACACTTATACACAAACATTATCTGATATTGTTATGCATATCTAAATCTTTCTATAAATGATTCTTACCTAATATGCCATCTTAAATTTTGTTTATTTCACTCCATGGTACCTGTCTTAGGTTCCAAGTTAATATATGTAGTACTGGTTGATTTATTTTAATTCCTTAGTAGAATTCCATTGGATGGATATTTCAACATATATTTATTTAAAAACTGTGGATGAACATTTAAACAATTTGATTTTTTTTCTCATAAACTATGCTATAATGGAAAACAAGTGCATGCAAATTATTGTGCCAATTTGTGACTTTTTCTAGAGAATATATGTAAAAATAAAATCCCCAGGTAAAAGAATGTAATCCTGCTGGATTTTAACTAATTTTGTTAAATAGCAATTGAATTAGTCAATCTTTCTATTACAATTTTTGTTTCTGCTTTATGTCAAAGAAAACTTTTTCTATTTACCAAATAAATTGTCTAAAATTTTTACATTTTACATTGAGTTTTGTCTCTATATTGATTATTGTAACCCATTTAAATGTATTTCACTTTTGGCATGTTGAATGAATCTAAATTTATTTCTCTTTATGTATCACCAATTGTCTCAAAATAGCTACTGACATTTAATTTTACACTTGTCATTTAAAAAGTTACTGTACATATGTTATCTTCTGGTTCTGGGCTCTCTAATCTCACTCATTTGTTTGTCTATCATAAGACTAAAAATAGTAATAATAAAATGGTAATTTAACTTGGTAAATGTACCAGATGCTGTCCTAGGTACTTTATAAATATTTTAACCACTTAATCTTTTTTTTTTTCTTTTTTTGAGATAGGGTTATCACCCAGGCTGAAGGGCAGTGACACCATTAGGGCTCACTGCAACCTCAATCTCCCAGGCTCAGGTGATCCTCACACCTCAGCTTCCCAAGTAGCTGGAACTACAGGCATAACCATTTAATTTTATAACCACTTAGGAGGGTAGAACTTTTTTTTAACCTAAATATCTATGTACTCAACCAACATTAAGAAAACACCCTTATTTTTACTATACCTCCTACCAGTTAACCAGGCTATGGTGGAAAGAAAGAAACTCTTACAGGTAGGACTCACAACATCCCTGTTTAACAGTTGAGAGGCAGAGATTCTAAATAATTTTTCTAAGATGACACACCACATGGTAAAGCAAGTTGGAACCCAGACATTTGACTCCAGATTGGGGCTTTCATTTTTTCAAGTTGTACTGCCTTTCTAATACCACACTGTCTGTGAGAGACACTACTATGTGTTACCAAGACATATTTCATTTTTCTGTTGGGCATAATTACTAACCAGTAATTTCCCAGCCTCTCTTATAGTACGGTATGATCGTATAATAATGTTCTGACCAATGGATGGGGAGAAGATGTGATGTGTGCCATTCTGAGTCTTAGATGATAAACAAGTTCCCATGTACCACCTTTTATTTCTCTGTTTATGTGCTAGATAAAGAGCCTTGATTAAAGGATATATCAGATCCCAAACAGTCAAATAACCATAAGATGCATTGAGTCTGGTCTCTATGTCATAGTGTGGAACGCAGGTGCCAAATAATTGTTTTGAAGGTTTAGGTGTGTGGAAATAATATTCTAACACTGTGCTGTCTTATACAGTAGCCACTAGCCACATTAGGAACTAAAATTTAAATTTAAATGTATTAAAATTAAATACTAATGAAATTTTAGTTACACAACCACTCTAGCCACATTTCAAGTACTCAGTAGCTACATATAGCTAGCAAGCTATCATATTAGACAACATATACACATACACACACACACAGATATATATACACACACATATATATGTCAAAAGTAAAACTTTAGACAAATTAAATTTAGCAGAGTTTCCTTGAACAAATAATAATTCACAAATTGGGCAGCATTCAGAACTAGGAAAAGTTCAGAAAGCTCCACCCAGCAATGCATGTAAGCAGTATTTATAGACAGAAAAAGGAAGTGATATACAGACAGTTAGATTGGTTACACCTCAACATTTGCTTTATTTGGTCATGGTATGCTGAGGCATTTGTTTTATATGGACGTGATTTGATTGACTGTCAACCTGGGACTGGCTGAAGCTTAACTGCTATGATTGGCTAAGACTCTGCTATTTGTTACTCTAAAAAAAAAAAAACCTTAAATTAGTATACAACTTGTTTACATACTAAATTAAGTTATAGTTTTCTATACAGAGATTCAAAGTACAGAGGCAAGATGAGCCTGAGTTAATATACTATTTAGAATATTCTCATTGCAGAAAATTTTGCTACAGAATATTATTCCAAAGTGTTAACCTACCACAATTTATATGTTGACAGAGTTTCTTTTCTAAAAACCTATAATTAATCTTGAAATCTTATTAAATTATTTCAGATATTTTATTCTTCAAAAAATCTTGACTTTTATTTTCTCACCAAATTGTACTAATTTAAAACCTCAACCAGTAGTGCATAGTAATCTCTAATGCTTCACATATTGTCTAGCATTTGTTATGGTCAGTATTTTAAATTTTAAATTTTAGCCATTATAACATTATAATGCTGTCTAGATGAGGGTTTGCTTTGTGTTTATTGGTAACTAATGAGGTAGATGCTTTTTAATATGCTTCTTAATATTTTGATAGTTTCCTTTGTTTGTCCTCCTTACCATTTTGCTTTGCTCTTTTGCATTATTTTCAAACAGACATGTATATTTTTGGTTTTGACTTTTATCTGTGTTTGCATTGTGTCTGGATCTGAAAAGTTTATTGAAGCCTAAATTGATTGCCTTGACTTGGATGTTTGGCCTTGCATTTTTGACACAGCTGTCAGTTCTAACACCATTTTCTTCCTCAAATTCTGGCACTGGTTTATTCTTGTTTGATTAGACAACATGTTTATCCATGCCTACGAGGATACCTCTCATATTCTACAGGCTCGAGATCCATTGATGACCTTTCCACAGTCTGACCCTTACCATGCAATGTCAACAAGATCCAATCTAAATCCACTCCACTTATTTTGACTTCTTTGCTTTGTTGTTTTAATTATATTTCCTTGCTTTGATATTTTATTTACATGGTCAAAGGTGTTTAAATATTTGACCTTGTATATTAGTCTTAATTAACCTTACTTTGCACCAAGAGATTCCATTTGGCTGGGAAGATAACCGTACTTCCTCATCTTTGCACGGTTGCTAACTTAACTTCCCACAGTGATCAAACATGTTTTACCCAAAAAAAGTCAAATATTATACTAAAATAATTTTAAAACAATGTCAGAATACAGAGTCAGGGAATGAGTAAAAAATGGTTATTGTCATATAAATAAGCTATCTGATTACAAAAATAATTTTAGATTATATACATATTTCTTTCTGATATCTATTATAACACTACTGATAAAAAAAAATAACAAAATTCAGGACCCAAGCTAATGAAGGTGTCACCACATTCAACATGTGGGGCCGAGGTCACTCTGGGGGTCATTTCATTTCAGTCACCTGGAAGGGGAAGGAGATCAAATGAGCATCTGGGAGATTTCATAAACCAAATAAGAAAGTAGAAGATAGCACTTCCCTATGGTAGTCAGCCTTGAGAAAGGCCTCAGTGATCTCTGCCTCCTGGTATTCACAATAACGTATTGGTCTCTTCCATACTGAATGTAGCTAACCTGTGTTAACAAGTAAGATATTGCAGAAAAGAGAGTATGAGACTTCAAAAACTGAATTTTACTCTCTTGAATCACTTGAAGGATATCCAAATAGCACCACTGACAGGGACATGTAACCCAAAACTAAAGCTTTTCTGCTAAAAGCCAAGCCATCATGGAAGTGGATACTCAAGCCCTGGACAGGCCTTCAGATGACTGTAGATTCAGGCCTTACCTTGACGGCAGCCTCATAAGGGACCCTAAGCCACAATTATTAATTATACGCTCCTGAATCTTTATCTTTCAGAAATTATAAATTAATAAATATTTGTTGTTTTAAAAACAGAAAACAAAAAGAAGAAAACAAGACTCTGACGTTTCAGTCATTCTGTTCACAGAGAAACAAACTAAGAATTCTCTGAACTGCTCTCCAGTGATTAATACTGGATGCTAACATTGAGAAAAATTATTTTGTCATAGGTTATTACATTTTCAATTCAATAAGTTGTAAACAGTCCTAAAAAATGATAAGAAATTTGTTTTTAAGGAGTGAAGCATTTTATTCATTTTATCTCGAAACAAGTAAAATTTTGAAATTCTTGAGTTTTAGTAATCTTAGCCCTGTGTTTGTTCTCCCAGGCTCAGAATATCTTGACTAAATTATCTGAAGTGGTACACTACAAAATTATTGTAGCATAATGATAAATATATAGTATATATATTATATATATAACATATGTAACATATATAAAATATATATATAAATATTCTTCTCATTCTTTTGAACAGGCAAGCTCCATTGTGCACATACTTATTATGCATTAATCCTTACTAATAAAACATATAGTAGTAACAAATGATATATTTTGACTCTAATAACTGAAAAATTGCTAGTTATCTTTTATATTCCTGTAATAATTTTTTTTGTTTCAGATTATATTATTAATTTTATGAAATACAGCACACTGTTTACCAGTGAAATAGCCCCATTCTAGGACAAAATGTTATATATGAATTTTTTAGGCCCAACCATAAAAAAATTATAATGAGGTAGAACTCACGGGGGCAGGCTGTCCTCCCCAGACCAGATGTGCTACACAGTCAGTGCAATACAATTTTCTGGAGGAAATTGCATAGACAAAGATTTATACCAAATTTGCTCTCTGCCAACTATGCTCATGTACATATTTGCATTCCTAGCCCAGGTGCCTTCATTTTGAGGCCTCTTTTTATGAACTTGTCTGAGGCAGTTTGACCCTACTTTGATTCAGTACTTATTCATTTCTAACACTTTCCCTTCTTCTCCTTAAAGTTTCCTAGATCCAGAAACAAACAAACAAACAAACAAAAAACAGAAGTCTTTGTTTTGGGGCTCTTCTGCAATGAGACAATTTTCCCAACATTCATTGCGTGTCTTCCAACCTTTGCCTATGACAGTCCATTGAGAAAAGTTTAACAGAAGGAAGCCAATACCTTTTGCTTTTGTCTCTGCATGTCCTGTTTCAGTAAGTGAATAGAGACATGATTGTTCCTTTCAGTTTGGTTCATTGTCATAATGAACCACCTTCCCTCCTGGTAGCTCACAATTGATAATATATCTATACATTGATATATCAATATGAGTCAATCAGGTATTGATATCAACACCGTACTTTTTGAGCTACATTTGGCAATAATTATATGTTAATGATTCTTTATATTCTAACACTTCTCTGTTTTTGGTAAACAGTAAATATAATCTTGAAAATGAAAATGCTCTCTTTCTAATTTATATTTTCCTATCTAATCATCTATCACATACTGAATAAACGTGATTCTATTTCTCCGAACATTCTCTTTATTTTTATGTATTTATTGTTTATATGTTAAAGCTATGCAATTTAGCCATTAGATCCTCATATCTGTTATCCTTATAGACTGTATTAGTCTGTTCTCACACTGCTATGAAGAAATACCTGAGACTGGGTAATTTATAAATAAAAGGTGTTTAACTGGCTCACGGTTCTACAGGCTGTACAGGAAGCATGATACTGGCATCTGCTTGACTTCTGGGGAGGCCTCAAGAAACTTACGATCATTATGGAAGCAAAAGGGAAAGCAGGCACATCTTACACGACCAGAGCAGGAGCAAGAAAGAGTAGGGGTAGATGCTACACACCTTTAAATGACCAGATCTCACAAGAACTCACTATTGCAATGATTGCACCAAGAAGGGTGGTGTTAAACCATGAGAAACTGTCCCCATGATCCAATCACCTCCAACCAGGCCCCACTTCTAACATTGGGAATTATATATAATGCAACTTGAGATTTGCATAGGGACACAGATATAAACCGTATCATAGACTAAAACTTGTACCATTTGTTTTATTTTATTTTTAATTGATAACTTTTATATTTTAGTGCCATTATAAATTCACAGCAAAATTAAGCAGAAACTACTAGGATTCCCTTATGCTCACTACTGCACACAGCACCATCTCCCCCACTATCAACATCCCATAACAAAGGGACGCATTTACCAATGTATTTATGGTAACACATCACTATCAATCTAAAGTTTATATTTTATATTTGAGTTCACACTGCATACTGTACATTCAATGAGTATTGACAAATATATAATGACATGTATCTACCATTATGGTGTCCTAACTTCTCTGGTAGATTTAAGGAAAGTTGTCAATTTTTCAGATCAGCTTTTTACCTGTTAGATGTAGGGGCAACTTCTAAGGTCCTTACATGCTGGACTGGAAATCAGAAGTACACCTTACAATTTTAAATAGTCCTTCCATGACTGATTTTATATTTTCCACTTAATTTATCTTTTCTCATGTTAAGATTGTCAGAGTTAATTTCTCTTTTGATTTGCTTTTGATTTTATTTTAGATTCAGGCGGTGCCTCTGCAGGCTTGTTACCTGGGTATATTACTACATCAAGTAGTTTTTGTTCAGATGAGTTCTATTTGCCTGCTACCTCTCTTCCTTCAAATTCCCTCTCTATTTTAATTTTCCTTTTTTTCTTAGTTTAAAATTTCACATTTTTCGATAAATAATTTCTTTCTGGAAGAACTTTTTAGGAGGTTACTTGTGGATAGTAATCAAAATCACATTATAAATTACAAGGAAATCTTCCTGGGTCACATTGAAGTTTATGGTGACACAGGGATTTTAAATTATGTGGGTTTTCTTAGTCTGTACTTCTTTCTAGTCAACTAAAATTGGCAGCTACAAGTCTTTCAATGTGGATTCTTTCTATACCACTGTGACACATCAACAGGCCACGCTTTACAAGTAAGTGCTGACTGATTCTTCTTTGAGAGCCACATCTGTTACTCTGGTGTCAAGCTGAGTCACAGAACTCTTTGCTAGCCTATGTAATCTGAAAAAATTATCATTGGATATAATCAATAAGAGTTTTGCCTATTTTAGAAAATTATCTCTTGCTATCTTATTTTCAATCTTTATTGCTGCTGAAAACTTTTTTGCCGTCTTTTTGTAATTTTGTCTGAATATCTATCTATTTAGTAGCATTTTCCCACATACTGGGAATTAGCTAAATTGATGTCCTCATCAACATGTGAAGATGTAGTTTCTTTCTGTTTAAAATTTTATATTAAGACTTTGGGTGATTTCTGAGAAGACATATGTCACTTTACTCATAGAGCTAAGAACCGAAATTGTTACACTCTTTGGATATATGTAGTATATATTAGTTATCTATTGCTGCATAACAAATTATGCCTAAACTTAGTGACTCAAAGCAACATGCAATTATTATCTCACAGTTTCTTTGGGCTTGATATTTGGCACTGCTTACTTGAATCCCTATATAAAAATCTCTCACAAGATTGCACATAAAGTGTCAATTAAATCCCAATCATCTCAGGATCTGAGTGGACAGGATCCAATTCTAAGCTTACTCAGTTGTTACTGGAAGTATTTGGTTTCTTTTGAGCTGTTAAATAGAGGCCACAAGTTATTTTTTGTTTTGTTGGTCACTCCATAGGACATATCACAGCATGGCAACTTGCTTCATCAGTGCAAGCCAAATTTTAAAGCCAGAGAGAGGGCTGGCAAGACAGAAGTCACCGTTTTTTATAACCTAATCTAGGAAGCCACATCTCGTCACTTTTTGGGTATTCTATTTATTGGAAGTAAGTCACTAGACCCAGCCTACATGCAAGAGAATGTTATTACACCAGGGCCAAATATTATCAGATAGGAATCATTTGGGGCCATCTTAGAGGTTACCTGTCACAAAATGTTAATTCATATTTAAAAATAGTAGACAAAAAAAACCATTAAATACAGGCTAATTATTAATACATATTTTGAAATATTCAACAAGTATTATAAGTGTGAAAAGGGCAACCACATAAGCAAGCCTGTCAGGAATGGCAAGAGTTAGAAAATACAATAACACATGTTATTTATGAAAATATTTTAAAATTCATGATTATTAATGAATAGAGGTTATATATGTTTACAAAGTAATAAACAAACATTTATAGAGACTGAACTACAAATGCAAATGCTACAAACGCTATGCGGAACCTAGCTCAGCTTTGCAGAAAGTGCTCATTGGATGACATAATGCAGGGCTCAATTTTTATTGATTAGTACAGAGTTTGTGAATGTAAAAGCTAAATATACTAGCTAAATGTTACCCTTGATATAGACTGTATATCATTTGAATGCATTTAAAGATTCTCTCTCCTGCTAGAAAGTGTGCTTTCGTTATATCTAAATGGTGAAGTGACCTTTCTAGTAAAAATAATCAGAGCCCAGGTTTTCAATTTAATCCAGTTATACTACATTGATCATATAAAAACAATTTTGGACAAGGCGAGGAGATCACTTGAGTCCAGGAGTTGAAGACCAGCCTGGCCAATGTGATGAAACCCTGTCTCTACTAAAAATATAAAAATTAGCTGGACATGGTGGCTCACACCTGTAATCCTAACTACTTGGGAGGCTGAGACACAAGGATCACCTGAACCCAGGAGGCGGAGGTTGCAGTGACCCGAAATCTCCCACTGCACTCCAGCCTGGGTGAAAGAGTGAGACTCTGTCTCAAAAAATAAATAAATAAATAAATAGAGGAGAAATGGAATTTAGTATGTTACAAATAGAAAAATTAATAAGTTCTAAGTTTTTTACTGTGAAACTTGTCAGAATCAAAACATAGTCAGTTGTGTTTTGACAAAAAGACTAATAGAGCCAGGGAAAGCTATGAAGAGAGGTTCTCACACCTAAATGCATGATAACCACAACTATCACAAAAGACTCTGGCAAAACCACAACGTTGCACAAAGACGGTCGCAACTTTACCTACAAAATACTTTCACAAGGACATCTGCCCAGCAACTGCTTATCCAGTCTTGGAGAGGCATTATGCTTGCTATTGATCCTTGTAGACAAGAATAATTTTCTAAAAACAATTCAGAAGTGGGACCTGAAAAAAGAACACTATCCGAAGGACTTGGCAAATCTTGGAATCAGTGTACAGTACTCACTTGTGCCCTTCCGGGTTTCAGGTTCCATAGCTTGCCTTTTCTGCCCTGGGAAGTCTCTGTCAAGACAAAGCTCCCCCTATTGGTAGAAGTATTTTGATTTGATTTGAGATTTCTCTTAGTTATAAGGCCATCTCTAAAAAAAATAACTTACATTCCTCTTGAGATTAAAACATTTTTGTCTCTTCTGGGAAGTTATTTCTGTATAAGGACAAGTGTCCTGGTTTGAGGGCTCTTTTTCTGCAGAAATTACATTCGGCCTGTGAGGCATGTATTTTCTGATGAATTTACTTCAGGTTTCTTTCTCTTGCATAATATGGTATTTTGTCTGAGCTGCTTACCTGGGTTAAAAATTTGGTGAACATTCTAACTTTGGTTTGGTTACACATATCTGTAAGTGCTTTGGCTCCTTTCTCTTGCCTAGAAATCTTTTGAGAGCAAAAACAAACACTCTAAATGGTGGGTGCAGAATGTTTAGTTAAAAGACACAAAAGCAGTCACCATGATCTAAAATAGTCAAAACTCCTGACATTCTCTCATATAATTTATTAGATTTTACTTGCTCTAAAGAGATTAATAGGATACAGAATGGTATTCTCAAACATTAAGACAGGCCAGATTTTCTGGGACTTCAGCTGGCTATCTTACAGACCATTGTTATGTGCATTATTAAACTGATGGACAAATTACATAAAAGAAAATTCAAAGTTCAAATTGTCATTATTTAAATGGTTTTTTTTTTTTTAAACCCTGCAACTATTGAATTCACATGTAGAGCCTTCTAAGGTCTCTACCTTTCTATTTTTTTTTTTTTTCTGCCTACGTTAAATTTGATGAATTTTCTGCTGATGTTGAGATAAAGCACACTACCAATGGCATTCCAGCCAAGATTTGTTTTAATTAAAAATGTCTTAAAGGGTATTCAAATTAATGACTTTACAAGTTACAACAGCTCTACGGTAAATGACAGCCTAGAACGAAGAGTTATTTCTTTACAGTAAATTTAGGTTTGCCTGACTAACAATTGCTTAGGGTGATGGAACAAATAACTGAAGAATTGATATCCTAAAGGAAAAAAAAATTAATAAATATTTATAAATATTACATATTCAGATCAAACAGGTCAAAACCTTGAATTCAGACAAATAATATTTGATACATTTGTCTGGAATAAAAGTTGCTTTGTCTGTCACAAGGGCCAAATAGAAAAAGCCTCCAAAAATTCTACTAAAATCCTTCCCCGTTCACATTGACTAGTGAAAAAAATCAAAATGCGAAACAAAAACATGTATTTGTTATTAATCCAAGGTCATTTAGAGATTTTGTTTTGCTTATACAATTCAGCCAGTCCTAGATAAATGTAAGCATTAAACATTTAACCCTAAACCCATTATTGTAAAAAAGGGAGCAAAAAAGGTTTTTCTTTGTCTGATTTGCCTAAAATTTTGGTCCAGAGCCTTTATTAGTTTACTTATTGGGGCAAATAAAGTTTTAGCCATGTAAATAGGGTCTCTTTTGTCAAAAATATAATTTGGATTCGACTATCTTCTTAAACTAGTGAGTTTGTATGTTTTACTGTGTCATGACTAAAATTATAAAATGAAAGCTATAAGATTCTTTATGTGTGTGTGTATATATATGTTTAGAATATTTACACATAAGGACATGTATTATGTTTTATGTTGTTTTTTTATGGTAAAATCTTGTGTAGCTAGTCAAAATATCTTAGGAAATTCTATTCAAACTGGCTTAGATTAATGAGCAATTATCAAATAACAAATAGCTCCCAAATGCCTTTTTCTTCATGTAACTTAAGGGACTCTTGATAAATACGTTTATTTTAAAATTATTAGTGCAATAAAAATAAATATGTCTCCAAAATAATCAGGATGTACTTCAAATGCTTTTTCCTGAGTCTCCTGGTCAGACACATTTATAGTTGTCCTTGTTAGATATTTTGTGATCATAAATCTTTAAACCAAGCTTGTTCAACCTGCAATCAGTGAGACATGTGAAGTCCAGGATGGCTTTGAATACAACCCAATAAAAATTTGTAAACTTTCTTAAAACATTATGAAATTGTGTGTGTGTGTGTGTGTGTGTGTGATTGTTTTGTTTTGTTTTGTTTTTATAGCTTATCAGCTATTACTTGTGTTAGTGTATTTTATGTATGGCCCAAGACAATTCTTCCAATGTGGCCCAGGGAAGACAAAAGATGGGACACCCTGCTCTAAACCCAACTTAAAAACAAAATAACCTTTGTGTAATGTTTTGATAAGAATAATGTAATAAAATATTGGTTTAATAAAAACAACTGATTTAATAAAACCATAAAATATTGGTTTAATAAAAACATTTTCTGATTCTTCAGGAAAATACCTGTATATTAAACTTTAAGGTTCTTACTTGGATGAACAACTAATAATCACAGCCTATAAAGATGGCAAACAAATAAAAATAATTTGAATAATGACCACTTCTATCTAATATCTGTTTTATGAGTAATCTAGATAAATTGCTGAAATTAATAAATTAGGTAAATGTAAATGAATAAGCATATATAAATGATCTTTTCATGTAATTTGAAAAACTTTATGTTATGTTAGATTAAATAATAAATACTCATTAAATATCTGGGTCATTTCCAAGTTAAGATAACAACTTGAAACAAATTGCTGAGCATAATTTTTTTTCCCTTGGTTTCTTAATATTATAGAAAAGATAAATATATTAAGTTCTATTAATGCACATGAAAAATTATATTTTGGGGAAATATGTTTCTAAAATTATAAAATGGTTTTTGTCTGTAAAATCTGACAATTTCCAGTTATTTCAAAATTGCTTCATAAAATTAAGGTTGCTGAAAGGTAAAATATAAATATAAATATATAAATATAAAAATAAATAAATAAATAAATAAATATGGGTATGTATACAGAGTGTACCAAAAGATAATGTGTGCTTGTGATTGTAAAACAATATTTAAAAGGTGTAAAAATGGGCTTTTTATGGTGAAAATTTTTTTTTCTAATTTAAAGGTGAAAGTCTTTCAGAATATAGATTTAAGAAGAATGTTAAAATATGATAAAAATAAAGCAGTAATTAGGAAAGAGATGTAAAGAAACTATGGGTATGAAGATGCACTATTGGTAAGAAAAATTTTACAAAGGGAATAATTTGGTATAAAATTAATCTTATGTGGTTGGTTTTTATCATAAAGGAAAATGTCTAGTTATTTAAGAAAGAGAAAGTATAGGACGAAGTAGAAAGTTTAAGAATATTATCAATGGAATGGCATCTTAGGCAGGCTTTTCCATGGTCCAAATTCTGAATTGTCTTTTTGACTTAAAATGAACTTTGGGATTTCTTAGCTGGATCTTGGAAAGCTTTAAAATATCTCTCGGATAAATTGAGAGATATTAATAATTAGGGTTATTTAGTAAATTGTATAGGAAACATTTTTAAATGATAAGTGATACCTGATCTTCTTTCAGATACATGTATGGGTATTTTGTTAAAATGAATGTTTCTACATTGTATAAAACCCTTAAAAATCTAATATGCTATTAATCATAATTCTTGTTATTGTTTTGTATGCCACAAACAACCAAACTTCTTTGTAACTGCTGATTATAGAGAACTTACATCAAACTTTTTACCATAGCTATTGTAAGTCTCTGTCATCCACAATTTTGATTTTTCTGAGAAAGTACATGACATCAGATTAATGGAAAAGACTCTGAGAACTCTTAAATAGAGGTTTCTGATAGTTTTATGATCAATTAAATCAATAAAAATTTTCCAAAACACTGGTAAAGAAACTCATTGATACATAAAACTGTTAATCAAGATCAAATCAAATGAAACCTAAATACGTGACATTGAATGACTGATGAAGATAATGTTTTTGTGACATTTATTTGAAACAGCATGGATTCTTTATTCAAATATTTTGTGTCCAGATCTTAGAAAGTTGTATTTCTTAAGCTACCTATAGTTTATAACAGTTTGGTAAAGTGTACTTTTGTAAATAAATGTAGAAACATTCGCTCTTTTTCCCTACTTGATACCTCCAAAATTTAAAAAGTATTAATGACCATTTGTCTTTTTATTGCAATGTGGTTATTTAAGTTTAATAAAAATTTGTGCTCTCTTCATAATATGCTACAATCGAAAACATTGATTATATTACCAAGGTTTTGCTGAAATACCGTATTTGAAAATGTGCATGGAATGCCTGGGTTCAAGGGCTCCAAGCCTTACAGTGGGTGAGTACAAATGTGATTTCCTGGCAGGCACATAAACCTTGAGAATGAAAGTAAAATATAAAGTCTGCTCTGATTTGGCTTCCTAACATTAAGAGGTTTTAAATCTGAGATTAGTATTTAATTTATGTAGAGAGAGAAACTGTGTTTTAAAAAGAACTATAAAGCATCTGTGTTTAGATGTTATTCTGTGCATTGTTTTTGAGTTCTTTATATAGTAGGCTAGATCCTCAATTCTTCTGGATTTTCCCAATCTAACTCTCTTCCATGGAATTACTAAAAAATGAAAACAACTCTGTTTCTGAAGCTCTATAAGGTGAAACTTGATGGATTAAAAAAAAGAGAGTGAAAACAAGTCTCAAGCCTGATAAATGGGTCACATACAAAGTTTACCAAACTGTCTTATGTCATAAATGAAGAGATTAAACGTGCAAACCAGAATGAGAAACATATTTTCACACTTTAGATCATTTTTTCCAAGATGATTTTATATTATAATGAGACTTTAACCCCCTTAATGCCAACCTTTTTTACTTACTAGGATAGTGATCATTTGATTTGTTAAAATGGTTGCCTTTAAGCATAGATTTATGGCTCAAAACCATTATGCAAACTGAGATTGTCACATTACTGTTAATTTTACTGTGTTTTCCCTCTTAATTTTTTACTTTACTTACTTATTTTGATTTTATGTATTTATTTATTTTTAATTTCATGGGTACATAGTAGGTGTATATAACAATGGGATACATGAAATGTTATAAGATAGTATTTGTATTTTCCCTTTTAAACTTTGTTTCTGTTACTTGTTAAATTTTTACAGAAGTAAAACTAACAGAATAATGCTGGCACAGCACTTTGAGATGATAACAAGTGCATATAAGACAGACAAAATTGAACTTAATAGGAGACTGCAGGTAACCTTAGCCTGAGAGGCACCACTTCCTTTAAACCTCCCTTGTTGCTCAAATGTGGCTACAAGGATTTTGATGCTGACTCCTAGCCACCATTGACTCTCTCCAACATGGGAGCAGATGAGTAACCTGGGCCATGTCTATCCTTGGCAATGAATGACATCAAAACCTAACTACAAGATGATTGATTAGTCATGCCTTTGGAAAAAGATCTTTATCAGGTATCAAAGAAAAAATGTGGTAGTTGTTAAAATGGAGTAACTTGTGTTTCAAATTAAAAATCAAAAGAAAAAAATGATGACAAATAGAGTTCAGGAAGGCTATGAAAAGAGTGTTCTCATGCATAAATGCCTGATACCAAAAACTGTTACAACGGACGAAGAAACACAAACTTGAGCAAAGACTATCACCACCTTGTACAAAAATCAGTTCTGTGAGGACATCTGCCTGGTAACTGCCTGTCCAAACTGAAACAGACATCACCCTTGCTATTTATGCCTGTAGCCAAGGGTAGTTATCTCAAAACAATGACTTAATCTTAATCATTTTTTTTCTTTTAAAGCCTTTGTCTTTATCTCTGGGAATATACACACAGTTCACTATGGCACGAATATTATCATTGCAATGCATTGTTCACAAGTAAATATTATTTTCTTTTAGAGAGCCTCTCACTATTTATTATTTATGTTGATAGTATCTCTTCTGTATTCATAAAACAGTGTAAATGATTATAAACATGCATCTGGGTTCTGATTTAATTATTATCACCTTGTAGGCACATAATAAGTTTAACAGGTTTGTAAACTGTTGTAAGTGCACTTGAACTATTTTCAGTATTTTTTGATATATTTATTTGAATAAAATTTGCAACTTTATAGAAAAGAGGAAAATAATATAATTTGCATATTAATCATCTAATATATATAGAAGCATAGTTATAGATTGTAGCAATAGAAGTCCATTTGATTTCTATTAAAAATCCCTTTGATTTCTAACAACACGGGCTATCTATTTTGATTTCTCTAGATCTACTTCAAATATTTCTAAGCTGTCTTCAGTAGAATACTCATTCTTGTATTTCACAAAAGAAGAATTGATATTCTAATAAATTTTGTATATCATATCTCCCTATTGAAAATTAGAATGTAATATTAGCTTTAGAGATTTAAAGAAATCCTAAAACACACACACACACACACACACACACACACAAAAGACATTGCTTATATAAATAATATAGCTATTTTGCCATGGACTTTATTTTATCCTTAACATTCTTATGAATTTTGGTGCAGAAGCAACCTGGAAACACTTCAGGAAATATCAAAAACAATGTGTGATAAAATCTAACCCAAGAGTGCTGGGCTGTGAGATTATCTAATGTCTGAGTTTAGCTTTAGAAATGCACTAGTTTGGAGAATTCATAGTCAAATTATCTTTCTTGAGATAGGGTCTCATTCTGTCAGCTTGGCTGGAGTCCCATGGTGCAATCATAGCTAACTGCACCCTTGAACTCCTGGGCTCAAGTCTCCCAAGTCATGGGGATTATAGGCATGAGTCACTGTACTCAGCCAAAATATCTAATGATTTAAATGATTTATGAAATACTTGTTCCCATCTATGACTTCCCATTTACCCAGAATGAGAATTGGAGATACACTTACTTCTTTCCTAGATTTTAACCATACATGTGCCCTCAGAGTAGTCAAAGGGAAGTGTGTGGAACAATAAGCAATATACATTTTGTTTATTTGTTTTTCTCATGAGTACTTAAAAATCTACCTAAGCTATTTTCTCAAAGTAATTCTCAAACCAGTCTCTGTAAGTGAGTAATAAAAGAAAAAATAGTTAAAATAGAAGAATGCTTGAAAACCTATCAATCTATTTTATATATAGACTGTAAAGCAAGCATGTCCTGGTTTAATCTCTTATAAAAAACAGCTCGTATTAGCCAAAGTGTATAAGATGACTTGATATAGAAAAAGTACATGTAGACATTACATACACATGCTTATTTTTTAATATTTTGATAACACAGCTATTTTCATAGTAAAATTTTTGTGTGTTTATTGAAGCATTGTAATAGAATAGCTATATATAAAATATATAACACCTATTTTCAAAATGAAACATATCTTGCATTTTGTTTTACAGAAAAGTCATTTAAAACCATGTGAAATCCTATATTAAAGAAGAAACTGAAGATGGAAACAAATGAAACTAAATGTTATTAAGGTATGAAAATATATTGTTCGAATGATCTAAAAAGGGTATTAAGTATTAAAAATTAAAATAGACATTTCTTTATCATTATGTAATTTTTTTCCTTAATTGTATTTGCAACAAAATGAGTATATACAACATGTAAATTTTGAAATATTAACGTTTGAAAATGTATTATAATAATTTTAATATATATCAAATGAAAATAAAATTTTAACTATTCAACAGTAAGATATATTTCTAAGTCTTTATTTATATTTACCATGACATCAATATCAACCAACTATTTACATTATATTTTTTATCATCTTTCTAGGGAGGACTGCTGTATCTCTTCCCATAGACCTAGACTCATTTTAATATATCTAACTTTATATTAAAATAGCTTCACTTGCTATGCCACAGGACCTGAAGTTCAAATCTGAATTAATAATCATTTCAATCTGTTCCCCTTTTTAGGAAGGGTCATCTCATAAACCAAAAATTTAGGACTTACAATAGAACCTTTCTGTTTTATTCATATGCATTAATACTCAAACAACACAAGTTTTTGGCTTGTAAATATTTTTGAGTTAATGTCTTCCCTGTTTAATCAAATTTTTATGGCTTGGCAAGATCATGACATCATTATCATACTAAGATAGCCATCTATCTCAATTTATTAGGGAAATAATCAATTTATGGTTGTTCTACTACCATCAATTTTTTTAACTTTTTTTAAAAAGATTGCTTTTAATTGTATTGGTACATATTAGATATCTATTTTTTTTTAATTTCCAAAATTTCTCATAATAACTTGTGTTTATTTTAGATGCATTTGAAGGTAATTAAATTTTTACATATTAAAATGTGATTGAATCAGAAACATGAACTAAGGAGAACCCAATAGTTTTTAGAAACAACATATCCAACAACTTAATTTCAAGGGTGCTCTAGAGGACATTTACTAACAAGACAAATGTGCTTGGAGAGAAGCAGCCAAAACTAGCTAACGTCTTTCAGTTTGGGATGGTTATGGAAGAAGAATTTCACACTCCTAGCCTTGTCATAGCACTTTATTGTTTAAAAATATTTTTACAATAATTTTCTTCATCTGCAAGATGCACAAAAAATAAAAATTCACATTTAATTAGAAAGTGAATATTTGATTTCCACGGAAAATTGATGGTGAAAAAGTCAATACACAAATCTGTTTTAAAAAATCATTATTTACCACAAAAGTGAATAGTTCTTTCACGAACACTGTATCCAAAGACAAATAATTACATGAAGCTTCAAAATGTACCTTTATATATTACTCAGAACCACACATTTTCTTTTAAACAAATTATTGTTGTTCTGAATTAATTTCATTCATTTTCAATTCATAATTTTCTTTTAAATTAGCTAGAACTAAAGAACTTATGTTAAAATACTCAATATTTACAATGAAATTGCTGGCTTTTTCCCTGAAAATCTACTTTAGTGAAGCATGGCACCGTGGTTAAAAAGATTACAACGTTCTGACGCAAACGACTCTGTCTGACAGCTTTGAAGAGAGCAGTGGATCTCCCAACACGGAGGTTGAGATCTGAGAAGGGACAGACTCCCTGCTCAAGTGGGTCCCTGACCCCTGAGTAGCCTAACTGGGAGACATCCCCCACTAGGGGCAGTCTGACACCCCACACCTCACAGGGTGGAGTACACCCCTGAAAGGAAGCTTCCAAAGCAAGAATCAGACAGGTACACTCGCTGCTCAGAAATATTCTATCTTCTGCAACCTCTGCTGCTGATACCCAGGCAAACAGGGTCTGGAGTGGACCTCAAGCAATCTCCAACAGACCTACAGCTGAGGGTCCTGACTGTTAGAAGGAAAACTATCAAACAGGAAGGACACCTACACCAAAACCCCATCAGTACATCACCATCATCAAAGACCAGAGGCAGATAAAACCACAAAGATGGGGAAAAAGCAGAGGAGAAAAGCTGGTAATTCAAAAAATAAGAGCGCATCTCCCCCGGCAAAGGAGCGCAGCTCATCGCCAGCAACGGATCAAAGCTGGATGGAGAATGACTTCGACGAGATAAGAGAAGAAGGCTTCAGTCCATCAAATTTCTCAGAGCTAAAGGAGGAATTACGTACCCAGCACAAAGAAACTAAAAATCTTGAAAAAAAAGTGGAAGAATTGATGGCTAGAGTAATTAATGCAGAGAAGCTCATAAACAAAACGAAAGAGATGAAAACCATGACACGAGAAATACGTGACAAATGCACAAGCTTCAGTAACCGACTCGATCAACTGGAAGAAAGAATGTCAGCGATTGAGGATCAAATGAATGAAATGAAGCGAGAAGAGAAACCAAAAGAAAAAAGAAGAAAAAGAAATGAACAAAGCCTGCAAGAAGTATGGGATTATGTAAAAAGACCAAATCTACGTCTGATTGGGGTGCCTGAAAGTGAGGGGGAAAATGGAACCAAGTTGGAAAACACTCTTCAGGATATCATCCAGGAGAACTTCCCCAACCTAGTAGGGCAGGCCAACATTCAGATCCAGGAAATACAGAGAACGCCACAAAGATACTCCTCGAGAAGAGCAACTCCAAGACACATAATTGCCAGATTCACCAAAGTTGAAATGAAGGAAAAAATCTTAAGGGCAGCCAGAGAGAAAGGTCGGGTTACCCACAAAGGGAAGCCCATCAGACTAACAGCAGATCTCTCGGCAGAAACTCTTCAAGCCAGAAGAGAGTGGGGGCCAATATTCAACATTCTTAAAGAAAAGAATTTTAAACCCAGAATTTCATATCCAGCCAAACTAAGTTTCATAAGTGAAGGAGAAATAAAATCCTTTACAGATAAGCAAATGCTTAGAGATTTTGTCACCACCAGGCCTGCCTTACAAGAGACCCTGAAGGAAGCACTAAACATGGAAAGGAACAACCGGTACCAGCCATTGCAAAAACATGCCAAAATGTAAAGACCATCAAGGCTAGGAAGAAACTGCATCAACTAACGAGCAAAATAACCAGTTAATATCATAATGGCAGGATCAAGTTCACACATAACAATCTTAACCTTAAATGTAAATGGACTAAATGGTCCAATTAAAAGACACAGACTGGCAAACTGGATAAAGAGTCAAGACCCATCAGTCTGCTGTATTCAGGAGACCCATCTCACACGCAGAGACATACATAGGCTCAAAATAAAGGGATGGAGGAAGATTTACCAAGCAAATGGAGAACAAAAAAAAGCGGGGGTTGCAATACTAGTCTCTGATAAAACAGACTTTAAACCATCAAAGATCAAAAGAGACAAAGAAGGCTATTACATAATGGTAAAGGGATCAATTCAACAGGAAGAGCTAACTATCCTAAATATATATGCACCCAATACAGGAGCACCCAGATTCATAAAGCAAGTCCTTAGAGACTTACAAAGAGACTTAGACTCCCATACAATAATCATGGGAGACTTCAACACTCCACTGTCAACATTAGACAGATCAACGAGACAGAAAGTTAACAAGGATATCCAGGAATTGAACTCATCTCTGCAGCAAGCAGACCTAATAGACATCTATAGAACTCTCCACCCCAAATCAACAGAATATACATTCTTCTCAGCACCACATCGTACTTACTCCAAAATTGACCACGTAATTGGAAGTAAAGCACTCCTCAGCAAATGTACAAGAACAGAAATTATAACAAACTGTCTCTCAGACCACAGTGCAATCAAACTAGAACTCAGGACTAAGAAACTCAATCAAAACCGCTCAACTACATGGAAACTGAACAACCTGCTCCTGAATGACTACTGGGTACATAACGAAATGAAGGCAGAAATAAAGATGTTCTTTGAAACCAATGAGAACAAAGATACAACATACCAGAATCTCTGGGACACATTTAAAGCAGTGTGTAGAGGGAAATTCATAGCACTAAATGCCCACAAGAGAAAGCAGGAAAGATCTAAAATTGACACTCTAACATCGCAATTAAAAGAACTAGAGAAGCAAGAGCAAACACATTCGAAAGCTAGCAGAAGGCAAGAAATAACTAAGATCAGAGCAGAACTGAAGGAGATACAGACACAAAAAACCCTCCAAAAAATCAATGAATCCAGGAGTTGGTTTTTTAAAAAGATCAACAAAATTGACAGACCACTAGCAAGACTAATAAAGAAGAAAAGAGAGAAGAATCAAATCGACGCAATTAAAAATGATAAAGGGGATATCACCACCGACCCCACAGAAATAGAAACTACCATCAGAGAATACTATAAACACCTCTACGCAAATAAACTGGAAAATCTAGAAGAAATGGAAAATTTCCTGGACACTTACACTCTTCCAAGACTAAACCAGGAAGAAGTTGAATCCCTGAATAGACCAATAGCAGGCTCTGAAATTGAGGCAATAATTAATAGCCTACCAACCAAAAAAAGTCCAGGACCAGATGGATTCACAGCTGAATTCTACCAGAGGTACAAGGAGGAGTTGGTACCATTCCTTCTGACACTATTCCAATCAATAGAAAAAGAGGGAATCCTCCCTAACTCATTTTATGAGGCCAACATCATCCTGATACCAAAGCCTGGCAGAGACACAACAAAAAAAGAGAATTTTAGACCAATATCCCTGATGAACATCGATGCAAAAATCCTCAATAAAATACTGGCAAACCGGATTCAGCAACACATCAAAAAGCTTATCCACCATGATCAAGTGGGCTTCATCCCTGGGATGCAAGGCTGGTTCAACATTCGCAAATCAATAAACATAATCCAGCATATAAACAGAACCAAAGACAAGAACCACATCATTATCTCAATAGATGCAGAAAAGGCTTTTGACAAAATTCAACAGCCCTTCATGCTAAAAACGCTCAATAAATTCGGTATTGATGGAACGTACATCAAAATAATAAGAGCTATTTAAGACAAACCCACAGCCAATATCATACTGAATGGGCAAAAACTGGAAAAATTCCCTTTGAAAACTGGCACAAGACAGGGATGCCCTCTCTCACCACTCCTATTCAACATAGTGTTGGAAGTTCTGGCTAGGGCAATCAGGCAAGAGAAAGAAATCAAGGGGATTCAGTTAGGAAAAGAAGAAGTCAAATTGTCCCTGTTTGCAGATGACATGATTGTATATTTAGAAAACCCCATTGTCTCAGCCCAAAATCTCCTTAAGCTGATAAGCAACTTCAGCAAAGTCTCAGGATACAAAATTAATGTGCAAAAATCACAAGCATTCTTATACACCAGTAACAGACAAACAGAGAGCCAAATCAGGAATGAACTTCCATTCACAATTGCTTCAAAGAGAATAAAATACCTAGGAATCCAACTTACAAGGGATGTAAAGGACCTCTTCAAGGAGAACTACAAACCACTGCTCAGTGAAATCAAAGAGGACACAAACAAATGGAAGAACATACCATGCTCATGGATAGGAAGAATCAATATCGTGAAAATGGCCATACTGCCCAAGGTAATTTATAGATTCAATGCCATCCCCATCAAGCTACCAATGAGCTTCTTCACAGAATTGGAAAAAACTGCTTTCAAGTTCATATGGAACCAAAAAAGAGCCCGCATCTCCAAGACAATCCTAAGTCAAAAGAACAAAGCTGGAGGCATCACGCCACTTGACTTCAAACTATACTACAAGGCTACAGTAACCAAAACAGCATGGTACTGGTACCAAAACAGAGATATAGACCAATGGAACAGAACAGAGTCCTCAGAAATAATACCACACATCTACAGCCATCTGATCTTTGACAAACCTGAGAGAAACAAGAAATGGGGAAAGGATTCCCTATTTAATAAATGGTGCTGGGAAAATTGGCTAGCCATAAGTAGAAAGCTGAAACTGGATCCTTTCCTTACTCCTTATACGAAAATTAATTCAAGATGGATTAGAGACTTAAATGTTAGACCTAATACCATAAAAATCCTAGAGGAAAACCTAGGTAGTACCATTCAGGACATAGGCATGGGCAAAGACTTCATGTCTAAAACACCAAAAGCAACGGCAGCAAAAGCCAAAATTGACAAATGGGATCTCATTAAACTAAAGAGCTTCTGCACAGCAAAAGAAACTACCATCAGAGTGAACAGGCAACCTACAGAATGGGAGAAAATTTTTGCAATCTACTCATCTGACAAAGGGCTAATATCCAGAACCTACAAAGAACTCAAACAAATTTACAAGAAAAAAACAAACAACCCCATCAAAAAGTGGGCAAAGGATATGAACAGACATTTCTCAAAAGAAGACATTCATACAGCCAACAGACACATGAAAAAATGCTCATCATCACTGGCCATCAGAGAAATGCAAATCAAAACCACAATGAGATACCATCTCACACCAGTTAGAATGGCGATCATTAAAAAGTCAGGAAACAACAGGTGCTGGAGAGGATGTGGAGAAATAGGAACACTTTTACACTGTTGGTGGGATTGTAAACTAGTTCAACCATTATGGAAAACAGTATGGCGATTCCTCAAGGATCTAGAACTAGATGTACCATATGACCCAGCAATCCCATTACTGGGTATATACCCAAAGGATTATAAATTATGCTGCTATAAAGACACATGCACACGTATGTTTATTGCGGCACTATTCACAATAGCAAAGACTTGGAATCAACCCAAATGTCCATCAGTGACAGATTGGATTAAGAAAATGTGGCACATATACACCATGGAATACTATGCAGCCATAAAAAAGGATGAGTTTGTGTCCTTTGTAGGGACATGGATGCAGCTGGAAACCATCATTCTTAGCAAACTATCACAAGAACAGAAAACCAAACACCGCATGTTCTCACTCATAGGTGGGAACTGAACAATGAGATCACTTGGACTTGGGAAGGGGAGCATCACACACCGGGGCCTATCATGGGGAGGGGGGAGGGGGGAGGGATTGCATTGGGAGTTATACCTGATGTAAATGACGAGTTGATGGGTGCAGCACACCAACATGGCACAAGTATACATATGTAACAAACCTGCACGTTGTGCACATGTACCCTACAACTTAAAGTATAATAATAATAAATAAATTTTAAAAAAAAGATTACAATGTTCTTACAAAAGTAAAAATACATATGCTACTGGTTATAGCATGCACATAGCTTACAATGGTGTCAATGTCTACACTGACATGTTATAAAAATTAGGATAAAGCAATGAATGTCCATGCAAAATTGGGTTAAACAAATAATCATTTTTTGGCAAAATGACATTGAGTACAAGAATGCTACAAAATGCCGTTTGTCATAAATCAACATCTAGAAATATCTGAATATTTGAAGTAGTTTCTTTAAGACACTAGATAGAACCTATTATGATAATGAACTTATGCAACATAGTCATCTAAATTGTGATTTAACTTCATTTATATTTAAAATAAAAATGAAAATATTTAATGGAACATGGAATAACTTCGTTTTAAAGTTTTTAACAAAATGCAACATTTGAAAATAAAACCTACATAAAAGAATGTATTAAGTATGTGAAAGCAAGAGACTGCACAAATTAATTAATGAGAGCGTAAATGGTGCATATGATTTAATTTAGAAATTCTATAATTGCTGTTTGGAATATCTCCAGTTGTTTCAAAAGTCTTCAGATGGAATCCCAGCATTTTGGGAGGCCAAGATGGGTGGGTCATTCAAGGTCGCGAGTTCAAGACCAGCCTGGCTAATAGGGTAAAACCCTGTCTCTACTTAAAAAAATAAAAAATAATAAAAATAACTGGGCAATGGTAGCAGGCACCTGTAATCCCAGCTACTTGGGAGACTAAGCCAGGAGAATTGCTTGAACCCAGGAGGCAGAGGTTGTGGTGAGCCGAGATCGTGTGCTGCACTCCAGCCTGGGTGAAAGAGGGACACTCCACCTCAAAGAAAAAAAAAAGTCTTTAGATGGACCTGCTATTTTGAAATATTTATATTTAGTATGCAATATATTAAATATGTGTATTTGAAATGCACTCTAATTTTATACACATGTTTATGCATATGTATAATATATAACTGCAAATCCAATCTTTCTTTCAATATTTCTTACTTGTGGATTTTTGTATTATAAAAGTATTTGTTGAAGATAAGTTCTCTGAATGAAGACTAAGAAATACACATGTCAAAAATATACCCATAAAAACATTCTCCAAGAAACATATTTGGTTATGGGTTACAAGGAGAGAGTTTTCTTAATTAAAACTACTATAGGTCTACAGAGAAAAGTCAATTGCCATTTTTAACAATTTCTAATAGATTTAGCATGAAAAACAACCTTAAATAATATTGCTGGTAGCTTCATAAAAAATTAAAAGTATTAATTATATATATTTTTGAAAAGCCCATGTGACATAACTGACATTTAAGAATGGTTTGGCTAAAAAATTATTAAAGACAGTGAAAAGTACCATGAATAATTCTTTAGCTTACGTTACTTACGATAATAAATACCATAGTTTTTAAAAAGTTTTATCTAATACATTCAAATATTTTAATTTTGTAAGTATATGTATTTTTGAAAATGACCAAGTTATATAATATTATGAAGTTCATCAAAATAATAAAGCATCATAGATAGAAATAACTCAGTACTTCTCTCTTACTTTAAGCCTGATTTCCATCTTCTATTTCCTTTATGCTCAGCCATCTACCAAAATTGTGTGATTTGAGAAATCCAAGTTAGATTTCCTATTTGTGTTGCACCGCTTTTCTCTTTTCCCTTAGGTCCCTATATGTTCACCAAAGTAACAATTTCATTGATGTAATACTGACTGCCTTGCACATTGATTATGAGATAATACATGGCAGAGCCACCGTCTTATTCATCTTTCAAATCCAAAAGATCTATTAGACATTTCCATTTAGATGAAATGTCTTGAACATGCAAATCCATAGAAACAAAATGTAAACCATTGTTTGACACTAAATTCTAATGTACAAATATTTCTTGTTTGGGTGATGAAATGCTCTGTCTATTATAGCATAGAGTTGGAGGTGGAGCTAAACTGAGCTCGACTTGGGATGGTAACTGAAGCAATACTATTTAATCTGACAGCTGCCTCTGGTTCCATTTTCTAGGAAACACATTCACTTATAACTTAAATACACTAAAATGAGACAATATATTATATAATTTAGGAATTCTTTTATCAAGATACACAAAGAGTACAGATTACAGTTGCATTTCAAGCACTGGTCTAGCACAGCTCACATGGTAGCTAGTAAGTAAATATATGTTGAGTGAAGGAAAGCTGCCAAGAATTGGGAGCGTTTATCTGATAGAGTTGCTACCAATTGGATATATTACATAATAATCAGATACAAGAGAGAGTGCATGCATTGCCTAACAAGTTGAATAGGCGGTTAAGGTGAGCTTCAGAATATCTGGTCAAGTGAAAAATGTAAAGCTCTCAGCTACAAAGTTCTCACTGTTTGCCAAACCAGGTTGCCTGTTGTTGTCTTGACTTCTGAGACATGAAAAGTTGCAATGTCTTTTGGTTCACCTATGAGGTAAGTTATCACAAAACAATATTATGTTTTTGGTTCACCTATGAGGTAAGTTATCACAAAACAATCAAATCTTGTTTGATTTCTTTACAAATTTTAGACATGCAACGTAACTAAAGGTAAATATACAGCATTGAAGAATGTACCAATTCTTGCATTACTTTGATATTTAGCAATCTCTATTTTTCCAGAAACCAATTTTATGTCCCATACTCATCAAAGCTACTGTGTAAGAATTATCTGTTACATTTATTTGAGAATTGTTTTGCCTTTCGGTCATCTTTTCAATGTACATAAAATTTTACACATATGTATATAAATATACACATACATGTATATTTCAGTGGAAAATTACTAATATTAATGATCTAGTTTAACTTTTAAAGACAAAACTCTTCTAGGAAAACTTGACAACTTGTAATCTGACACAAGAGTCATTTGACATTTTTGTAAATGTATAATACAATAAAAATTAGGATGAAATTAGAATTATAATTATTGATAAGTTTTTGTTTATATGATGGCAATGACCTGTTATTTGCTTTGTATCTGAAATGTAAGGAATTATCCCATGAAAGCAACTCATGTATTATTTGGCTTTTTACATTCTAGTATTATGTTCATAAGCTTTGTGAAATTAAAAGAATTCTTTCTTTCTTTCTTTCTTTTTTTTTTTTTTTTTTTTAACACGGCTGCTTTCTTGAGGTTGTGATGCAAATATACTTGTATAAATTAACCTACAGTTTTACTTTTTAAAGTGTCTCAATTTTCTTTATTAAATAAATGATTATGAAGTAAGTTTCCAACCTAGGTAGTTACCTCTGCTGGTGCTATTTATTAATTTTCAAGGATGTGAGTTACTATTAAGTGTTTTCTATTTTAACCTGAAAAGCTCCATTTAATATTTTTTGTAGAGTAAGGCTACTAATGATAAATTCCTTTAGTCCTGTTTTTCTGGAAATGTAACAATTGTAACCATAAAGTCCTGAAAATACAGAGTAAATATTCATAACCTTGGAATAGGCAACACTTTCTTTGATATGTCTCCAAAAGCACAGCAATAAAAGACAAAATGGACTTTGTGGAAATTATACTTCTCATTCTGTAAACAATGCTATGAATTTCAAAAGACAATTCATAGAATGAGAGAAAATATTTTCCAACCACATATCTGATAATAAAAAAACTTATATCCAAAATACATAAAAAATTCTTTCAACACAACAGAATAAAGTCATATAACCCAATTTTTTATACGACAAGACCCTGAATAGAAATTTATTAAAAGAAAATATTCCAAAGGCCTATAAGCACGTGAAAAGATGCTCAATACCATTAGTCATCACGGAAGTGCAAATTATTACTACAAGATACCGCTTCATACCAACTAACATTAATATGATCAAAATGAGAGGAAATAACTAACTTTGATAAGGATGTGAATAAACTGAAGTCATCCATCGCTAATGAAAATGTTACATTCTACCACCACCTTGTAAAATAGTTTGTCGTTTCTAAAAAATGTTAAAAATAGAGTGACCATATTATATTGACCAGCAGTTCCACTCCTAAAAATCTACCTGAAAGTAATGAAAAGGCATGTCTACACAAAAACGTGTACATGAATGTTCAGAGGTGTACTATTTATTGTTGTTCAAAACTGGAAAGAAAACAAATGTTCAACTGATGAATGAATATCCAAAATGTTGTATAGCTGTACAATAAAATATCATTCATCAACAAAAGGATTGAAGTGCTGATACATGCTACAACATAAATGAACCTTCAGGCCGGGCGCGGTGGCTCAAGCCTGTAATCCCAGCACTTTGGGAGGCCGAGACGGGCGGATCACGAGGTCAGGAGATCGAGACCATCCTGGCTAACACGGTGAAACCCCGTCTCTACTAAAAAAGTACAAAAAACTAGCCGGGCGAGGTGGCGGGCGCCTGTAGTCCCAGCTACTCCGGAGGCTGAGGGAGGAGAATGGCGTAAACCCGGGAGGCGGAGCTTGCAGTGAGCTGAGATCCGGCCACTGCACTCCAGCCTGGGTGACAGAGCCAGACTCCGTCTCAAAAAAAAAAAAAAAAAAAAAAAAAAAATGAACCTTCAGAACGCTGTGCTAAATGAAAGAAACCAGATCAAAAGATCTATTAGATTATTCCACTTAGATGAAATGTCCTGAATAGGCAATGTAAACTACTGTTTGAAAGTAAATTCTAATATATAAGAGCTTATCTTGGGGGTGATGAAATGTTCTGAAATTAGATGGTAGTGTTTGTACAACCTTGAATATACTTAAACTACTGAATTATACACTTTAAAGGGGTATGTGTTACATTGTATAAATGATAGCTCAATAAAGATGTTACAACAAAAATACAATGTTGCAGTGTTCATTGTTAAAATGTCTGTGTACAAGTACATATATATCTTCTGGTATATGCTTGAGGGTAAAATTTCTTGGCTTGCTTTTTATCATATTGCAAAATTTTACTATCTGGTGCACTAAAAGAAAACTCTATGTATGTTTTAGCTCAGATGTAAGAGGTAAGGAGTATTACATTATATTACCTTGTCTCATCGTAGCTCTAATAGACTAAAAAGAACAAGTAAAATACATTTAGTGAATAAAACATGCAGAAAAAAGATAAATTATGAAATGTTATTGCTAAGAAGACAGACAAACTTTGATGAATGAAGGACTGAAAAAGATCTGTGATTAAGGAAATAAGCATGAAATAATTTTCAAATATAGTAATTATTATGTACTCAAATTAGCATGCATCTGAAACTAGTTTGCCCTAACATTATCTCTTTCTTTTGGTAAAATATACAAAGCAAGACTTTTTTATTTTAAAAATATTATATGAGAGCTACTAATGCAAAAAGAAAAATGTAAATTGCCTGAGAGTTTAGATCTGCCTAGCAAAGTTCACATGTCTTGCACACTTATTGAAATTAATTGATAGACAAGTTATATGAAATCACAACTTGATATATTAATGTCCAGCTTCACCCTACGTTCTGTAAAGAGGATACTTCAGACTCGAGCTGTCTAACACAACAGCCATTAGCACCTGCAGCTATTGAGCACTGAAATGTGACTTGTCTGATTAAGGAACTAATATTTTAAATGTCTCCATTTTGAAGGGTATATTTTAAAATAATCATGATTTTAAAAACAGAAATCAGGGGCCAGAAATGGGGACACTGGTGCCTGTAATCCCAGTACTTTCGAGTACTTTGGGAGGCTTAGGCAGGAGGATCAATTGATCTCAGGAGTTTGAGTCCAGATCTGCCAACATAGCAAGATTTTATCATTAAATAAATAAATGAAAAAATAAATTACAAGGTAATTTTTTAATTATTTTGAACTGAATGACACTGGACAATATAGTTATAGCAATATATAATTTGTGGAACTCAGTTAAAATATCACTTAAATAGAAATATATAGCTTCAAATGTTGTTATTAGGGGAAAAAATATGATTTAAAGTCAATGGCCTATCTTAGTAGGCTAAGAAAGGAAGCACAAACTAAATTGAAAATAGAAGTCATTTAAATTTTTCTATTGTATACCATTTAGATGAATACAATCTACTTGTATTTTAGTTCACACATTCTTGAAACAACTTTCATACATTTCACGACAGGTCTTATCTATATGTAACTAGAATACATAGCAGCAGAAACTTTTTTAAGACCTTTTTTTTCACTGCCACTTAAATAAGAACAATTCTGCTAGGCACAGTATTTATACTTTTATGACATTATCAGTTTTGTAAACATAAACTTGCATAGAAGAGCTGGTATGAACATATAAAGAGGCATTTTTATATACATATGAAGTTATATTACTCCTTTTCTGCACTGCTATAAAGAAGTACCCAAGTCTGGGTAATTTATAAAGAAAAGCAGTTTAATTGACTCACAATTTCACAAGGGGGGAGGCCTCAGGAAATGTATAATCATAACATAAAGTGAAGGGAAAGCAAGCACCTTCCTCACAAGGTAGCAGGAGAGAAAAGTGAGCAAAATGAGGGGAAATTACCTTATAAAACCATCAGATCTCATGAGAACTCACTCACTATCATGAGAACCAGCATGGGAGAAAATGCCCCAAGATCCAATTACCTCTCTCTCTTGACATGTGGGGATTATAATTCCAGATGAGATATGGGTGGGGACACAGAGACAAACCACGTCATTCTACCCCAATCCCTCCCAAATTTGAAATACTCACATTTCAAAACCAGTCATGCCATCTCAACACTCCCCTAAAGTCTTAACTCATTTCAGCATTAACTCAAAAGTCCACAGTTTAAAGTCTTATCTGAGACAAGGCAAATACCTTCTATCCATGAGCCTGTAAAATCAAAAGCAAGTTAGTTACTTCCAAGATAAAATGGAGATACATGCATTAGATAAATGCTCCTATTCCAAATGGGAGAAGTTGGCCAAAACAAAGGGGCTACAGGCTCCAAGCAAGTCTAAAATTCAGTGGGGCAGTCACTAAATCTTAAAGAACAAAAATAACCTCCTTTGACTCCATGTCTCACACCCAGGTCATGCTGATGCAAAGGGTGGGCTCCCACAGTCTTGGACAGCTCCACCTCAGTGGCTTTGCAGGGTACAGCTCTCATGGCTGGTGTTCAGTGTCTGCAGGTTTTTCAGGTGCATAGTGTAAGCTGTTGGTGAATCTACAGTTCTGGGGTCTGGAGGATAGAGGCCCACTTCTCACAGCTCCACTAGGCAATGCCCCAGTGGGGAGTCTGTGTGTAGGCTCCAACTCTACATTTCCTGTTTGCATTGCCATAGCAGAAGTTCTCCATGAGGGCTTCGTCCGTGCAGCAGACTTCATCCTGGGCATCCAGGTGTTTCCATACGTCCTCTGAAACATAGGCAGAGGCTCCCAAACCTCAATTTTTGACTTCTGTGACCTGCAAGCTGAAAACCACACGGAAGTCACCAAGGCTTAAGGCTTGCACCCTCTGAAGCAACAGCCCAAGCTCTACCTTGACCCCTTTTAAAGTCACAGCTGGAGCTGAAGAAGCTGCGATTTGGGGCACCATGTCCTGAGGCAGCACAGAGCAGAGGGGTCCTGGGTCCAGCCCAACAAACTATTTTACCATCCTAAGCCTCTAGGCCTTGGATGGAAGGGGCTGCCATCAAGATCTCTGACATGCCCTAGAGATATTTTCCCCATTGTCTTGTTGACTAATATTGGACTCCTCATTTCATATGCAATTTTCTGCAGTAGTCTTGAATTTCTTCCCAGAAAGTTGGTTTTTCTCATCAGGCTGCAAATTTCCCAAACTTTTATACCTCGCTTGCCTTTTAATCATAAGTTGCAATTTCACATTCTCTCTCTCACATTCAAAGTTCCACAGATCTCTAGGGTAGGGGCAAAATGCTGCAAGTCTCTTTGCTAAAGCATAGCACCAGTGACCTTTGTTCCAGTTCCCAAGAAGTTTCGTATTTCCATCTGAGACCACTTCAGCCTGAACTTCATGGTCCGTATCACTATCAGCATTTTGGTCAAAACCATTCACCAAGTCTCTAGGAAGTTCCAAACTTTTTCACATCTTCCTGTCTTCCTTCTGAGCCTTCTAGACTGTTCCAATCTCTACCTATGACCCAGTTCCAAAGTTGCTTCTACATTCTCAGGTATCTTTATAGCAGTACCCCAAGCTCCGTGGTACAAATTTACTGTATTAGTCCATTTTCATGCTGCTATAAAGATACACTTGATTGAGTAATTTGTAAAGAAGAGAGGATTAATGGACTCAGTTCCACATGGCTGGGGAGGTCTCAGGAAAGGTACAGTTATGGCAGAAAGTGAAGGGGAAGAAAGCACCTTCTTCAGTAGGGAACTAAAGAGAGAAGCCAGCAGGAAAACTGCCTTAGAAAACCATCAAGTCTCTTGAGAACTCACTCACTGTCACAAGAACCAGCATGGGGGAAACTGCTCCCATGATCCAGTCACCTTCCTCCCTCAGCACGTGGGGATTACAAATCAAGATGAGATTTGTAATACTAAAAGTAAGTAGAAAATGGTTACCCAAAGGAAAAAAATGTGGAAAATACATCCTAAAAAGGTGTTAACATAGTAGTTGCATCAGAGTACATTCCTCACCCCAAATAAGATACTGTGTGTCTCATTACTATAAGTTAAGAGGTAGAAGACAGAAATTTGAATTAGAATAGAGGTTTCCAGTTAAAATGTCTTACTCAGTGGTACTGGAGCAATTTAGGATGAAATATGGTCTTTGCTTCTCATTAACCTGCCATTTTGTTAAAGGCAGACACAGAATTAAGATGAAAATAATATTCTGGACTGTAATAAATTTTGGAGTCACAATACATTAAAATATATATATATTTATTGGCTGGGCACAGTGGCTCACTCCTATAATCCCAGCACTTTGGGAGGCCAAGACGGGTGGATCACCTGAGGTCAGGAGTTCGAGACCAGTCTGGCCAACATGGTGAAACCCCATCTCTACTAAAAATACAAAAATTACCTGTGTGTGGTGGCACGTGCCTTTAGTCCGAGCTACTCAGGAGGCCGAGGCAGGATGATCACATGAACCCAGGAGGCAGAGGTTGCTGTGAGCCGAGATCGCACCACTGCACTACACCATACAGAAATTGAATATAAGAGCAATATATATGCCAAAACAACACAAAGAATGTATGTGAGAGCAAAGCTCTCTCAGGCTAAGGTAATGACTTCACATGGGAGAGTAATAATTATAACAATATATTATTGGTTTGAAATGTTAAAAATGCGGTATTTATAACAATAGTGTTAAAAGTTAAGATGTATAGGGTAAACCTATACCAATCAGTAAAACACACAGAAACAAACTAAAATGAAACCCTCTAAATATAATGAAAAAAAGTTAAAATGCTACATTAGAAAATATCCACTTAATACAAAAGAAGGAATATATATATATACACACACAGACACATATACATATATATAGACATGAGATTTATAGAAAATAAGAAGTCAAATGACAAACATAAATCTGACATTATCAATAATTCCATCACATGTGAACTGATCAAGTCAATTAAAAGTCAGAGATTATCAGATTTGATAAAATAATATGATTCAACTGTACGTTGTCTACAAAAAGACACTTTAGATTCAAAGACACAAAGATTAAAAAAAGGACTAAACAAAAGAAATATATATCACACAAATCACAATCACAAGAAAGCTGAATGGGAATGAGTTATATAGCTAGTGTTAGACTACATGAATATGAAACAACAACAACAAAAAACAATTTTTAGTAATGAAGAGGAACATTTTGTAATTATAAAATAGTAAACCCATCAGGAAGGTAAAATTATAAACATATATACATCTATCAACAGAGTATAAAAATACATGAATTGAAAATTGACAAAAATCAAGGGAGTAGACAATTCAGTATATAAGTCAGAGATGTTAATAGCTCACTTTCAATAATTCATGTAAAAATTAGAGAGAAGATCAAGAATTAAACAGGAGACTGAAACCATACTGTAAGCCAACAGTATTAACAGACATTTAGGGAACACTAACAAAAGAATATACATTCTTCTCAAGTGCTCATAGACATGTGCCAGGATATACTGTGTGTTATATACTATATGTTAGGCCATTAAAAAAAAAAGGGGGGGGGGCAACCTAAGTACATTTCAATGGGCAGAAATAGTGCAAAGTATGCTCTACGACTACAATGGAATGAAATTAGAAATAGGAAACAAAAAAAAAAATCGAGAAGCTTACGAACATGTGGTAATTAAGCAACACCCTCTTAAATAACCTGTGAATCAAGAAAAAGTAAAAAATATAACCTTATGTGAATAAAAATGAAGACATAAGAAACAACAATTAATAAGATGTAGCTAAAGCATGCTTAGAGGAAAAAAAAAAACTATAACTGTAAATGTTTGTGTTAGTAAAGGGGAAAGATCTGAATAATAGAAACTTCCACAAAAAAATCAATGGAAAGAGAAGAGAAAACTGAACTTAAAGCAAAAATAACAAAGTAAATATTAAAGATTAGATCAGAAATTACTAAAATAGATACTAGAAGAAAAGAAGAGAAAACTTGATGAAACAAAAAGTTGATTATTCAAAACAATGAAAAAAAGGACAAACCTTTGATCATGATGAAAAGTGACAAAACTATTAGACCAAGAAAAATAGAGAGATGACTCAAATTACTAGAACCAGAAGCAAAAGAGGTGACATTACTGCTGCCCTTACATAAATACGAAGGATGACTAGCGAATACCATTAACAATCTTATTCCAGCACATTAGGTAACTTTAGCATAATTAAATAAACTAAAAAACGTAGAGTAAATCCATTCATTAAAAAAAATTGAGTTACTTAAGAACTTAATGAATTTGTAATTATTTATTATATTTATCAAAAATAAGATGATCTGAGACGTGTTTTTTCATTTTAATAAAAACTAGAATATTGGACAAAACATATGGGAAAAAGATTCAGTTGTTTGACAACAGGCAGCACAAGACGTGGTTTTTGAGAAAAGAGAAACAAGGTAAGCCCTATCATCTCCACAGATTTCATCTTGAATAAAGTTCTGTACTGCAATGCAGGGAGGAGGAACACAGGCAGAAAATGGTCATCTTGTTGAGTTGAGGAGACTGATGCAGTGATTTGGAGAAACCAAAGTAACTGAAACTTCTGATGAAAAATATCAGAGAAGACATTATGAAAGGTAAGAGATTCATAAACTTCTATAGAGTACTCTCTGATTGTTTTTCTAAATATTAATCTCTGCATATATAGGGTAAAATTCTATGAGCTCAGACAATTGCCAGGCAGCTATACGATGAACAATCCTCAGAGTTCACACTAAGATTGGAGACATTTGATTTCCATGTGACCCGAGTAAGGAGACCAGACTGAACACTTGCAGAATTCTTTAGAGACATCAGAAGACTTATGTCTTACAAGTAGGACTAAATAATTTCTAGATAAATGCCTACCTTATTAAAATGTGTGATAGCTTTTTAAAAACCTGCAAATTCTTCGAAATTTCTCCCATTAACAAGTGTGGACTGTGCCCACCATAAAAACTTTTCTATAATCAATATAATGTAGCCTTAGTAGCTCACTTATAACAAAAACGTAGCACACATGATGAAAAAAAAACCTTGTTTCCTTGGTATGTTCACTCTATCTAGGGGTAACCTAGACATGTAAGACGTTTGACTAATCTGGGACCATCATGCCAAAGAGGCCACATCTAGATACTTCAAGTATCAATCTCAGTTGATTCCCCAACAGAAACCCAGCCATATGAGTGAGCTAACTGGGATGTCCAACTAAAAAGACTCCCCAAAAGAATGCAACCCTGAGCAACATTTGCAAAGATTAAATGAGTAAATTAAATTAATAATTGCACAACTGAATCATTTCTGAATTTCAAGCCAACAGAAGCAATGAGTATAATAAAATGGTAATTTTATACCACCAGATTTAATTTTTTATGTGAAAGCAAGCTTATTAGGAAAGTAAAGGGATAAGGGAATGGTTGTTCTATAGGCAGAGCAGCCCACTACATTTCAGAGGGTTTTGTTATATAGCAACAGAAAATGAAACAATGTGTAAATATGAGCCTTGAAAGTATCAAGTTAATGAGTTGATTGCAAGTAACGCCATGGCAGATTTTTAAAATCTCTAATAATACTTAAATAAAGTAAACATATCTAGCATTTGACAATGAACAAATGGTACCTGACATCCAAAAATTACTAGACATACAAAGGAGCAGGAATATTTCACTTATAAGCAGAAGAATCTGTTAATAGAAATAGACCCGAAAATATCAAGCATGGTGAAAAAAAGCAGGTAGGAGCTTTGAAACATGTATTATAAATATGCTCAATATATTTTTTTAAAACATAAATAAAACAAGGAAAAAAGATGAGCAGTAAAAGAAGATAACCAACTGGCATTTCTGAAAAGAATAAATACATACGTGAAAATAAAAATTTTAGTAAATAGACTAATGATAAAGGGAAAAAATGAGTTTGAAGACAATGGCAATATAATCCATCCAAACTAAAACTCAGAGAAAAAGTAATGAACAAAGTGAATACATAGTGACCTGTGAAACTATACCAAGTAGTCAAACATATGTTAAATATTATTTAAAAAAAAAGTAAATGGCAGAAAAATATTTGAAGAAATATGGCCAAAATTTTACACATTTATTGAAAAATATAAACCTACAAAACAATCCCAAGCATGATAAACAGCAAGAATTGAAAATGAAGAAACTTCACAGGGAAATCATTTCTTAAATCATAAAAGGAAACATTTTAAAAACACCCACCAAAAAACAAACACAAATTATATATAGGAGAAACGTAAGAGCACATATATCTCATTAGAAACTACATAAGATGAATTCAATAGAATTTTATCAGAGAAAAAATGAAAGTCTAGTTACAGTTTATATTGAGATAAAATCTTCAAAAATAAAATGTAAAGATATTTTTGGATAGACAAAAGCTAAGACCATTTTTGTAAGAGTTTTTGTAAGAGTTTTAATACAAGAAATAATTAAATAATTAAATTTATTAGATAAAATGTAATTTATATGGACACTTGGATACATACAATGATGAGGACAAAAATGGCGAATGTGTGGTTGAATATAAAATATTTACTTTCCTTTATAAATTTGTACTGCTTAAAGCAAAAATAATTTACTGTTGTATTTATAAAATATGTATGACAGCAGTGATATAAAGGATATGGAGGGAGAAAAGAAAGTATATGGCAATGCAATATTACTTTAAGTCAAACTATGAGAAGTTAATGATGCATATGCTAAACCTTAAAGCAACTATTAAAGCAAAGTGAAAAACCTAAGGAATTGTAAAGACAAATTGGAATGCAAAAAGAAGGCAGAGAAAGAGAAAATAAAAAACAACAAATGGAACAAATAACAAAAATTTGCCAGGTAAATGATCGAAGCCAACCATACCAAGAAATACACTAAATGTAAATGCTCTGGAACACAAAAAATATGTTGAGATTATCAGTTAGAAACAAACATGACCCAACTTTATACTACCTATAAGGTAAAAACTAAATATAGAGATATAAGTTAAAAGTAAAGAATAAAAAGAGATGAATCATTTCAACACAAAAAAATTTAAAAGCAACGAGGTTATACTAATATTATGCAAACAAAATTCAGAACAATAAGCATGATAGGTATAAAAGGGCATATTTTATAATTTATAATGCAAATTGTAACATAATAAAGAAAGCAATTCATCAAAAATATTGTGTTTTAAATGTGTAGGCATGTAATGATACTTTCAACATACATGAAAAACAGACAAAAAAGCAAACTCGCAGAATTAAAAGAAGAAATAGAAAAATCCACAATTACATTTGTATAATTCACAACTCTTTACTCACCAATTGGTAGAACATGTATAAAGGACATTAATAATAATGTACAAATACTGTTTGTATTTTTAAAAGGGTATTTTAAAAACACTATTTGCCCACATTTTCTATTTAATATATATACAACATATACAACATTACATCAACAAATGTAGACTATAGATCCTCTTTAATTACATATAGAATATTAATCAGTATAGGTAATAAATTGAGCCATCAAAGACATTATAATGAGTTTAAAAATAATAAAAAATTGCAGTGTGTGTAGTGTACCGTGACTATAATGGAATTAAAATAGAAGTGAAAAACAAAAAACAAAACAAAAACAAAAAACACTGGTGAAAAATCCCAGACATTTGAAAATGAAAAATACAATTCAAATAAGTCATGTTCAAAAGTAAATGGCAAATAAAATCTTTAAAATATATTTTGATATGAATGAAAATAAAAACATGCATATCACAATGAGATGCAGATAAAGCAATACATGGAGAGAATTCTACAGTTTAACATTTGAACTTTAAATAGGTGTGGCCTCTTTCATGACCAACTGTACTAGGACATGTTATATATTGAAATGTGTATTCATAGATTCTGGCATATGCAGGTGTCCTGGGACCAATCTGCTGGAGATATGGAGAGCTGACCATGTAAGATTTAAAATAGTTGCAACTCTACTTAAGGACTGTATTCTAGAACCAAATATGTGTCTCTCATTTGTTAAGATAATTTATTATGTAAAGAATAACCAGAATTGGTAATATGCCTCTGCACCAGAGAATAAGACCTGAGGGAGCTAAATGTTTACTTAGTTCACTATAAAAAATTAAATAATCCACAAAATACCATCTCTGAGCTGAGATAGTTTGTGTCTAATCAGTATTGTCACTCTTTCGTACAGGTCCCAAATTGGAGTGGCTCAGTAATCTGAAGCTGTGCCTAGACTGCCTTGTGGAAAGCATTGTTGTTTTCATCCCTTTATTTTTCTTTAAACCATTTGCCATTTGTCCCAAGAATACGCACCAGCTGCATTTGCAACTGCAGCATTTACCCCGAGATAAGATGTTTCCATGAAACATCTTACTTTGATAATTATTTTTGCATTGCATTGCATTAGTATATTGACTCTGGAAACAAAAGACATCATTATATTTATAGCATCCTGTTTTTAGTAGTAGTATTTTCATTTACAAAATATAGTAATTCTTGATCACCAAAAATGTCAACTGCTAGAAAATGTAGCATTCCTACTTGTGATGTTAACATTGTTCTTGAGCAGTTGTTGGCCAAAGATTCATTTGATGAATCTGATGTTCCAAAAGAGTTGATTCTGATGATTCTGACCTTAGTTCTGTTTAGAAATAAGTCCAAGAAATTATATTTTATTTCTACATTGAAAATCTGTCATATTTGCTTCAGCCTCAAAGAGCAAGTTTATGTAAAACCAAATGAGTGCTGTCAGTGAATTGTACTTTTGTGTCTAAATGGAAAATTGGTTAAAGCTAAATACACTTGTTGCTGGAGAGAGCGTACTGTTTCTCAGCAATTTCTTAATATAATCACAACTTCATATCTATGGTAGAGCAGAGTGGACATTACAAAATCTGTTAACCAATGCATTCAAGTGTAGAAACAGCAGAGGTAATGAACTTGTTTAGAAGCCTGGGCATTCAGCTAAAATAAGTTGGTAGTAAGTTAGCCAAGAAATAACCATGACATGAAATAAAATAAAGACAACGAGGACAAAGGAGACTAGACAGGTTTCAGAGAGATTTAGAACTCTGATGTAGTAAGACTTAAGGATTAATGTATTATTAAGAATGAGTGATAAGAAAGTATATAAAGTAACTTTGGTCTTTCTGTCTTAAACCACTAAATAAGAGATACAAGGTGAAGAATAGTGTTAGAAAAATCAGGAATTCTTTCCTGTGCTTCTGGAAATGCACCAAGTATTGACATGTTAGAATTAATAGCAAATATCTCTTTAATTGACAAAATTTAACTGAACACAAGTTGAGCCTATTTTTAATCTTACTAATGTTACAGAAGTCTATTTAATGCTGTTCCAGCTCAATTTTATTTACCGTCAAAAATCTTCCTTTGAATTTATAAAATGTACCACTTCATACTCTTACAGATTTACTGTATTGTCTTGCCTCACTATCCTTTAATCTTTTGTCTTTTACTTGTCACACTTATCTTTTCCTATTTAAAGTGTGTATGTGTGTGTGCTTATATACTTTAACCTGAATACACGATTATAGGAATGTCAGGAAATAGTTCTATATCTGAATATCTGTGATTTAATATTTATATCCCTTGCAATGCTTTCTCAGTGGATTTTAATACACTTTGTTTAACAAATGGCTGAGTAAATGAATAATGAATCTTCTATCAGGAGAATACAGAGAAAAAAAGGACATTGCATGCTGTAATCAACAGACATTTAAATAAAAATTTGTGATGAATAACTTTCAACTAGGTGTGGTTTCAGTCCCATATAACATCTATATATTTTTATAATAGCTACAAAATTACCCTTAGGTAAATTATTCAACATAAATGGTTAATTATTACAAACAAATTTAAATAAAGATATTTTCTCTATTTAGGCATATGTCTTGCTTCTCAAATGATAATTACTGAAATCTTTCTAACAGGATAAAATTTCTAGACAGTATTCATGTATACCTGTACTAAATAAATATATTCTCTTTGAAAATTAAAAAAAAAAAAAACTTAACAATAAAATCAGTTGATAAGCTTTGAAGAAATTATTTTGAATAGAAATTTTTCAGAAGAGAAATTAGCAAGAGTTCTTTTATTTGTTATGTTGCTTTTTTAATATTTATAAATATGTACTTAATCTAAAAATTATTTGTTAAATATATATGGAAAGAGTAAGCTACTAATATTTTGAGTAATGGGATTTAAGGCCATAAATTTAAACATACAATTTCCAGTAGAAGTAATATAAACTTGTATGCTCTTGCATGGGAATTTCTGTGATGGTGAAAATGTTTCATATATGTGCTGCCCTGTGTAATAAAAAGTTAATCTCCAGCTAAATATCCACATGTGGTTCATAACCATCATATAGAAAAGTAAAGGAAAGATGAATAAATTTTAGTCAATATATCATCTAAAAATGAATCATCCACTTTTAGATTTTTATAATAAGAAATTATGACAGGGATCATAAAAGACTAGGTTGGGAGAGCCAGTCTTTTCACAGGATATGTAAATGGCACACCTCGTTCAACCAATCTGCTGGACCCTATGTAAATCAATCACTGCCTCCTCAGGCCTCTGTATGAAATTGATTGTGTTCTGTCCCAAAACTGGAGACCCTCTCAGGGCTGTCCTGCTTTCTCAGCATGAGGAAGCGTTCTGTCTCTCTCCTTCTTTGTCTATTAAACTTTCCACTCCTACACCCACTCCTCGTGTGTCCATGTCCTGAATTCTTTCTCACACGAGACAAAGAGCCAGGGTATATACCCCAGACAACGGAGCTGTTTCAGAACCAACAGGCAAGATAGATAAATAAAGGACATCCAAACTGGAAAGAAAGAAGACAAATTGTTCCTGTTTTAAGGCGACATTTAAAAGTAAATTTGAATGTAAAATCAAGATACACAAATCGGTAGCATTTGGAAAGCCAAGAGGAAACTATCTGAAAAAGAAATGAATAATTAAATCCCATTTAAAATAGGCACAAAAATAAAATATCTAAAAATAAATTCAACCAAAGAAGTGAAAAAAAATCTCTACAGTAAAATTTAAAACACTGGCAACAGAAATTAAAGAGAACACAAAAAATGAAAAAGTATTTTATGTTCATAGATTGAAAGAATTTAATATCTTTAAAATATCAGTGCTGCTAAAGTGATCTACATATTCAGTGCATCTGGATCAAAATAACAATGACATTCTTCACAAAAATAGAAAAAAATTCTAAAAATTTTAATGAAAATGAAAGTTTCCAGATAGCCAAAGCAATCCTAGGCAAAATGAACAAAGCTAAGGTATCATGCTACCTGACTTCAAAATATACTTCAAAACTATAGTAAATAAATGGTATGCTACTGGCATAAAGACAGATACATAGACCAAGGGAAATAACAGAGGTCCAATAAATAAATCCACCTAGTTACAGTCAACTCTTTTTGGACAAAAATGTCAAGAACACACAATGGGTAAAAGACACTCTTTTCAATAAAATATATTGGAAAAACTGGATATTCACATGCAGGTGAATTCAAATAGATGTTCATCTCACACCATGTCCACATATCAACTCAGAGTGGATTAAGGACTTGCAGAAAAAATTTGAAACTGTAAAACCACTAGAAGAAAACATAAGGGAAATCTATATGGAAAAAGTTGTCTGGACAATTTTTTTTTGATTTGTTTGTTTTAATATGATCCTAAAAACAAATATAACAAAAGCAAAATTAAACAAATAGAATTATATCGAACTAAAAAGTTTGTGTACAGTAAAGAACATAAACAGATTAAAGATATATTTTTATAGCAGAGAACATCAACAGAGTAAAGAGACATCTTACAATATCAGAGAAATTATTTCTAAAGCACATATCTGAAAAGGGGTTCATATCCAACATGCATAAGAAACTCAAATAACTAAACAATAAGAAAACAACTCAATAATGACAAAGCATCTGACAAAACATATGACTAGCCATCACATATATTAAAATAAAAACCACAGTGAGATATCACTTCATACCTGTGGGAATAGCTATTATTAAAAAGATGAAAGATAACAAGTGTTGATAATGATGTGGAGAAAAGGAAACCCTTATGCATTGTTTGTGGAAATATAAGTTAGTATAACTATTGTGGAAAACAGTATGGATGTTCTGAAAAAATTAAAAATAAAACTACCATATGATCCATCCATCCTACTACTGGATATATATCCAAAAGGATATGAAACGAGCATATCAAATGGATGTCTGCACTCTCATATTCATTGTAGCATTATTCACAATCTCCAAGATATAAATTCAACCTAAGTGTCTATCAAAAATAAATTGATAAAGACTATTTGGTATATATACACAAGGCAATAATGTTGAATATTATTACATATGTTGATTGATGTCTCATGTCTCCTAAAATGTTTAAAATCAAATTGTACTCTGACGACCTTGGGTACATGTCATCAGGACTTCCTGATGCTGTGTCACAGACATGCGTTCTCAACTTTGAAAAATAAACTTTCTAAATTAACTGAGACCTGTCTCACATATTCGGAGTTCACACAGACTTCAGTAAAATGTAGCTGTCGTGACATTATGCCAGAGTATCGACTGTCATTTTGTACTGCCAATATGAACGTACATGTAACACATCAGAGATAATATTGACAAATTATTAAAATTAATAGGTTAATTTTAGTAAAATTACTTTATAGTTACTCTAAATATAAATTATAAACAGAAATGAATAAATAATAATTTTAAAAGGCTATTTACAATATTATCTCCAATTTCCAAAAAGTAGAAGTAAGTATAAGAAAAATTAATAAGAAAAAAATTTCATGGGTGTATATTAAATCATACCTAAAAATTGACAGATATATCTATTAATTAGTTGGAAACTTTAATGATGTACATACCTAATTTTCCTAAGTGGATTTGTATAGTCAATTAAAATCTCTTCTACCTCAGTTTATTTTGAAGAAATTAAAAAGAATGATTATTTTAAATAAATCAATAGACTAAAAAAAATTACATTGGAAAAAAGGATCAAATTATAAAGAAAAAGAAAATAATCTGAAAGGTTTATCTCACCAGATTACAACACTTTGATAAGTACTTAACATACATGCAATAGTAGAAAAAGAGACCAATGATATGGAACCAAGAATTCAGAAACAGACTCATCAATAACAAAACAGAATCCAAGTACTTATTGTCTACACAATAGTCATTTATACTCAAGGACACACATATGCATTAAGTGACTAGATTTTTAAATATCTCACATAAATGGTAATAAATAGAAACCAGAAATTGTTATGCATATCCTGGACAATGTAGACTTTAAGAAAAAAACTGTTAACTTTTTTATCCCTAGTTTTGTTAAAAAGTTAGACCCCTGATTTCACCACTACACAATACATCTATGTAACAAAATTACATTTGCACCCCACGATTTTACACAAAAATTTTGCATCTAAAATACAAATTTAAAACATCTACAATTTAAATATTGCTAGTAAATCAATTATTGGAGTTAATATTTTAGAGATAAGGGTAACAAATAACATATTAGGCATTATATATTTCTGTAATATTTTGTAGGCATTATTTATTACAAGTTAGTTGAAAAATAAAAACTGTTATAAAGCAATTATTCTCTTTTTAGACAATGTTACTTTTTTCATCTTCTATGTATGTTAAATATACTCATAATTTTAAAATGCAAATGTTTGAAAACTCTTCAATATTGATGACATTCTGAAAAATTAGTCAGCAATGACACTGAAGGATCTGCCATTCTGTGCTTTGGAGGACGGTGACCCTCTTCTCACAGCACCACCAGATGGTGCCCCAGTAGGAACTCTATGTGGAGACTTTCACCTCACATTTCCCTTCTCCACTGCCCTAGCAGAGGTTTTGCATTTGGGCCCTGCCTCTGCAGCAAATGTCTGCCTGGGGATCCAGGAGTATCCATACATATATTGAAATCTAGGCAGAGGTTCACACATCCCAATTCTTGACTTCTGTGCACTTACATGCTCAACACCACATGGAAATTGCCAAGGCTTGGGGCTTCCACCTTCTGAAGCTGCAGTCCAAGCTCCAAGTTGGCCCCTTTCAGCCATAGTTGGAGTGGCTGGGACACAGGGTACCAAGTCCCTAGGCTGCACACAGCACAGGACCCTGGGCCTAGCCCATAAAACCATTTTCTGCTAGGCATCTGGGCCTCTGAAAGGAGGGGCTGCCTTGAAGACCTCTGACATGCCCTGGAGACATTTTCCCCATTGTCTTGGAGATTAACATTCAGCTCCTCCTTACTTATGTAAATTTCTGCAGCTGGCTTGAATTTCTCCTCAGAGAATAGTTTTTTGTGTTTTTTTTTGTTTTGTTTTGTTTTTTTGTTTTCTTTTCTATCACATTGTTAGACTGTAAATTTTCTGAACTTTCATGCTCTGTTTCTCTTATAAAACTGAATGCCTTTAACCACACATAAGTCACCTCATGAATGCTTTACTGCTTAGAAATTTCTTACACCAGATACCTTAAATCATCTCTCTCAAGTTGAAAGTTCCACAAATCTCTAGGGCAGGGGCAAAATGCCACTAGTCTCTTTGCTAAACCATAAAAAGAGTCATCTTTGCTCCAGTTCCCAACAAGTTCCTCATCTCCATCTGAGGCCAGTTCAGCCTGGATTTCATTTTCCATATCATTATCACCATTTTGGTTCAAAGCCATTCAGCAAGTCTCTAGGAAATGCCAAACTTTCCCACATTTTCCTGTCTTCTTCTGAGTCCTCCAAACTGTTCCAACCTCTACCTGTTACCCAGTTCCAAAGTTGATTTGACATTTTCAGATATCTTTTCAGCAACAACACACTCTGTTAGTACCAATTTATTGTATTAGTTCATTTTCACACTGCTGATAATGACATACTCAAGACTGGGAAGAAAAGAGGTTTAATTGGATTTACAGTTCAATTAACTTACATGTCTGGCAAGGCCTCAGAATAATGTTGGGAGTTGAAAGACACTTCTTACATGGTGGCGGCAAGAGAAAATGAGGAAGATGTGAAAGAGGAAACCCCTGAAAAAACCATAAGATCTCATGAGACTTACTACCACTAGAACAGTGTGGGGAAAATCGCCCCCATGATTCAAATTGTCTCCCACTGGGTCCTTCCCACAACACATAAGAATTATGGGAGTACAACTCAAGATGAGATTTGGGTGGGGACACAGAGCCAAACCATATCGCAAACTAAAGCTATTAGTAAACTATTACAGATGTTCAAAAGATGGATATGTAACGTATCCTAAACTTTCAAGGCAAGGTTAAATCATTCTGAGAACTTCAGAAAAATGTATGGGAAAAGGTGATGGTCAAGATGGAAATGCCAGAATGGAAGTAAAAACAGTCACATTTTTATGCTATTTTAAGAAATGTCATCACCTGAAGAAAACAATTAATAATTAATTTTTTCTTCCTAGAAAATCTGTTAAATTGGTTATATAAACAAATGCTTTAAGATATGAAAAATATAATAGTTAATCTTTAGCAGCTCATCATACCCTCTACTAACATGAAGCTTTATGATGAGATCTTTAAAAAAAAAAAAAAGAGGACTCCTATCACTGATTTTTATTACTACTAATACCTTAACATACTCTCCCCATCCCTTTCTATCATTCTTTTACTAACAGTTGGCAAAAGGAAGTTGATCAGAAAAATATCTATTCAGATATTGATAGAAGAGGAATTCTACTGAATATTATTTTATTACGATTCAGAATGCAAGCAAATGACTGATACAAAAACTATTAGGGGTAATTGAGTTCACTGGAAATCCATAATAAAATAATATTAGCATTTTAATATTAGCATTTTATAGTTTTCCTTGTAGAGATTTTTTACCTCCTTGGTTAAATTTCTTTCTGGGTATTTCTTTAGCTATTGTGAATGAAATTGCTTTCTTTATTTCTTTTTCAGCTCATTTGTTATTGGTTTATAAAAATACCACTGGTAGTTCTGTGTTGATTGTGTATTTTGCAACTTTACTGAATTCATTTATCAATTCTAAGAGTTTCTTGGTGGAATCTTTAGGTTTTTCTATATATAAGATCATGTTGTCTGCAAAGAGAGACAATTTGACATTCTTTTTTCCAATTTGGAAGCCTTTTATTTATTTATTTATTTATTTTTTCTTGCCTGATTGCTCTGGCTAGGACTTTCAGTACTGTGTTAAATAGGAGTAGTGAAAGTGGGCATCCTTATCTTGTTCCAGTTCTTAGAGGGAATGCAGTGTCTCAATTAATGTACAAGAGCTGCTTTGGGCTGCGGAGAGTATATGTAAGGTCATAGTTTTGTAAGGCATCTTGCCTAATCCATAAGGTTTTGTTTTTGTTTTCAGTAAAAAGGGTGATGTTTTGTCAGGTGTTATTAAAGAAAGCAGCCATCTGCTTAGCAAGAGCCTCAACCTGTAATTCTACATCCATGGTCGCCCCTGGGGGAAAATATGGCTAGTGGATAAATCCACCAGGATGCCCGTTTCTGTGGTGCCTGGTCTTTATACTTCCCAGGTGGTAGGGAGAGTGTCTAAATGAGGAAGAATGTATCTTGGTGGGTAAGGTCAACCCCAGCTACATCTGGAAGTCCACTTTTAGGGTAAGGCCAATCATGCGTGCTGCAGACCCAGAACCAATTCCAGGGGAGAAGGATAGACCCCACCAGGTAGATGAGAGCTACTCTGCCACTTTAGCCACACCTTGTCAATCAGTTGGAATGTTTGGTTACATTGTTGGTGAGGAAGCCATTCCATATTATCAGTGATAGTTTGGAGTGTGCTGCTATTATGTCTCCTGATGCATAGTGGTGCACTGCTATTAGACATCATATGCCATCATGTGTGGTATATCCTATGGTGGGAGTGACATTAAATTGTTTATAGACCAGATGAAAAGATGTTTCTTTGTTTCCTCAAAGGTGGGGAACTCATGGTGAGTGGTACTATAATTATAGAAGGGCAATAAATGAGAACTCTAATCCTAAGTATAAAAATAACTCCAAGTTCTCTGGTTAATGGCTCGTATACACCATAAACAGCCTATGGTGGAAAAAAAAAAAAAAAAATGGTAGTTTCCAATAGACCCAACAGTAATTTTTAATTATGGAGGGAAGCTACCATCTGGCCCATTCAGTGAAAATGTTAGCTTTAAGAAAGATAAAGAATGTACTTGTGACTATAAAATTAATTAGGAACTTTGTGGTAACAAAAGGGTACTACTTATCTATATGATTTTTCTTTGTTACGAACTTTAGATCTTCTCTTGGCTCACCTGACCAAGTGGGCTAGCTGTGTGAGGTATTGCATTGAGGAGGAGCTGTCTTTACCTGAATATGAGGTAACCATGGCTTGATTCCAGCCTGTTTGTCAGAGAAATGAGTGGTCAGCAGCACCTTATGAAGTCCCGTCGACTCTTTGGCTAACTGCTGGTCTGGTCCTTGGTTTTTGCAGGACTATATAGAACCATATTACCTGGGCAGAAAAGGTGAAGAGGTTTATCCATGGGATATGAGGCCCTGGAAAGAGCAGATGCATCATTAGTAATGTATGCCCCAGCTGTTGTACATATTGCTTAATTTTTGATTTGTTTACTAGATCTAAAGGTGGAATTCCCACAAATTCTGGATAGGTCTCCCAAAAATTATTTTTAAAGGGTTCAACCAAAGCTCCCTTTGCAGTACTCTTCTGACCTGGAGTAAGTCAATGGGCAAAACTTTATCCCAGCTTAAATCTGTTACCTGACAGAGTTTTGTCATCATCTTCTTTAAGGTGTGATTATTTTCTCCATCTTTTCCATCAGCTGTGGTCTCTATGATGAATGTAACTAGGATTTGACCTGAAAAGCTTGACTTACCTTTTATGTAATTTCAGAAATTTTAAAAAGGGCAATTATCACTTTGTATTGAGTGAGAAAGTCTGAATCAAGGAATTATTTCCTTCCATAAAGTTTTATCTACTACTGTGGTCCTTCCAAACTTAGTGAAGTAAGACACATTCTGAAAACGTGTCTACAAATGTAAGTAGGAAATTTTACTTTCTCCTTGCCATTAGAGTGAAGTCAACCTGCCAGTCTCTAAATGGACTCATTCTCTTGCATTTCACTATTTCCCTTGGGAGGAGTAAATAATTCCTTTATAATAATTTTTGGCATGCAGATAACATCTCTGTGTGATTTTATGGACTGTTTTTTTGAATATGATGTTGTCTAAGATATGGCCACATCAGGTTAACCGAAATCTCCTTTCCACAGTGTGTCTCCTCGTGTAAGTGTGTTACAATTCAATATACCAAGCATTCAGGGAGCAAAATCACCCCATGAACACTAGCTCCAAGGTGAGCTAGGGTCTGTGTCAGCAAAACCCCGGTTGCAGGCACACTCTTCAATCCACACAATATAATGAGGCTTGAAGTCTGATAAACATAAATGGGGTATTGAGAGCACTGAGTATTTATACTCAACTCCCCAACAACTTGCTTTGCAGCTCTTTCTGCTGCTTGATTCCCCTTGGTTATTTGTGAGTCATCTTTGTGATGCTCTATGTAGTAACTAATAGCAACCTGGGCCAATAAAGCAACTGCTTTCAGCAGGGTGAGAATCTCCATCTATGTTTAATATCCATATTACTGAGGTCAGGAGGCCTCTTTCCTTTCAAATGGCCCCGTGAGCATGCATTACCATAAATGTGTGCTTAGCAACAGTGTAAATCTTTAACTGCTTTCCATATGTCAGTTCTAATGGTCTGGTAAGAGCAATTAATTCAACTTTTTGTGCTGAGGTGCCAGTAGGGAAGGACATGGGTCTCTATTATCTTATCTCCAGTCACCATAGCATAGTCTGCTTGGCATCATCCATTTCCCATGAAGTTTCTTCTATTGGTGTAAAGCTCCCAGTCTAGAGCTTTGGTCAGACAGGTCTGACTTTCTTGAATTAAATGATCAGGAATTTCCAGACAATTGTGTTCTAGTTCATGGTCAGGATCAGTGGTCGGGAGCAAGGTGGTTGGGTTTAGCTCCATGGTTGCTTGCAAAGTTACATCTGGGACATCCAGAAGGATGGCCTGGCCTAGTATTTGTCCATTCATGCTGAAGTAAGCCAAAAGCCTCCCTTTCTGTTCCAGTAAGTTTAGCAACCAATGAGGTACAAACACAGTGATGCATTGTCTCAGGATAAATTCCTCTGCCTCCCATAGAATCCCACAGGTGGCAGCAACAGCCCAGAGGCGGGGGGGATATCCTTTGGTGGATTGATACAGCTTTCTGGAAAAATAAGCTATAGGTTTTAGGGTGTCTTCTAGCATTTGAACCAGTACTCACAGCCCTATATATCATTTTTTCTCATGGACATGAAGCTTGAATTCTGAGGATTTGGTGGTCACAGCAATAGGGCTGACATCAACTTTTCTTTCATAGTATCAAACAGCTGTTGGAATTCTGCTAGGTAGTGCAGGAGTTCAGAGTCCAGTCTTCTAAAGGCCTCATAAAGAGGCTTAGTCATAAGTCTAAAGTTGGGGATCTGAAATCATCAGAAGCCTGTCGTGCCGCCAAATCCTCATAGTTTTCTTCTGTTCTTGGGGGCCTTTATAGTTTCTACCACTTGTTTACTAATGGACATTAGGCTTTTCTTCCCCAGCCTTAATTGAAACACAAGGTAGGTCACTTCTGGCTTACTAATTTGAGTCTTGTCAGGGGACACCTTGTATTCACACTGTGCTGGATGATTTAAAATCAAGATGGTATTAGACAGACATTTTTTTATAGCTTAAGTTTGCTATCACCTAATCTTACACATATTGCGATAGTACTCCTTCATCTAGTTGTAAGTTTCTTAAGTCTTTTGCAAATATTTCACCAGAACAGTGGGTAAGTTTTTAAATCCTTGAGGCAACACTGTTCATCAATATTGGAAAATCATCTTTCTTTCTGGGTTTTGCCATTTAAAGGTAAACAACATGTGGACTTTTTCCTCAACTGGAATCCAAAAGAAAACATCCTTTAAGTCTCATACTGAAAAACATCCAAAACTACCAGGTATGGCAGTCAATAAAGGATATGGATTGGGCACAGTCAGATGAATATCTTGGTCTATTTTACTGACAGCTCTAAAATCTTGTAAAAAGTAATATTCACTTGTGCATGGCTTTTTCAGAGGGAGGATGGGGTGTTACATGGAGATCTGAAGGGGCAAATCAGCCCATTCTCTAGAAGTTTTGCAATATAGGCTGAATTACCTTTAAAGCTTCTCTCTTTAGTGAATATTGCTTTTATGGGGTATCTTTGCCCCTTCTTTGGTCTCTATATGCACTGGCTGTAAATTTCTAACTTTGCCTGGAGTCCCATCTGCCTATATGCAATTACTGACTTGTTCATAATTTTCCGAGGAGAAGAATATTTTTCCTTTTCATCCTCAGGACAAGTGAGAATCATCTACAGCCATAGTGCCTGTGCCAGTGGGAAATGTAAGAGTAATTGCTGTATCTCTGGAGAAGTTACTTGAGCACTTATTTTGCAAGGCAAGTCACATTCCAAGAAAAGAATTGGACATTCTGGTATATGAAGAAAACTGTCTTAATTACAAGTCCCCAGATAACATTCCGAGGGTTGTAAAACATATTTTTGCCGCATTTCACCTACAACCCTTGTCAAAGACATAGTCATCTTAGTACCCTGTGCATCTGGGGTGTTAAGGACTGAATAAGTCACTTCAATATTAACTACAAAGTCAATTAGCTTGTTCCACACTGCAAATTTTACTTGAGACTACGATGTGAAAGTTTTAATTGGCTCCAAAACGTTCAGGGAAGCTCCTGTGCATCATCATTCTTTATCAGAGTCATAGTCCTGTTCCACCATCTGCAAGTGGGCCTTCTCCCTAACACCCTCTTTCTTTTTCTGGTCCTTGAGTCCTTTTCTTTGGGGGCACTCAGATATTCAGTGGCCTTCCTCTCTACAGTAAGTGCATTGATTATGACCCAAGGCTTTACCCCAATTCCCATCCTTCCTTTGGCAAGAGTTTTCCTACCATTTGTATGTATGTCTTTAATAATTTTAATGTCTTCATTTCTCTAGCATAGTATATCCTGCAGGAAATATTAGCTGGGAGAGTTTTATCCCCAGTGACCCTTCTTGCTTTTCTAATTTTCATGTTACATCAGTCATTCTGTTGAAAGAAGATCATAGCATTCTCAATCTGGGGAACCTCTGGGTTTGTAACTGAATGCACTCCAAAAATTCAGAGAGGTCCTTATTTGCCTTTTGGATAACTGCCTGAATTTTATTTAAGCTTTTTGTCTGGGCACCCCACTTCTGAGACCCTGCAGGATGCATATTCTATAATGCTTCAGTCAGACCACAACCCATAATTGGAGTACCAGTTAGGGTTTGTAACCAGAACCACACTGGTAGGGTTAGGGGTCTAGGTTTTCCAGGAGATACTAAAGCTCTTTATTTGCCTTGTCTATTACAACCTCCTTTTTTTTTTTTTTTTTTGAGATGGAGTCTCGCTCTGTTGCCCAGGCTGGAGTGCAGTGGTGCATGGTCTCTGCTCACTGCAAGCTCCACCTCCCGGGTTCACACCATCCTCCTGCCTCAGCCTCCCAAGTAGCTGGGACTACAGGCACCCATCACCATGCCCAGCTAATTTGTTGTATTTTTTTTAGTAGAGATGGAGTTTCACCATGTAAACCAGGATAGTCTCGATCTCCTGACCTCGTGATCCGCCAACATTGGTCTCCCAAAGTGCTGGGATTACAGGCATGAGCCACCATGCCTGGTCACAACCTCCTTTTTATCTGTGGTCAGGAACATGTACAGAAGAGACTGGACATCTGCCCAGGTGGCCTGGTGCATCATGAAGATAGAGGCAAAAAGTTCAGTCTTTTTCTGTAGGTCTTCTCTATAAGGTCAGTTGGAGCTTCTCTAATTCAATAGATTGGATGACAAAAATGGGCTGTAAGACCAATAATACCAGCCTAACTATCCCCCGTGGTTTAATCCACTTGCAGGGTACTGCCTGAGCTGATACTGCCCTACTCTGGTCCTAGTGCTACCCTGGTCAAATTGGGTGTACTATAGGGTCTTGTCAGAGGAGACCATTCCAATTCCCTTAAAGTGTTGGGATGTGGCTGTTGCCCCCACTTCCAGGTCTAGGGTCTCATATGGAAATGTTGGACCAGTTTGGTCCAGCACAGTGGCCAGTGTGGCCATTAGAGGGACTGCCGGAACAGCGGATGGAGTGACCAGAGCAGCAGCTAGAGTAACAGCTGCAACTCCTGGGACCATTGCTAGGGTAGCCCTAGAGCAACAGCCAGAGCCATGGCTGGGGCAATGGTTGGGGCAATAGCCAGAGCAGTAGCTGCCAGGACAGCCTTGGAGCCATGCAGAGGCATGGTTGGAGCAGAGGCTGGAACAGGCCCTGGTTCAAAATATCAAAATATTTAGGAGGTCCATCTTGTTTTTTTTTTTTTTTTTCTTCTGGTTTTTACTATTGGGTTTCGTAAGAGCTTTTATTCCCATTTCTCTGTACAGCCAGTAGTCTATTCTGTCTCCCGACCTTAGCCCTTTTTATGCTGTAGCATGAAAGCCTAAGTATAGAGCATTTCTTCCCATTTCCCAAAGCTGTGACAAAACAGCTCCAGTTGTCATAGGACATAATTCTGGGTGCTCCTCTTTAAAGGTCAATATTCATCATCCTTCAATTTATACATAGGCCAAAAAGTGTTACCACAAGGCTTTTTTTTTTTTTTTTTTTTTTTTTTTTTTTGTCACTAGCTGATAGCTATAGGCCTTCTAGTTTTCCAGAATGTGCTCCAGAGAGCTCTGAGATGTAATAGAAATTTCGCAGCCCATTTTATGTCTCTATGGGGCAACTCCCATAGTAAAAGTCCCAGGGGTTGGACGAACTCCCCTGCTCTGGAACTCTTTGTGCATATAATATTCTTGCATTCCCAGTGGGCACACACACACATCTCTCCACACAGCTATGGCAGCCAGGGACATCAAGGAAAGAGTTCCTCGAGTGCTTGGTAGATAACAGTTCATATCATTTTATTTATTTCTTTAACTTTACACTAAGTCCAAGTCCTACTGACCTGCCAACTACAACAAATAGAAACAGAGTGACAACAGATAAGGTGATTAACTAGGCAAACAAAAAGAGCCAATGGGTTAGAGTAAGGATTAGCTGAAAACTAGACTCAGGTGCTATTCATTCTGTTTTCACATAGGATGCACAGAAGGCAGTGAACAGGGCAGCAGGCCTGTCTAGACGGTCTACAGAAAAGTTCACAAGCTTAGTCTCCCTACACGTCTTGACACAAATATCTACAATATTTCAGAGTCCCAAAAAGCATTACAAAATCAGTGCCTCACATGATAAAAACTGCCTTTTTCTTGGGAGAGGAGTGTTCTATTTCAGTGCCTTCAAATACCAGTTGGATCTGATCTTTAGCTAGTGGATCTGTCTCACAGACAAAATGGAAACTCTGCTGCACACCATTGAAGAGAGGAAAACAATAAACCCAGGCACAGACAGGGACATATCCAATGCAGATAGATATTCCAAATGAATCCTGAAGAGACAGGAGAAAAGTCCTGAGATCTTGACTTAAACCCAGATGGCACCATAGAACGACCTTCATTAGGTCCACACAGTGCCACAGACAAGCTCTTCTAGGCCTAGAGTGCTAGAGAGCCAAGATGGCAGAGACACAGGATTACTGTCTGCACTCTGGTTGACTTACTCAGTTCTTGAAGTCCATCAACTTCCCAGATGCTGCTTTTCTTACACCAACAAAGCGTTATAGCAGCTATTGCCATGGGGCTAGAGGCAGAGGAAAGAAAATCCTCAAGAAAAAGATGATCTTTGTAGATGGTGGGAATTCCCTGAAGTTCCAGTCACAGTGTCAGAGAACCACAAGCACCTGGCATTTGCAAGTTGCCATCACTCTACCTGGTATCTTGAGCAGGTAAGCCCTGACATGCTGCTATGGTCAATTCCTCTGCTGGCTGGAAACCAGGAGGACAGGCTAAAACACTTGAAACACACAGCTCCTCATATGGGGCAGCAAATTTGTAATTGATCTAAGTTTGGCTGCTTGCCACTTGGAAGCCAAAAATACAAGAAGTGCATGAAAGGTACAGTGAAAGGAAAGCAGCTTTATTGATCAAATGCCAGCAAGTGAAGAAATTGTGGGGCTAATGCCTCCCATAAGCCATCTCAAATTTTAGGCTGAGTGAAGGGATTTAAGAAGGGAAGCTTGGCATGAAAGCATGAGGGGGCAGTGCAAGGTAGCGGGTCTATATGTCTTGTCCTGGTGGCTATCCTGAGTTGTCTCCCTTGAGTGTGGGTTGGCACCATTTCAACAATGGCTGGGTTGTAGATTAATCTCCTCGAGATAATCTATTGGCGTGTTTGTGGGGGGTGGGAATGCTGCAGTTGGGTCTTCGTGCCTGGTTCATTTCAAGATTAACCTCTGAAATCTCTTTTTTTTTTTTTTTTTTTGAGGTGGAATCTGGCTCTGTGGCCCAGGCTGGAGCGCAGTGGCGCGATCTCAGCTCACTGCAAGCTCCGCCTTCTGGGTTCACGCCATTCTCCTGCCTCAGCCTCCCAAGTAGCTGGGACTACAGGTGCCCACCACCACGCCGGGGTAATTTTTTGTATGTTTTAGTAGAGACAGGGTTTCACCATGTTAGCCAGGATGGTCTTGATCTCCTGACCTCGTGATCCGCCTGCCTCAGCGTCCCGAAGTGCTGGGATTACAGGTGTGAGCCACCGCACCTGGCCAACCTCTGACATTTCTAAACAAACACAAAATTAGATAAACTAGCACAGTTCAAGGGGTGCCTGCCTGGGAAAAGAGTAGAACAAAAAGTTTCAAAGTACCTTTCAAAGCTAAAACTAGAGAAAAGAAAAAAAAAAAAAAAGAAAACAAAACACTTTAAAATGTATTTTGAAGCTGAGCTACTTGGTTACAAAGTTAGTAATAAGTATTTTTGATGGAGTAATTTTAGTGCAGTGTTAAATTATCTGGTGACTCAAAATCATTAGTGTAACTAGTTTAGTGTAACTTACATTTATATTTTTACTTTCCAGCACTGAGTCTTCTTTTTTCAGATAGGAAACTCCAAATTATTGAAAACCCTTTTTCTCCCCTGACACTTCAGTACTCAATGAACTTCTTAACCCTGGCCACCATCATTTGTTTAGAGATAGGCATTTGGACCAGATTAGCATTATGAAACCCAATTCTTGGATTTCTTTTATAATCTATTGAGATAGAAGAAGTTATCTCCTTTCTGTTGGTTTTACCAAGGAAAGGAACCTACACTACTGATTTTGACCTCTGCTTTTTCTCTACCACATGCTATTTCTTCTAACACTGTTGTGAATAATTCAATTATGGAAAACATTCAGAGGACTGTTGACATTTTATTCATATCTATAGACCAAATGTTTAAAAATAATACTAATAGGAGGTGAAGTTAGCTGGATTTCCAGGGTTGAGTGGGGATTTGGAAAACTTTTAGCTAGAGGATTGTAAATGCACCAATCAGTGCTCTGTGTCTAGCTAACGGTTTGTAAATGTACCAATCAGCACTCTAAAATGGACCAATCAGCACTCTGTAAAATGGACCAATCAGTGCTCTGTAAAATGGACCATTCAGCAGGACATGGGTGGGGCCAAATAAGAGAAAGCTGGCCACCCGAGTCAGCAGCGGCAACCCGCTAGGGTCTCCTTCCAGGCTGTGGAAGCTTTGTTCTTTCGCTCTTCACAATAAATCTTGCTCCTGCTCACTGTTTAGGTCCGCACTACCATTATGAGCTGTAACACTCACCACCAGGGTCTGCGGTTTCATTCCTGAAGTCAGGGAGACCACAAACCCACTGGGAGACCACAAACCCACAAACCCACTGGTCCAGACACATCTGAACATCTGAAGGAACAAACTCCGGACATATCATCTTTAAGAACTGTAACACTCACTGCAAGGGTCTGTGACTTACATTCTTGAAGTCAGTGAGACCAAGAATCCACCGGAAGGAAAAAATTCCATACATATTTTGGCAACCCAGATGGGGACTATTGACTATCGCCAACCATGAGCGCCATCGGATCCCTTTCGCTTGCTATTCTGTCCTATGTTTCCTTAGAATTTGAGGGCTAAATACTGGGCACCTGTTGACCAGTTAAAAGCAACTAGCACATCTGCCGAACTAAAGACACTAATGTCAGGCTTTCTGGGAAAGGGCTGTCTAACAACCCTCAACTCTGGCATTGGGAGGTTTGATTTGCCTGGAACCAGCTTCTACTTTTCCTGTACTTCTGGGCTGAGCTGAGGGTGTACAGAGAGGGGGGCCATTCAGCTCCGGGGTCCCGACAACAAGTTGATTGACTTTGCCACCATGAGCAGAACTCTCAAAGTCACGTCGCCCAAGTGAGACTCACCCATCTATCCTATCTATCCTGACCCTTGCCTCCTGGGTCCTAATGCCCACAAGACAAACTTCCTCTCGCCTCTTTTCTCCAAGGCTAGTCCCACTTCTAAAAACCACTCCCTGTGTCTGGTGCTTTTCTAGTTTCTCCTATAAGAATGATATCTAATATAAACTTCAGGACTCTGTTACCTTATTTTGGCAGCCGGGCTCATCAATCAAAAAGACATAAATTTTGCCCAAAGCCCCACTGGGGCAGGGGACTATCTGGAATTTTAGGATCCCTCCTCAGACTAGTAGACCTAACAAAAACTACTCTTGAAGCTAGGATATGGGGAGCCTCAGAAACATATCCTTCCTATTCACGTGAGGACAAAAGGTGTTACTCTTCCAACCCTGGAGCTCCCATCCCTCTCTCAGGGTATGGCCCTCCACTTCATTTTTGGGGCATAACATCTTTATAGGACGCGAGTAAAGTCCTCTCACAGGTTTTTGAGAATGCATCGGTAAGGGCCACTAAATCTGACCTTCCTTGGTCCTCCTTGTGGTCTAGAAGGAAAACTAGTGTTTCTGCTGCTGTGTCGGTGAGCAGCAAGGTCCAGGGACTGTTGCAGGTTCTTGGGCAAGAGGTGTTTCTGCTGCTGCGTCATTGAGTGCAACTATTCCAATCAGCAGGGTCCAAGGACTGTTGTGGGTCCTGGGACAGGGGAGAGACAAACAAACCAAAACCACGGGCAGTTTTGTGTTTCAGATGGGAAACGCTCAGGCATCAACAGGCTCACCCTTGAAATGCATCCTAAGCCATTGGGACCAATTTGACCCACAAACCCTGAAAAAGAGGTGGCTCACTTTTTTCTGTGCTATGGCTTGGCCACAATATTCTCTCTCTGATGGGGAAAAATGACCACCTGAGGGAAGTATAAATTACAATACTATCCTGCAGCTTGACCTTTTCTGTAAGAGGGAAGGCAAATGGAGTGAAGCACCTTATGTCCAAGCTTTCTTTACATTGAAGGTGAATCCACAACTGTGCAAAGCTTGCAATTCACATCCCACAAGAGGACCTCTCAGCTTACCTCCATATCCCAGCCTCCCTATAGCTCCCTTTCCTATTAATGACAAATCTCCCCTAATCTCCCCTACCCAGAAGGAAACAAGCAAAGAAATCTCCGAAGAACCACAAAAACCCTTGGGCTATCAGTTATGTCCCCTTCAAGCTGTAGGCGGAGGGGAATTTGGCCCAACCTGGGTATGTGTCCCCTTCTCACTCTCTGATTTAAAGCAAATCAAGGCAGACCTGGGGAAGTTTTCAGATGCTACTGATAGGTACATAGATGTCCTACAGGGTCTAGGGCAAACCTTTGACCTTGCTTGGAGAGATGTCATGCTACTGTTAGATCAAACACTGACCTTTAATGAAAAGAATGTGACTTTAACTGCAGCCTGAGAGTTTGGAGATACCTGGTATCTTAGTCAAGTAAATGACAGAATGACAACTGAAGAAAGGGACAAATTCCTTACCGGTCAGCAAGCCATCCCCAGTATGAATCCCAGCTGGGACCTCGACTCAGATCATGGGGACTGGAGTGGCAAATATCTGTTGACCTGATTTCTAGAAGGACTAAAGAGAATTAGGAAAAAGTCCATGCATTATTCAATGATGTCTACCGTAACTCAGGGAAAGGAAGAAAATCCTTGTGCCTTCCTCAAGTGGCTACAGGAGGCCTTAAGAAAATATACTCCCCTGTCACCCAACTCACTAGAGGGTCAATTGATCCTAAATGATAAGTTTATTACTCAATCAGCCGCAGATATCAGGAGAAAGCTCCAAAAGTGAGCCCTGGGCCCTGCATAAAATCTGGAGGCATTATTAAACCTGGCAACCTTGGTGTTCTATAAGAGGGACCAAGAGGAAGAGGCCCAAAAGGAAAAGCGAGATCAGAGAAAGGCAGCAGCCTTAGTCATGGCCCTCAGACAAACAAACCTTGGTGGTTCAGAGAGGACAGAAAATGGAGTAGGCCAATCACCCGGTAGGGCTTGTTATCAGTGTGGTTTACAAGAACACTTTAAAAAAGATTGTCCAACGAGAAACAAGCTGCTCCCTCATCCATGTCCACTGTGATGAGGCAATCACTAGAAGGTACACTGCCCCAGAGGGCAAAGGTTCTCTGGGCCAGAAGTCCACCAACCAGATGATCCAACAACAGGACTGAGGGTATCTGGGGCAAGCGCCAGCTCATGTCATCACCCTCACTGAGCCCCGGGTACATTTAACCCTTGAGGGCCAGGAAATTGGCTTCCTCCTGGACATTGGCATGGCCTTCTCAGTGTTAATCTCCTGTCTGGGACGACTGTCCTCAAGGTTTGTTACCATCTGAGGAATCCTGGGACAGCCTGTAACCAGGTATTTCTCCCACCTCCTCAATTGTAATTGTGAGACTTTGCTCTTTTCACATGCCTTTCTTGTTATGCCTGAAAAATCCACACCCTTATTAGGGAGGGACATATTAGCCAAAGCTGGAGCCATTATCTACATGAATATGGGGAACAAGTTACCCTTTTGTTGTCCCATACTTGAGGAGGGAATCAAGCCTGAAGTCTGAGCATTGGAAGGACAATTTGGAAGGGCAATTTGGAAGGACAAAAAATGCCTGCCTAGTCCAAATCAGGCTAAAAGACCCCACCACTTTTCCTTATCAAAGGCAATATCCCTTAAGGCCTGAAGCTCATAAAGGATTATAGGATATTGTTAAACATTTAAAAGCTCAAGGCTTAGTAAGGAAATGCAGCAGTCCCTGTAACACCCCAATTCTAGGAGTACAAAAACTGAACAGTCAGTGGAGACTAGTGCAAGATCTTAGACTCATCAATGAGGCAGTAATTCCTCTATATCCAGTTGTACCCAACCCCTATACCCTGCTCTATCAAATACCAGAGAAAACATAATGGTTCACTGTTCTGGACCTCAAGGATGCCTTCTTCTGTATTTCCCTGCACTCTGACTCCCAGTTTCTCTTTGCCTTTGAGGATCCCACAAACCACATGTCCCAACTTATGTGGACAGTCTTGCCCCAAGGGTTTAAGGATAGCCCTCATCTGTTTGGTCAGGCACTGGCCCCAGATCTAGGCCACTTTTCAAGTATAGGCACTCTGGTAATTCAGAATGTAGATGATTTACTTTTGGCTACCAGTTCAGAAGCCTCATGCTAGCGGGCTACTCTAGATCTCTTGAATTTTCTAGCTAATCAAGCGTACAAAGTGTCTAGGTTGAAGGCCCAGCTTTGCCTATAGCAAGTCAAATATCTAGGCCTAATCTTGGCGAGAGGGACCAGGGCCCTCAGCAATGAATGAATACAGGCCTATACTGGCTTATCCTCACCCTAAGACATTAAAACAGTTGTGGAGGTTCCTTGGAATCACCAGCTTTTGCTGACTATGGATACCTGGATACAGCGAGATAGCCAGGCCATCTCTATACTTTAATCAAGGAGACTCAGAGGGCAAATATTCATCTAGTAGAATGGGAACCAGGGGAAGAAACAGCCTTCAAAACCTTAAAGCAGGCCCTAGTACAAGCTCCAGCTTTAAGCCTTCCCATAGGACAAAACTTCTCTTTATATGTCACAGAGAGAGCAGGGATAGCTGTTGGAGTCCTTACTCAGATTCGTGGGGCAACCCCACAACCAGTGGCATAGCTAAGAAAGAAATTGATGTAGCAGAAAAAGGCTGGCCCCACTGTTTTAAGGGTAGTTGCGACGGTGGCTGTCTTAGTTTCAGAGGCTATCAAAATAATATAAGGAAAGGATCTCACTGTCTGGACTAGTCATGATGTAAATGGCATACTAGGTGCCAAAGGAAGTTTATGGCTATCACACAACTGCCTCCTTAGATACCAGGCACTACTCCTTGAGGGACTGACTGTTGCTTCAAATATGTATGTGTGTGGCCCTCAACCCTGACACTTTTCTCCCAGAGGATGGGGAACCAATCAAGCATGACTGCCAACAAATTATAATCCAGACTTATGCTGCCCGAGATGATCTCTCGGAAGTCCCCTTAGCTAATCCTGACCTTAACTTGTATACTGATGGAAGTTCATTTGTAGAGAACGGGATACGAAGGGCAGGTTATGCCATAGTTAGTGATGTAACCGTATTGGAAAGTAAGCCTCTTCCCCCAGGGACCAGAGCCCAGTTAGCAGAACTAGTGGCACTTACCAGAGACTTAGAACTGGGAAAGAGAAAAAGAATAAATGTGTATACAGATAGTAAGTACGCTTATCAAATCCTACATGCCCATGCTGCAATATGGAAAGAAAGGGAGTTGCTAACCTCTGGGTGAATCTCCATTAAATACCACAAGGAAATTATGGAGTTATTGCACGCACTGCAAAAACCCAAGGAGGTGGCCGTCTTACACTGCCTAAGCCATCAGAAAGGTGAAGGAGAAAAGGCGAAGGAAACCATCAGGTAGATGTTTAGGCCAAAATTGCTGCCAGGTGGAACTTCCCATTAGAAATACCTACAGAAGGACCCGTGGTCTGGAACAACCCCCTCCAAGAGATTAAGCTCCAGTATTCCCCCACTGGAACAGAATAGGGACTTTCACGGGGGCATAGTTTTCTCCCCTCGGAGTGATTGGCAACAGAAGAAGGAAAGGTACTTATACCCAAAGCCAACCAGTGGAAAATACTTAAAACCCTCCACCAAACTTTTCATATGGATATTGAAAACACTCATCAAATGGCCAAATCCCTATTTACAGGGCCAAATCTCCTCCAGACCATCCGACAGGTAGTCAAAGCCTGTGAGGTGTGCCAAAGGAATAATCCCTTGGTCCATTATAAGGCCCCTTTGCGGGAACAAAGAATAGGTCATTATCACGGAGAGGACTGGCAGTTAGATTTCACCAATATGCCCAAGTCAAAGGGATTTCAATACTTGTTGGTTTGTGTCCAGTACTCAATGAATTTCTTAACCCTAGGTACAGTGATATTTTAGAGATAGGTATTTGGCTCAGATTAGAATTATAAAATTCAGGTATTTGATTTCATTTATAATATATTGAGAAAGAAAAAGTGCTCTGGTTGGTTTTGCCAGGAAAAGGAACCTAGACTGCAGATTTTGACAACTATTCTTCTGTAAGTCGAGAGACGCCCCCTGCCCCCCACCCAACCGTGAGAATGACATCCATGATGAGTGAGCTTGGAATTTAGAGAGATAGAGATAGTAAACATGAAGTCATCCTCAAGCCACTTAATTCAGTTATTCCTGAAATAAACCTTATTTATTTATTCCAATAAAGTAATATGCTGTTTGTTATTTTTTCACTAAGGATATTTAAATTGATATTATAGAATTTGTTACCTGGTGAGTTACAACTCATACAACTAGTAAGTAAAAGGGTACTTATTTCATTAATTCACATCTTCACAGTACAATTTAGTAATGGAAGTAAAGCCAAGTGTCTACCATATACAAAATTCAAATGACTCATTCTTTGACTTAAAAAATCTTTAGTACTTAATGATCAGTCACATTTGTGTGCAGAATTTAATTATCTACTAAGGAAATGATGTACTTTCATCTCAGGATCAAATTTTTAAGCAAATGTAGGGGATGTTTAAACTGTCACTTGATATATCAAGTCACAACTTTATCAGCAATTGAAGAAATGTAAAAATGTGCAATTAAAAGAAATGTAAAATCTATTTTTACATAAAACTTTCACCTTATTAAACTGTTTTTAGTTATTAGTCTGTCAGACGCTAGTGTGTGTAGGTGGAAGAAAAATGTTTTAGTATAATTAAGTTTAATACTTCAGCAGGAATAATGAATTCTTTTTGCACTCCTGCAGGTAAAAAGCTGTGCATCTTCAGAATGTTTTCTGAACTCTCTGATATTTGAAAACAAAGTTTTATTCCCTACAATAATTGTTGTGGTATTTGTTCCATGAACTCTTCCAGTGTATACATTTATACATTGCATTATTGTACATGCAGTACCTGAGACATATGCTTAGTATTAGGATCAATATAAAACTATTAGAGTGATTAATACAAAAAAACAGCAGAAGGATGAATAATGGAGTGATTATTTTTCCAACTTAAAAACGATTCAATAAAATAATTTTGAAAAAAAAATCTAAGCAATGTAAACTGAGGCAAATATTTTTTCATTGTTTTGCATACAAAATATTTCAAGTTTTATGCCTTTGAGATGATATTTATGACTTTCATCTAGGGATACGAACCCTTGACTATCTGTTGATTGCCCACTTCCCCAGGCTTTTATCTCTCTATTCTCACATACAACCCAGCTACTTGGACTTTAATTTATTTCTTCTTCTAAGCTTTTTCCAGTTCTATATAATTTGCAAATGCATTTTCTCTCTCTCCAGAATGGTAGTCTTTATATCCTATACTTGCCTAATTCCTCCTCCTCTCTCATGTATTACTTTAAATGCTACATGCTAAGTTATTCTTACTTTAATACCTCAACACTAATCAAAATTTAGTCCCTTTTAGTTGCTATTTAGTCCCAATTTAGTTGCTATTTTCCTAAAGATAAATTACTATAGTTTGTAAATACACATACACATATGATATAATTTGGATATTTGTCCCCTTTACATATCATGTTGAAACATGATCTCTAATGTTGGATGTGGGGCCTGGTGGGAGGTGTATGGCTCATGGGAGCTGATGCCTCTTGAGTGGTTTAGTGCAGTCCTCATGATAGTGAATGAGTTCTCGCAAGATCAAGTTGTTTAAAAGCATGGCTTCTCCCACTCCCCACCCCCTGCAAACCCTGCTTTCTGCTCCCACTCCCACTCCTGCTATGTGACGTGGCTGCTCCTGCTTCACCCTGAGGATTCCCCCGAAGCTGAGCAGATGAGCAGATGCTGGGGCCATGCTTGTTCAGCCTGCAGAACCGTAAGCCAATTAAACCTCCTTTCTTTGTAAATTACCAAGCCTCGGTTATTTCTTTATAGCAACACAAAATGGCCTCTATATATTCACATGTAAGTATATATACATATATACACTGCACTATTGTACATGCAGTGTCTGAGACACATGCCTAGTAGATATTAGGATCAATATAAAACTATTAGATTGATTAATATAAAAAAAGAGGAGAAGGATGAATGATGGGGTACATTTATTCTAGATTCACTTCTTTGTATTTTAACATAAATCTACAAGAAAGTAGCTTTTTAGATTTATGAGTAAAATATTCAAGATTTTGTAAAAATTTTATTGCTTTGACTTTCTCACATTTCCAAACTATATCTAAAATTTAATGTAACAAAATATATGAAAACATTTATCACACATTAACGTAGTTTAAAGCAGTGAATGAAAACATATTTTCAATAATAAATTTATAATATTTCCTTAGAAGACACTACTACTTTTACTGAAAAAAAAAAACCTTGAACTTAAACTTACCCTGCTTTGTAAGCCTCAATTATTCCCTATATAGATGACATATTGTTTATTTCTCATTATACATATACAGAGAGGCATAGCTGCCTTTCTTGTCCATTGGGCTTATGTCTTAAATTTCAACCACTAATCATCACTCTATGAATCCTTGCATCTTCCCTCCCCTGAAATGTGTCACTATCTCCTTTTCTTCACTGGATAACTTGCATTTATTCTGTAAGATTTCATTTTCAAAAGGTTTTTTCGTTGATACTACTTTAACTCTTATCCTAAATTCAAAATGTTGTATTTTCTAAAATTTTTGTGCAAGTATAACATAGAGATGTAATAGAGTGAATCATAGGTTTGTAGCATGACAAATCGTAACAAGATACAAATGCTCACATGCCAGAAATGCAATATTACTGTTCTCCTAAAGATCTACTTTTTTATCCTTTCAATCACTACCCTCCTTCTCATTCCAAAGGCAAACATTACTCTTATTTCTAATAACGTAACTGAATCTACCTGTCACTGAACTTTAAAGATGGAATCATACTTTTTTGTGTTTGATTTTGGCCTGGACTGTCTTTCGTAAGCATCATAATTCTGAGACTCTTCATAGTGTTTCACACAAATGGGATATATTTTTATTGTTGCATAATATTCTGTTTTAAAAATACATTCAGGTTGTTCTTTTTATTACCATTCAACCAATTACTGATGAACGTATATTTACCTGTCTCTCTTTATTGGCTATTCTGAATAATGCTGCTAGCAACATCCCATTTTAATTTACACATACTTATCTACTCAGGCTAGATACACACGTGCACACAAGCATCCAGAAGTCAAACCAGTGAGTCATAGGGTATCTTTATGTGAATACTGCCAGATTTCCACAAAACATTTGTATCGATTTGCCAGCTACCCCCAAATAAAAGTACCAATTGTTACACAGCTTAGTCGATACTAAGATTTTGTCTTTCTTATTTTCTTTTTTCTCATGTGTAAGCACAGCATCACTTTTTTATTTTTATGGTCTTGTTTATTTTTTAATGTTTATGTACACATTTTACAGAGTACACGTGATATTTTGATCCAAGTATACAATGTATAATGATCAAATCTGGGTAATTGGGATATCCATCACTGAAACAATTGTCATTTCTTTGTGATGAAAACATTTCAGATCTACTCTTCTAGTCACTTTGAAACATACGATAAATTATTTTTAACCGTAATCATCCTATTGTGGTGCTGAACACTAGATCTTTATTAGCATTCACACGTCCACACAAATTTATTGAAATATTGATTCAAATTTCGTTGAGTACATAAACAAATTTGTGAAAAAATTGTCATTAAAATATCAAATTTTCTAACAATTTTTGACATACTGATCTATATATTTGATTTCACTTTCAGTTTTGGTAGCAATATTGTAAAGTTTTTCTTATAGAAGTCTTGCATTTATACTGACATATATGTAACTGTAAGACAACAAAAAGCATTTCTTTCTAATTTATAAAATTTTGGTGATTTAGAATAATTCAAGTGATTTTTTGTTCAATCACTTAGCCAGCTTTACTTATAATTTAAAATAATGTATTGCTATATTCTTCTGAATTTTCTAACCACTCAAATGTGTTGTCTGTAATTAGTCATAGTCTTACGTCTTTATTTCCAATTTTATAATTTTCTATTTTGTATCTTATAGGACTGACAAGGACCTGGAATGTAGTATTGAATTGACATGATGACAGAGCGCATGTTTTTCTCATCATTGATTCACAGAAAGAGCCTCAAAGTGTTGTGGATTTTGTTGGTAGTGTTATTAGTATCCTTTATCTAATGTTTTAAAAATGATTTCCTTTGTAGCCACTTATTAAGTTTATATAATAATTAAAGATAAAATTTTACTGAATAATTTTTCTACATCTTTTTATATCGCCACATATTTTTTCTCTATTTTATTAATCTCAAAAATTACCTTGATTGATTCATGAATGGCAGAGAAATAATACAATTCTGGAATGAACCTAATCTGTTCATAATTTTTTTTACAATTAAATATTTGAATTTGACTTACTAGTATATAATCTAGAATTTTATGCTAATGTTTATGAAAGTTATTGGCCAATAATTAAATGTCATTGCAAATCTTTGTCAGGTTTTGTTAGCAGGATTATTATAGTTCTCAAAGAAAGTCTAGGAATGTTTTCATCTATCCCTTGAAATTCATAATTTGTTGAAATTCATAATGAGTTGCCTTTTTCTTAGCTATTTGATTGCATTTACTAGGGAAGTCATCTCTACCTATAGTTGTTTTTGTGTGGAAGGGTTAAATTTTATTATATAGAGTAATTCAGATTTCAAAATTTTATCATGTCTTTTTGGGTATTTCCTAGGACATTTTTCTATCTCATTTATATTTTCAGATATTTTTATATAAAGGTATTTGTAATATGCTTTTATAATCATTTTCATACACATAACATCTCTAATAATATCCACTTTATCATTCCTATTATAGATTACTGGGACTTCTTTCTTATATCTTGACCTGTCTCACCAGGGGTTTATTATTTTTGGAAACATATTATAGAATATATAATAAACCTATATTATCATTATTATTTTCTATCTTGTGATTTCTTCAGTTAATTTAAATAAGAGGAATGCTTAGATCATTGAGTCATCACATTATTTTATGGAATAGGCAATGAGCATACAGTTCTTCTAATCACACCTAGCAATTTTAGCAGTCAATTAAAATATTTTCTAATTTTATAATTATTATTTTCATCTCAATTTTGGTTATTTGGGCATCTGCTTTCCAATTGAATTGGAATTCCATAGTTATTTGCTTTAGTATTGATTTTTAAGTGAATACCATGATATTAGATGATATATCATTTATTTTAAGCTTTTGATATATTTTGTGACTTACTTTGTGGCCCAGCATGTGGTAAATTTTAGTTAACCTTCCATCATGTGTACTTCCAAAGAATGTATATTCTGAATTTGTTCGGATGGGGTCGTATTTATCAATCAATTTGTTCATATGTTTTACAAGCTTACTGATTTTTTTCTCGTCAGTTTTTCAGTTCCTAAGAAAGTTGTTTAAATATTTCCAAATATGCTTTTGGATTTTTCTATCATTTAGTTCAGTTAATTTTAAATTAAGTATTTCAGGGCAATTATTAGGGCATAGTTACACTTTTATATTTTATGGTGATTTATAATTTTTATTATGATATTTCATCACATTACTTCATCATGATTATAAAGTTGCTCTTTATCTCTAGAAATAATGTATAATTGACAGATACCTTAAAAGAAGAGACAGCATCAAATGCAGGGCTCCAGTGCCTGAGCTTTCTTTCCTTCCTGGAATCTCATGGCCACCAAACACTTACCACATTCATTGTCCCAGTACCTTCAACAAATGGTTGTAGTTTTTACTTTGTTTTGTTTTATTATTTTAGTTTTTTCATGTAAGAAGATTTTCCTAACAACCTAGTACACAATTTTCAGAAAATCACTCTATTTTTTGCTGATTTTACCAAGTGAACTGTATCTGGCAAGCAGAGGTGTCTTCTAAGTATACGATTCAGTAACTGTATATAATTTAGTTGATGTTTAATTATTTTAATTTTATGGATATGTACATAGTAAGACCACATAAGGATTCTCAAGAAAACTAAGGATAATTCAAGTAAATATAAAGATTTCACAAGTGGAACAAATTGACATCAAAATTATCTTTCTATTGTAAAATAAAGCTAATGAATGGTGGAAATAAGATAAGCTTTATAAAAAAACAAAAAATATTTCTGAATTAAAAGATAAAGCAGTAGAGATGCCTCACACTTTTACATAAGTATCTTATTTCACCCACAATGAAATTCTACCATAACTGAAATTCTGCCACCCCAAGTTTTCAATTCAAGGGATACTACTTCTCTTTGATTAAAATATAAATATAGAAATGACACATAACTTCTGCATCTGGCTACTGTATAACTCTCCAGCCTAACATTATGAAATTTTCTCTTTTCTTTAAGTTAACCAAATATTCTTTAAGTTAACCAAAGTACCATAAACTGGATGACTGGATGACTGAGCATTTATTTGCATTTAGCATATTCTTATCTTCAAATGCTCAATCTTTCTGTCTTAGGCCACTTTATTTCTTTCACTTTCAAAAATTAAAATCAAATATAATTTTCCAAATAAGCCTTTTTTCATCTTACAAACTAAGGACTTTTTAATTGTTGTCTACATAGCATTTTTCTTCAGAGATCTGCCTTAAAACAATTGATGGTATCTGTCTCACAGATTTATGACAATTGAATATAATGAATGTGTGCAATAATCAGAAGATTTCCCAGAATATTATTACTCAATAAAGTTTGGCTATTATAGTTATTTCCATTGTTATGTAAAATGAAGAATTTTCAAATGAGTAAAAAGTTTCCTCCAAAGACCCACTTATTAAATGGCCATGTTTTCTTTCCTAATCAAAAATATTTTTTAAATTCCTGCCTGCCTTTCTTTTTCAGCCATTTTGCGTATTTTCCTGACAATTCCCTGATGTATGTGTAGGTATATTCATCTATATGAATATATGTTTCTACATTTGGACACAGAGACGCACATTCACACACTGATACATGCACATTTGTAACTGAATACTTGATGGACTTCCTATAGTGTTTTAAATATACTAGTTAAATAAATATAAGTAGTTAGTTTGGTAATCTATTGTTTTCACAAAATAGTGAAAATTCATACATACATTATTGGCAGTAGTTATTTCAATCAGTTGGAAATATTCACTTATTTCATGGATTAACTACAAAAATATTTTATTAATAATATTCTTTTATATTTGCTTGTTTGTTTGTTTCAATAGTCAACATTTATCCAAAACGGCAACTTGGAACCAAAAGTTTCTGTTTAGGCTATAGAAAATCTTCTTATCATTTATGTAGCGATGCTCATGTTTACTACGTTTAATCTCTCACAAGTGCTTGAATATAACTTTTTCTGAACCTAAGATAAATGTAAAATAAAATTAAAATAACGTTGTAATAGAAATATAAAGTTTTTGATGTGGTGCATACATGTGTACTGCCCAGTATTGTGTGATATGGTATATCAGCATCTGATTTCATTTTTTTCCCATTCAGCTGCTTATTAAAGTTGTTTATTTTCTTCCTAGGCTATAAAAGGAAGGTTATGAAGATTATGAGATTTTATCAGTAATCACAGGCCAACCTCCACCATTAACATACAGCACTTAATCTAGTTTTAAAATAGAAATGTAAAAAATGCATTTTACAGTTCACACTTTATATTAGAGATGTGCAAGCACATGTAAATGTAAAATGATTTTAAAATATTTTCCAATTGAGATTCTTCCTGGTGAATAGCTTATGTAACACACAGTTTTAAAAAAAGGCATTTGATAACAATATTAATGAGTTTTATTAAACTGTGTATGTGTAGGAAAATGTGTGTGTCCTGTATATGTGTGTGTATGTACATATGCATAAAAAAGAGCATTCTTATACACCCATAATAAACAAACAGAGAGCCAAATCATGAGTGAACTGCCATTCACAATTGCTTTACAGATAATAAAATACCTAGGAATCCAACTTATAAGGGATTTGAAGGACCCCTTCAAGGAGAACTACAAACCACTGCTCAAGGAAATAAAAGAGGACACAAACAAATGGAAGAACATTCCATGCTCATTGACAGGAAGAATCAATATCATGAAAATGGCCATACTGCCCAAGGTAATTTAGAGATTCAATGTCATACCCATCAAGCTACCAATGAGTTTCTTCACGAAATTGGAAAAAAACTAATTTAAAGTTCATATGGAACCAAAAAAGATCCCGCATTGCCAAGACAATCCTAAGTTAAAAGAACAAAGCTGGAGGCATCATGCTACCTGACTTCAAACTATACTACAAGGCTACAATAACCAAAACAGCATGGTACTGGTACCAAACAGAGATATAGACCAACGGAACAGAACAGAGCCCTCAGAAACACTACCACACATCTACAACAATCTGATCTTTGACAAACCTGACAAAAACAAGAAATGGGGAAACAATTCCCTATTTAATAAATGGTGCTGGGAAAAATGGCTAGCCATATGTATAAAGCTGAAACTGGATCCCTTCCTTACACCTTATACAAAAATTAATTCAAGATGGATTAAAGACTTAAATATTGGACCTAAAACCATAAAAACCCTAGAAGAAAACCTAGGCAATACCATTCAGGACATAGGCATGGGCAAGGACCTCATGTCTAAAACACTGAAAGCGATGGCAACAAAAGCCGAAATAGACAAATAGGATCTAATTAAACTGAAGAGCTGCTGCACAGCAAAAGAAACTACCATCAGAGTGAACCTACAGAATGGGAGAAAATTTTTGTAATCTACTCATCTGACAAAGGGCTAATAATATCCAGAATCTGCAAAGAACTTAAACAAATTTACAAGAAAAAAAAACAAACAAACAACCCCATCAAAAAGTGGGCAAAGGATATGAACAGACACTTATCAAAAGAAAACATTTATGCAGCCAACAGACACATGAAAAAATTCTCAGCATCACTGGCCATCAGAGAAATGCAAATCAAAACCACAATGAGACACCATCTCATATCAGTTAGAATGATGATCATTAAAAAGTCAGGAAACAGGCCGGGCGCGGTGGCTCAAGCCTGTAATCCCAGCACTTTGGGAGGCCGAGACGGGCGGATCACGAGGTCAGGAGATCGAGACCATCCTGGCTAACATGGTGAAACCCCGTCTCTACTAAAAAATACAAAAAAACTAGCCGGGCGAGATGGCGGGCGCCTGTAGTCCCAGCTACTCGGGAGGCTGAGGCAGGAGAATGGCGTAAACCCGGGAGGCGGAGCTTGCAGTGAGCTGAGATCCGGCCACTGCACTCCAGCCTGGGCGACAGAGCAAGACTCTGTCTCAAAAAAAAAAAAAAAAAAAAAAAAAAAAGTCAGGAAACAACAGCTGCTGGAGAGGATGTGGAGAAATAGGAACTCTTTTACACTGTTCGTGGGACTGTAAACTAGTTCAACCATTGTGGAAGACAGTGTGGCGATTCCTCAAGAATCTTGAACTAGAAATACCATTTGACCCAACCATCCTGTTACTGGGTATACACCCAAAGGATTATAAATCATGCTGCTATAAAGACACGTGTACGTGTACGTTTATTGAGGCACTATTCACAATAGCAAAGACTTGGAACCAACCCAAATGTCCATTAATGATAGACTGGATTAAGAAAATGTGACACATATACACCATGGAATAGCATGCAGCAACCATAAAAAAGGATGAGTTCATGTCTTGTAGGGACATGGATGAAGCTGGAAACCATTCTCAGCAAAATATCACAAGGACAAAAAACCAAACACCACATGTTCTCACTCATAGGTGGGAACTGAACAATGAGAGCACTTGGACACAAGAAGGGGAACATCACACACCAGGGCCTGTTGTGGCATGGGGGGAGCGGGGAGGGATAGCATTAAGAGATATACCTAATGTAAATGATGAGTATAAATGACGAGTTAATGGTTGCAGCACGCCAATATGGCACATATTAAAAAGTCAGGAAACAACAGCTGCTGGAGAGGATGTGGAGAAATAGGAACTCTTTTACACTGTTGGTGGGACTGTAAACTAGTTCAACCATTGTGGAAGACAGTGTGGTGATTCCTCAAGAATCTTGAACTAGAAATACCATTTGACCCAACCATCCTGTTACTGGGTATATGTAACAAACCTGAACATTGTGCACAAATACCCTAGAGCTTAAAGTATAATAATAATAATAATAAAAGAGCTGAGAAGCAAAAATGTTGCTAAAATAAGTTTCCTTTATCAAATAACATGAGTATAGATACAAGAAAGCCATTGTAGCTGTGATAACACAAAACTCAGATTATTTTATGGTTACTTGAAACATGGATGAATGCTGACTCACAAAAATTAAATATTTTATTTAAAATTTTATTTGACAGCTACTTGGACTATGGGTAAATGCTGAAATAAAATTGAGAATATTTATTGTAACAAAAACTTCATTGTTCCTAAAAATACTGTTCCATGATTCAACTTTCATTTTAAGATATAAACACATTTATTTTAATAGTTTATAAAACACTCCCCAAATTGCTAAAAATCTCCTGGAAAATTGCACTATATCTTAAATAGACTGTTTGCCTCTGGATTGGTTTTCTCTGTTATTTGTTAAAAGCAAATGCTCATTTATCAAATGCAAATATATGTTCTGTTTTACGTATATATATGTATATAATTGTATTTAATGATTATTTTACAATGTCACGTAATAAAACTGGATATGTAAATCAGAAACATTAAAGAAAATATGTTCCAAGTATCTTTTCCCTGGGTAACCTATTATTTCAACAAGATAAACATTTTAAACTTCTGGTAAAATTATTTTTCCATAAGCCTCCCATAACAAATAAAGTATTAATAAACGTGAATACTTAATTCATTACATAAACCACAATGATATACACCACTTATCCCAAGAAGATAAATCCAAATTAGTCTTAAATATTAACACAAATCATCAGTATCAAGTATAGTGTCTTAATCAGTTTGGAACGCTGTAACAAAGTACCATAAACTGGAAGACTTACAAGCAACAGAAATTTATTTCTCACTGTTATGGAGACTAGAAGTTCAAATTCAGGGTCCCAGCATGGTCAAATTCTGGCGAAGGTCTTTTCTGGGTTGCAGATTTTCAACTTACATGGTGAAAAGAATGAGCTGTTGGAACCTAGTTTTTAGATTCCTTCCTGGGCAGGGGTCGTCGCGAGAGACCACTCCACACGGAAGTCACAGCGGAGAGATTTATTGCTAGCGCGCTAGGGTCCTATGTCCGAAGTTGGCCACAGGACCCCGAATGCCTAGTACAGACAGTTTATAAAGGCAAAAACCACAGAAACTCACAAAGCTTGAGGCGCAAGATGATTGGAGCAGGTTATGGCCTGAGCAGGGTGTCTTACTCTGATTAGTTGGTTTGAACCTGGTTTGAACCCGCACGGGGTATTTCCCGGACTTGTCCTTCTGTTTGAGTTCCAGGAATTTGGGTGGGTGTTTTAGATAGCCACACGGACATCGGGCGGGTGCTTTAGATGGCCACCTGGTCATTGGGCGGGTGCTTTAGATGGCCACCTGGTCATTGGGCGGGCGCTTTTAGATGGCCACCTGGTGTGGCTTTTCTAAGCTTCTAAGTTTCTAAGTCTCTAAGTCTCTAAGTTTTTAAGTCTATAAGTTTCTAAGTCTAAAAGTCTAAAGGTTTCTAAGTTTCTAAGTCTATAGGTCTCTAAGTTTCTAAAGGTTTCTAAGTTTTTAAGTCTATAAGTTTCTAAGTTTTTGTGGCCTATTTTCAAGCTAGTTCGCTGGCCTCTTTCTGTAATAGCGCCAATGCCATTTAGTAAGGCTCCATTTAACTCCTGCTCAAAGATCCTACCTCCAAGTACCATCATATTCAGTTCAGGCTTCAACATGTGAATCTTGAAGGGGCACAAACATTCAGTCCATTACAACCAGATTTATTCCATTTACAATACATCTTCAAACAGCCAGCAATTCATTGATTTAATTTTTATAACACAGATCAATAGAAAAAAATAAATTTAAGTTACATTAAATAAAGCATACAAAATATATGTTTTAAGCAGATATATATTTCAGTAATTGATTAGAATTGAGATCATTAGGTAATGGTAATAAATTTGAGCCCAATCATTCTCTTTTTGGTGTATCTCAAATTGATAGCTTAGAGTTGAGCACTATTTGATAATATGGAAGATATGACATATTACTTTTGGTATACCACATTATAAGCAGATTATATCATTTATTGGTATGTTTATAATTTTAAGAAAATGTATGTCTGCACTAAGAAGTTGCTGTCAAAACAGTTATATTTTCAAACAAAAATATTTTCTATATGATCGTTGTATATTTTTGAAGCAGTTTAATTGCAGTTTTATAAATAGCCAAAGTTTCAAATCTCTCTCTAATCATCAGTGCCCAAAGTTAGAGGAAATATCATTAAGTAAAGTTATCACAAAAAATTTTCCCATCACCATATTTTGTGTTAATTTTTCCTGATATTTTAAGCCAAAAAAGCATTGTATTTCTTTAAATTAAATGAATCTATAGCAACTGACCATAAAATTTTAATTATGTTTAGCTCTTCTAAAACATATCTAAAACACAAGGAAATAATTTTATAATCATAATTGTTAAATGAACTTACTACTGGTATATGAATTAATAAATGAAAAAATGCTGAACTTTGTTTCTTTAAACCATCAAGAAAAATGTTTGAAAGGGACAATGTCTTTTCCTGATATTTCTTTACCATCTCTTCTTAACTTGCTTGGGATTTTAAACAAGACAAACAATTCTTCCAAAATCAATAAGCTAAGCACAATCAATGCCTCTGAACAATAATACTGTTCATTACTTATCTTTATATTACACACAAACCCCAGGACAGTGCCATACATTCATGGAGTATAGTACTTAAGCATATTTTTAAATTGGATTTGAGTAGACAGCCAATCTCTCCTATTGCCTCTCCATTTTAAAGAAGTAAGTAGAAGAGTTATAGGAAATCATACTCTTCCAGTATCAAGCCATAGGAAAACAGAAAAGAAGTATGATACAAGGGAAGGGATGAATTCTTATGGGGAAATTCTTATGGGGGAAAAAAAGATTTCCCTATACCTGAGGGAAATCCAAAGTTTAATTCAGTAGATTTATCTTCTGGTATATGCTACATTTCTTCTAATATTTTATCTGACTACTGGTGGGGAAAGGAGCATCATCAGAAGTGGTGATGTATCCATATGCAGCATGCAGTAACCTTTCAGTTTCACTATCTGACCTCTTGAAGGTGCTTCATCATCCATCGTCTCTTCAACTGGCTAAGTTAGACGTTGCTCCTTGTAAAGAAAGATTGGAGACTAGGAATTTGGTCCGAGTTTCTCATTTTACAAAGGGAAAATTGAGGTTGAAAAGGTTAAATGACTTTTTCATGGTCATGCATATATTCAACAGGAAGTCAATAGAAGAACTCTTGTTTTTTTTTTACTATCCTTGAGAGATCAGGCACTGAGTATAAAATATGAGGCTCCTCCACAAACCTGTGTGTGTGTGTATGTATGTGTGTGTACTCACTACAAATAAATACTTCTTATACATTATATGCACTATTACTGAGTCTCAAAAACTTTGAAAATTGAGAAATGCAAAAGTATCAAATGACTTATAGACCATTATAAGTATATATTAAATTTGGAAGTATTTATTTAATGATATTATCACACATTTATTTTTACTATTTAAAAATTACTTCTAATTTGAAGACACTAATTATGAGAATATCTCTTTTCTATGTTAAACTAATTTATTGTTGGATTAGATTAAATTTTTGATAATAATGAAGAAAATAGCAAGCTTCTTAGCCTATTTCAACAATATCACCTTAATTCCTATGATGTATGTAGTTAGCATGATTTATGTATGAAACTTTTTGAGAGTCGGGGAAGTACTTGAAGAAAACAAAAATATTATCACCCTAAATATTTCATTAAGATTGTAATTTGACCAGAAATTCAGTAGGTTTTAAACACTATTTTAAATTTAAAGCTATTTTCCTTATTTAGTATTTTCTTTGTGCTGTTTCAAAGGATGATGTCAAATTCGAATACATGCAATTTTGTCTTGAGGATAATTCACAAAGGTAATTCTTCCTTTTGATTATTTTTCCCAAGATTTGATCATAATAATTTTTTCAATTTAAAATATTATACTAAAAAAAGAATATTTTCTGCATATATTAGAGTAATCTCACATACTCTCTGATGGAGGAATTATATAACCATTAATGTTAAAGGGGTTATCAGGTATAAAACATACTACTCCAAATAAAAACAAATGAGTTAATAAAAATTTATTATTTCCATAAATAGCCAACTTTTTTTAATGGAAAATGTTCTAATTATATTGTTTTCATTAAACTGAACTATTAAAGTATTATACCATTGAGTTGGGTTTAATTGGAAGCTTATATTCACCTAAAATAGGCCATCAATTGACATTAACTTATGTGTTCCTATATGAGCTTGTCATACTTGTTAATAAATTTATTTAAAGTATTTTGGAAACAATTATTTACCATTGTCTGATATACTGAGTGCTAGTGCTATTTAAAGAATATGTGGCTTGAGTCGTTAGTTATTCTGTTTAATATAAAGACTATCTCTTTCAGGTGGGGAATCACCACAGAAGCAAATACATTGTCACCAGAGACATTGGTCAACTTGGATCTGTGAAGATCTAAAAGCATTTAACACTTAAATGCTTGTTAAATATCCTTGTAGGATATTTAAATATCCCACAAATGTTAATATTGCATTATTTCCTATATTGCAAAGAATCACCAATGTGTATTTTATTCTATGCTTTCCAAATTATGGCATTTGATTCTAATTTGAACATCACATTCTGGAGTATAATTTTGATGCTCACTTGTATGTTGAAATAAGATTGTGAAAAGCCAAGTAAATGGAAGCAATGGCCTTGACAGGTTAAAACAGGATTTCTCAAAACTAGTCTCCAGATCTCTTGCACAGAATTACCTGGAATGCTTGATTAAATTAATATTTTTGGATCTTTCCTAAGATGTACTAAATTAGAATCTCTAGGATTGCAAGCGAATAACCTAAAAAGTTGTTAAATTTGTTTTTAGTTTTTGGATTTGAATTAAATATTTTTTATACTTTTCTATTTAAAATACTTTATTGTGGTATGATTGACATGAATAAAGCTGTAAATATTTAATTCTCACAACTTGATGAGTTTAGAGATAAGTACATGTCTTTTAAAACATCACCAAAATTAATGTCATAAACCTATCCATGTAAAATTCTAAAATTATTTTAATTTCATGTAAGCATTCATTTTAAAGCCATTGATGTAAGCTGTATCATGCAACTTATGACACAATATAATATAGTATACTGTGTATATAATGTATTACACAACACAATATATTATATTGTGTTTTATATTGTATCATATTGTGTTATCCTTGAAGCAGAGACTAAAGCAAAGACCTTTGTGCTGGTACATTATTTAAGAAGTGATTTCTATAGGCAAATATGACGAAGGTGGAAAAATGAGGCCTGAAAATGGATAATAAAATAAATACAAGTAATTTGTCAAGGTTACTGCTGAACAAGTTACTCATTTCCTCAGGAATCTGTGTGAAGCACACAGAATGCCTCTCAAATACGCCTCAATGATGGGATATCTATCCACTGCACTCCACCCTCCATTAGTTGAAAGTTGCCCCCTAGGAGAGTCAAGTCTGCCACACTTCCAGAAGACATTTCTGTGCTGGCCAAGTGAGTCTCCACAACTTCAGAGTAAGTATGGGGCAACGTATAAAAAGACACTGGTATACACTGGTGAGCAATAATGTTAGCATGAGTCTGAGGTTGCACAAACAAACAAACAACAACAACAGAACTTGACAATCACAGCCATGGTGTGCCTAGTAATTTTAAACAGTCTGCCAAATATCCTGCCTTTAATAAACAGGCTGTGTCTTGCCACTGCTCAGATGAGTTCATAAAGTCCTCTCTGTAATACGAACGTTTTCTGTTCACAAGTTCTGTAAAAGTCAACACTGGAAAAACTTTAGTCTCTGCTACCATAAGGCAGTATCATTTGTGTCATAGTGAGAGAGGTCATAATTCTGAGTCCATACAAAATACCCTTCCTAACACCAATGCTACTCCATTCATGTACACGTTATGCAAGTAGGAGATGGTCAAATATAGATGTGGCTGAAGAATACAGGACAAGCCGTCTTGTTCTACATGCGTTGAGTGTCTTCTCTGCAGTAGAGGCTGTTTTCTCTCTTATAGATGTTAATGTGAGTCACAAAGACCTGCAAATTTTGTGTCAACTTATAGCTCGAGCTCCAGTTTTTCTCCAAATCTTTATGCCAGTCTTTCAATATCGCTCCTTCATGATCCCAGAAAAATCAGGTGAGCCACTTATCACTAATCAGGCGTTCTTGTACATTCTTACCTCACAATCTTTTTCTCTATATACAGATTTGAATATCATGTATGATGCACTGCCCAAGTGAGAGAATTTCCTCTTCATGTTATTTAAAGCCAGGCTTGAGTGGAGTTATAGCATGGCAGTAATTCATTTTCAGATTTCCTCCAAAATACTAAACCACCCCTCTGTGAATCAAGCTTGAACATTTTCCTTTTATGTCAACTGATCATGAATAATCCCCATGGAGACAATAGGTGAGAGCTGAGTTAGACAAGAAGAGACAAAGGTAATAGGTTTGATGGGAATTTGAGCCACTTGTACCTGTAACACACTTGTGTCATCTTTAACAGTTCATGTTTAACACTAAATGTAATATTTCCACCATATAATTAGTAGCTGTAGTGCCCACTTAACCATATGATGTGGTAGATCTTGCTCAGGTTTTGATGAAGAGCAGTCTGAGTCAAGCAGTAATGTACCTTATGATTAGTTGTTTTATTTTACTTGGGTCCAATAATATATAAGAAATAACTTTTCAAATGGTGAGTAATTATCTTTGCCCTAAGATAATTAGGCTGTGACTCTCCTTTTAGACTTCACTTATATTACAGACTCTCCATATCATTCTTATCTACCTCAAATACTTCTAGTATTTTGACATCTAGATCTAACAAGTAGAATGTCAGGGTATCTTATTGACTAAATTTGGTTTCATGTTTAACCCTTTCTTGCTCTGGGTTGCGCTTCAAACTGACAACCTTGAGTCCCTTGATAAATGATCTTTCCCAAATGTTGTCTGTTGTGCCTCCAAAATCCAAAGAGAACCATTAATTAGCATGACGCAATGAATCAGCATAATATCATATTAATGCCAGTATCATTAACGTTCTTGTGAACCCCAGTCTACATTCATTCTGGTGAATGAAAATTGTTTAAAATAGAAAAACTAATATTTATTATGTATACTTGTGATAATATTGAAGGACTCTTCTTCAAAGGGATCCAAACTACTATTCAATCAGTGAGTGCTGTGATGGAGAATTAGTTGAGTTGGAAAAGCTGAGTAAGAAATAAGTTTTTTGTTTTTTTTTTTTACATTGCCAATGCTATCATTTAAATCTAATCTCCAGTTCTTGATGATTTTTTCTTGGTTTCCCTAGTCAAGTAGCACTGAAATGGGAGTCTCAGCTTTCACCTCCAGGGAAAATATGGCTTCTTAGCCATTACTACATATTCCTGTGGATCAAAACACTCTGGTTGCTGATCTAGTTTTGCCTTCTGATACTATGTCTACTTGTCTCTATTGCTTAAGTGTAACAACCTCACTTTTACAATTTTGGAATCCTATCATTACCATCGATGTTTGGATGCCATGCCTGGTTACAGGGAAGCAATTCATACCATCATTGAACATGCTGATCTTATATCACTGGTGCACATACATTATTGCTTTGGTACCATCTTGTAGAAATGTGTGTCTATTGGGCCCTCCTAGGGAATATAGTCAAGTAACAATTTTCCTTGTTTCAAATAATAAATCTGTTATAAAATTCTTTACTCTTTCAAGACATTTCTGGGATCTCCATTTTACTTATGACGATACCTATAGGGTCTAAGCTTCAAGAACTGATCTATCTTTGTAGTGTATTAAGGCTGATAAACTATGCATAATGAAAGAGTGCTCCCATGCTAATAAAATCTACCCTATTCACATGCATCCTTTTGTTTCAGTATGCTCAAGATTTATACCCACAAATGTCTCGTGTCTTTCAGATACATCTTAACTGGGTCCTGCAATTCTTTAACTCAATAAAGCATCTCTTCACAAAGCAGAAACTGTATTTCTCTACTTGGCCTATTGGATGCCATATAACATTTATTTTTCTAGAGCACAGGTGTGTGAAAATGTTGTGAACTATAAATATCATCTTATAAAGAATCCCTCTCTAAGCAGTCCCCAGTTGAGGTCTTGGGGTTTATTTCCAAGAGCCTTTACTATAGCATAGGATACTATCAAGCCAAACATTCAGTCCCACTGAAGCAACTACGTGCCTATAATCATACCTGTGCTGGAAACAGAACTATTGGTGTTGTTAATTTAACAACCCAATGATCAGAAATAACATCAGGAAAGTATCAAAAAATGAAGATGTTTTTATTCTAATATCCAAACACATCGATGATTCTACATTAAATTATATATTACATGATTATAATCAATTATCACATTGTAATTTCTAATGCCTCCTTTTATTATGTTACCCAGGAAATGATCCAGTGAGATCTTCTGCTGTGGGGAGCATAACTGAGTGATGGCCCAAGCTGTTGCCCTTGTGAATTCACTGCCACATTTGTGCTGAAGCTACACATTCCACACAGTCAGACAGTGACTGAGTGCACTGTTTGCCCTAATTGAGGCCTGTTTCTGTGAGATCTGAGTCTCAGCTTAGAGACTTTGGCTCAAGGTCTCTCAATCAGTCTGGATAAAACTTTTTTTTTGAACTATGTTATAGTCTAAGACTCTTTCTACCCATCCCTTCTCCCACTTCATCAACTTCACAGGAACCATATATTTTTTGTGTTCTGAAATATCTGCCCATCTTACCTGTTTACCCCATTTCTTTTATATGCATTTTTCTATGGCTCCTCCTGCCTTGGTGTTTGCTTCTGTACTCTAACTTCAGTGGTGCAAGAAAGACTAAAGTTAAGTTGAGACTTGGAGACTGGCTCACTCACTACCTGATAGGCAGGGAGAATGTTATTCTATGTGGCAGGTGAGACACAGAGAGTGCCTGAGACAAGGTGGCAATCCAGTTCCTGTTGATTTCACCAATGCTAACATGGGGAGATATCCTAGGTGGATTTCCTTGTAGTCGATATTGTCTGTATATTTGAAAGATGTGAAGTTAATAATGCCTACAAAGAAAACAGAGTTGGCTCCTTATTACTAAGTTATATTAATAATATACAGAAGGCTAATTAAAAGCTAAAGAGTAAGTATGAAAGTAGAATGTCTCTTTTATAGCAAGTCCTTTATCTCCTGCAGCAGAAAAACATAAATAGCCAAACAGTACACCAGAGATCTGACAGGCTTGCAGAGCTTCCAAGATGTCTAAATGCTTAATCAAGGCATGTGTGTTATGAAAAAGCAGGAGCCTTGCTTGAGAAAACCTAACATCTAAATATGTGTCCAAGAAACTGAGAAGGACATTTCTGAAGAAGTTGATTCTGCAGAGCCCTATGAATGTTCAGAGATTACAGACACAACCCATACTTCTCTACTAAGAACTAGATCTTCCACTCTACTGGAAGATGATGCAGAAGAATTTCGCTTTTCACCCACACCCCCAAGCAACAGGTAGATGATGCCTTTGGAGCTGCCCCCACTTCCTCTCCTTCAAGCAACCACATACTGTTAAATAACAGCATAATCCATCTGGCGATGTGCTCATTCTGATAAGGAGAAATGGGTTTAGCATTGGAGAAGCTAGCACATAAACCTCGCAGTCAGTATATTACACTGCATATGAATTTTGAGGAGGCACTATCAATGGGAGTAGATGAAAGTCCAGATAATCGAGAATTCTTTTTGAGTGCTCATATTTGGAACACAGTATGTAATAATCTGAGAAATATCTCAGGGGGATGGAGCAAACTCACTGTGATGGTGACTCTTAGAAGCCTAGAGAAATTGTTGAGCAATGCTGAGTATGATAGAAATTCCTGAGTTTCAGTAATAGATATTAGAGAAAAGAATAAAGAGGGTCAAGGCAGTGGGAATAGAGAAATGAAGTATTATATGTGACCCAAAGACTCGCCAGAGATTATTTCCAGAAAATGCAAAGAAACAAACAATGCACCAACACCATTAGTGAGAGAGTCACCAGCTACGTTAACAATTTAAGTTGTAGTTCTCCTCTGGAGACTAGAGATTGTGGTGTTGGCGGCAATGACAAAGTTGGATTCATACATATCTCTGAGGATGTGAGGCCTTGAAGTAACAAAGGTGATTAGTCACAAATACAGTAGTGACCAGAAAAAAATGAAACAAATTCCAAGGAACCTTGGAACAGAGTGTATTGTAGAAATGATGAATATAGCATGTCAGCCCTAGGGGAAGCATAGACAGTGAGTCAACTGTCTTACTTTTTTACTTAACATCTGTAACCTCCCAAAAAAGACAAAAATGAAGTAGCAGGAGTTTAAAAACAGTTATCTCGATTCAAAAATCGTGATTCTTTTACCAATATCAGGTCCCGAGCCAATTTTTACATCTGAAATGTATTGACTGAAAAAAAGGTAACGTCTGTAGAAGGAAAAACTCTATAATACAGTGGCATATTAGTTGTAATCATGTTCTTAGTCTTTCTTCAAAGGGACTGTATTAGTCTGTTCTTGCACTGCTATAAAGAACTACCTGAGACTGGGTAATTTATAAAGAAAACAGGTTTAATTGGCTCTATAGGAGGCATGGATAGGGAGGTCTCTGAAAACTTTCAATCATGGCAGAAGGTGAAGAGTAAGTGGACACGTCTTACATGGCTAGAGCAGGAGAGTGAGGTGGGAGGTGCTACACACTTTTAAACAACTAGATCTCACAATAACTCACTCACTCCCATGAAAACAGCACTAAAATGAGGAACCTGCCCCCGTAATTCAATCATTTCCCACCAGGCCCCACCTTCAACATTTGGGAATTATAACTTGATGTGAAATTTGGGTGAGGATACAGAACCAAACCATATCAAAGATCTATGACTTTTTAGTAAAGTGATTGTATACACTCAGAAATCAGAATAGGGATATCCAGACAGTTTGAGAACAATTGACCACAGGCGCTGACTTGATGCTGATATCTGGAGACTTGATGTATTATTATGGCCCCTGTTAGAGTGTTGGTATCGTGGCCAGGTAATAACAAAGTCCTGGTGAAATTCTACCTTATGGTATGCCCGGCAGTTTCTTAGAACCACACTAATAGTCATTTTCCCTGTCATAAAGTGCCTAGTTGAATTAATATACTTGGCAGTAAGAGCAACTCCCACATGTATACTTGGCCTGTGAAATAAAAGCTATTATACTGGGAAAGATCAGGTAGAAACTTTTAAACTCTTCATCACCACATATCAAGATAGTATACAAATATATGAATTAATAGAGAAAAGAGAGGGAGGAAGGGATAGAGAGAGAAAGCAAGTTTCCATACACAACCCTGGGAAAGGGCATAGATTCATGCTAATTATTAAAGACCTATTGAATGAAGGCCAATCCCATGGTCTCTATTGTATAATATTTGATTTTCCAGTCTTGTTCCTATAGAAACCAAATGGAATCTAAAAACTGACTATGTATTACCACAGCTGAAACAACAACAGATATCTATTTTCAGCTTGGTTCTGTCACACTTGCCAAGTCATAAAATCAGATAGCACAGAGGTAGCACATCAAAAGAGAGAAGATAGCAGGTCAAAGGGGGATGAGTAAGTTACAGGAGCTGGTAGCTGAGTGCTCATCTATCAGAGCTGTACTAGTGCTGCTCTCCACCCATGGGGTATCCATTATGACCAAATGAAAGAAAAAAAAATCTGAATATGATTTATAAGTGAGTTGACTCAGTGCCTGGGACCAACCCAAAAATGAACTACATCACACCCACATCTAAGTATGGTCTTGAAAAATTGTGGAAATGGAAAATAATACCAGTGAACAAAGTGTGAGCAGTGTCCCCGGTCATCCTAAAATGGATAAGTTATAAACCATTATAGTATATTTATGTGGGTCTATTTCTGGGCTTCCATTCCATTCCATTGATCTATTTGTCTATTCTTTCACCAATATAATATTGTCTTGATTACTGTAGTTTTTTAGTAAATCTTGAATTTAGATAGCTTCAGCCACTGTACCTTGTTCTTTCAGTTCTATATTGTGGTGACTATTCTATCTTTTGGCTGGGGTTTTGATTAGAATTTCTGGGATTTTGATTGGATTGATATCAGCGGATAAACTGTGATATGTACATGCAACAGAATGCCATTCCATGCTGAAAAGAAAGAGCTATCAAGCAACCTGAAACGTATATCACTATGTGAAAGAAATCAATCTGAAAAGGCTACCTACTATATGATTTCAACTATATGAACTTTGGAAAATGAAAAACTTTGGAGAAAGTAAAAGGGTGAGTAGTTTTCAAGGGTTAGAGGACAGGGAAGAATGGATAAGCAGAGCACAAAGGTCTTTTAGGGCAGTGAAACGACTCTGTGTGATACTGTAATTGTGGACACCTGTCATTATATATTTGTCAAAAGACAGAAGTACAACAGCAAGAGTGAACCCTAATGTCAACTACGGACTTAGGGTGATAATGATGTGTCAGTGCAGGTTCACCCATTTTAACAAACGCACCATAGTAGTGCAGGGTTTTGATAGTGGAACAAGCTGTGAATATTTGGAGGCAAGAGTAATGGAAAATCTCTGTACCACTTTCTCAATTTTTCTGTAAATCTAAAACTGCTCAAAAGCAGTCTATAACAGAAAATTATATATCCTAAATTATATATCCTACTCCAACCAATTTAACATGAATTTCTGGGAGTGTGGTCTCGCATTGCACATTTTTTCAGTTCTACAGATATTTTACATACACCAATGCATATGCTTAACATCAGTTCTCTATCAAACTTACGTAGCAAACATTCATTGCTTCATTTCATAAAATGTACTATTGTAAAATTATATCTCACCTTTTATATCATTCATACCTTTCCAAATATTTAGGAAATCAATAAAGCTTAGGGAAAGGTTACACTACACTTCAATTGAACTTATAGAGGTATTAGTCACATGTTTCTGACATTTTTTATTATCTGAGTTATTAGAACTATGTTTGATTTAGTATCAAATAAACAGAAATATTACATATTCTAAACCTTTCTCTAACTCCTTTTTAAATAAACACCAACATCTCTATCTAGCAGTCATATTCTATTCATACATTTAATTTAACATATTATTGTATTATAAATATTTTACTTGTCAGTTATGATTTTTAAAATTTTTATAAGATTTTATCATCCCAACATGAATATTTGACTTACTCTGAAATTCAAACTAATTATATTCCACTGTTCACACAGTGCCTGTCTCAGGCAGACACTCTACTGTCACCCTTCCCTGCTTTCATTCCCACAGTTTCTCACAATATAAAGGAATATTAGGTTGTAAGCTACCTTAGCACAGCTATTTATATCATCCCTCCCTAAATCTTTTTTTGGGTGTGAAAAGTGAAAGATAAAAAAAATAACAAAGGCAATATTACTTTTATGCTGAATCATAATTATAAACCACTTTAAATTGGTTTCACTATTTAAATTGGCTACTGGCAGCAGAGTTTGTATCAGCTTTCAGTACAACTTTTAGTTTATTTCTTTGATGTAAACAGCTAATATTTTGGTATATATATCCAAGAAGGTCCCTAGTTAAAATTATCTCAGTAACATGATAGAAATTTACCAGTCAATTAAAAGCAAACATCCAGTTTATGAAATTATTGCAATAAATTATTGTGAATGTACTATCAGAATAAAAACAAATTGTGATAAAACAGGAAGTCTCTAAGAATTATATTGGACAGTCTAATTTATTTGGCCTGCTTCCTGTAAATTAATAAAATTAAAATGTGGATTTCTTTCCAAGATTATCTTTATATTGAGAAGAAAAATCAAGACAGTCAAAAGTTTCCTTTTAGTTGAAAAAGGAGGGGAAATAAAAAACCATATAGCTTTCATTTTATATATATATGTGTGTGTATATATATATGTATATATATAACTTCCTTGTGAGTGAGGGAGTATGGGAGCTTACAATATGTAATTTAACCTTTTCCTCATTTTAAAAATATGAATTGAATTATTTTATGGTTTTAATTCTACTTTTGACTTAATGGTTTGAAATATTGGCTGTTTTGTTAGTTAATAATTTAACTTTATTAAGTAATAATTTTTTCCTGAACTTGTTATATCAGAAACTTTAGTAAAAAATGTTAACATTTATATTTTTAAGACTATATTAATGTGAATTTCTATAAATTATGTAACAGATTTAGCTTCTGATTGATTATACAAACATAAACACACATATAAATTTATATGTGTGCACATGCGTGAACATATATGTGTGTGCAAATATGTGTGTATAGTTGTCATTATTGCTATTTGTATGATTTTTTTTTTTTATTTATTGAATAGATTTTGGGTTACAAGCATAGTTGTGTTACATGGACATAAAGTGTAGTGATGAAGTCTGAGCGTTTAGTGTAACCATCACCCAAATGGTGTACCTTGTAGCAAATACATATCATCAGTATTCTGAGGGTTCTTTTAATGGCTTTTATGGGGTCTTTATTAATTTGTTTGGCTGGGCATTAGATAGGCCTCTTTGACTAACATGATGAGTTCTGGAAATTAACAAATACAGATATTTTTGATAATCACATTTTGTGTTTAAAAATTTTTTAAAAGCATTTATAATAGCAAAATATTACAACTACTTAATAAATCTTTAAAAATTCTTATGTTTCTTAACTTATTTTGTGTCACTATCTGTTTATTTTGTTTTAAATTTAGAAACATTTCCTAAATTTTATCTTCCAAACTTCTCAGTAAATTTTTTAACATTTTAGAGTACTTTTTATTTTCATGAGATTATTATTTACTTATAAGTGTTCCTTTTCAGACTTATTTTTATACTTATAATATTTGATATCTCTGAAATTTTTATTATATTATCAAACTTTTTCTAGTTTCTCTCCCATATTTATTTTTCCCAGGTAAATATTAAAATAGGATACTTTTTATGTCTGTCTTTTAAAAGAGGCTTGAAGAAAGTAAAAGCACATTCCAAAAGAGAAAAGAGATTACCATTAAAAAAAGTCATCATGAATAGCCACTGTTTAGATATTTCATCAACATCTAGAATAAATTAAAAATCATACCATGTATTTATGTAAAGACCTTTAACTTTGGATCTATCTGCCCAAAAAGGGGAGATAGTTCATGGAAGATGCCACATTCAATTGCAAGCTAAGAAAGCTTATATGTTTCCTTGCAGGTAAATGTACTTTGTACTGAAAATGGACTCATGGTTGTGACAAAAGAGTGTATGGTTACTTATAGGAGATACAGTGACTGGCTGACCTATGAGTGAAAACAGGACTGAACAAAGCCAGGGACACAGATTGCATATTCACAATGTGTTATATACATGACAGTTTTCAGTTCATTTTTTATTTGATATTCACAATACTAGTTAATCATTTCCATAGTCAAATATTGAAAACTCACAGATAATATGAAATAGCAACAATGACACCAATACACATAACTAATAAACTGTAAAATTTTGAAAAAATTTCCACCAAGTTCAGTTGTGGCTGTAAGTAGCATTTGCTCCCTGATTCATGTATACTCGTCATCAAGTTGGGTGGAAGTCTCTTGCTTGCCACATACAAATGGATGCATGTCCTGTGTGCTGTATTTTTTTTAAATGTTGGGTTGACACAACATATCAAAATCTCTTAGATGAAACAAAAGCAGTGTTAAGGGTGATGTTTATAATCCTAAACATTTAAAATCAAAAAGTCAGAAAGTTCTTAAATTAACAATTTAACATCACATCTATAAGTATTAGAAAAACAAAAACAAATTAAACCCAAAGCTAACAGAAGAAAAGAAATAACTAAAATCAGAGTGGAATTGAAAGAAATTAACACCAAAAAATCCATTCAAATAATGAATGAAAAAAAGGTATTTTTGAAAGGATAAATAAGATCAATAGACGGCGAGCTAGATTAACAAACAAACAAACAAAAAAAAAAAAGAAGAAGAAGATCCAAATAAGCACAATCAGAAACAACAAAGGTGACATTACAACTGATGCCACAGAAATAATAAAAAGATCATCAGAGACTATTATGAATACCTTTATTCACAGAAACCAGAAAATCTAGAAGAAATGAATAAATTCCTGAAATCCACAATCTCCCAAGGTTGAATCAAGAATTGAAACCTTGAAGAGACCACTATTGAGTTCTAAAATTGAATCAGAAAAACAAAATGAAACAAAACAAACAAAACAAGAAAAAGCCCTACCAACCAAACAAAGTCATGGGTAGGATGAATTCATGGCTAAATTCTACCAAATTTACAAAGAAGAGCTGGTATTAATTCTGCTGAAAATATTCTTAAAAAATTGAGGAGGACTGACTCCTCCTTAACTCATTCCACAAAATCAGCATTGCCTCTCAAAACCTGATAAAGACATAATGAAAAAAGAAAACTACAGGCCAATGTCCCTGATAAATACAAATGCATAAATCTTCAACAAAATACAAGCCTACTGAATTCAACAGCAAATCAAAAAGTTAATTCATCATGATCAAGTAGGATTCATTACAGTAATGTAAGGTTGGTTCAATGTACGCAAATCAATAAATGTGATTCATCACATAAAACAATTTTTAAAAAAATTCATGTGATCATTTAAATAAGCATGGAAAAACCTTTTGATAAAATCCAACAGTACTTCATGATAAAAACCCTCAAGAAACAAAGTGTCAAAAGAATATGCCTCAAAATACTACAAAATACTAGGAACCATTTATGAGAAACCAACAGCCAACATCAGACTGAACAGGCAGAAATTGGAAGCATTTCCTTTGAGAACTAACTAGAACAAGACAAGGATGCTCACTCTTGCCACTCCCATTCAACATAGTACTAGAAGTGCTAGCCAGAACAATCAGGCAAGATAAATCAATGGCATCAAAATAAAAAAAAGAAAAAGTTTAAATATCTTTTGTCATGGATTATAAAATTCTATACTAAAGAACCCTAGAGACACCACCAAAAGACTCCTGATACTGATAAACAATGTCAGTAAAGTTTCAGGATACAAAATAAGTATAAAAAAATTAGTAGCATTTTTATACACCAATAACATTTAAGCTGAGAGCCACATCAAGAATGAAATACCATTTACAAAATCCACACACAAAATAAAATACATTAGAATATATCTAACCAAGGGGGTGAAAAATCTCCACAAAAAGAACTATAAAATCCTGCTAAAAGAAAACATGCATGACACAAACAAATGGAAAAATATTCTATGCTCATGGACTGAATGAATAAATAATAAATATCAAAATGACCATACTTCCCAAAGTATCTACAGATTCCATACTATCCCTATCAAACTGCCAATGATAATTCGAAAAACTATTCACAAATTCATATGGAAACAAAAAAGAGCATGATTAGCCAAAGCATTCCTAAGCAGAAAGAACAAAGCTGGAGGTATCACATTACCTGACTTCAAACTGTGCTATGAAGCTACAGTAACTAAAACAGCATGATCCTGGTACAAAAACAGACACAGAGTGGAACAGAAATAAAGACAGACATAGAGAACCCAGAAATAAAGCTGCATGCATATGGCCATCTAATCTTTGAAAAAGTCTACAAAAATAAGCAATGGGGAGAGGACTCTATTCAACAAGTAGTTCTGGGATAGCTAGTTAGCCATATGCAGAGGAATGAAACTGGACACCTACCTTTCACCATATAAACAAACTAGTTCAAGATGTTAAATATTTGAATTTAAGACCACAGCCTATAAAAATTCTAGAAGAAAACCTAGGAAACACCATTCTGGACCTTGACCTTGGAGAAAAAAAAAATATTACTTAAGCCTTCAAAAGCAATTGCAACAAAGATAAAAATTGACAAGTGAGACCTACTTACTAAAGAGCTTCTGCACAGAAAAAGGCACTATCAACAGAGTAAACAGACAACCTACAGAATGGGAGAAAATATTTGGAGACTACACATCCAACAAAGGTCTAATAGCCAGGATCTATAAGGAATATAAACAAATTAACAAGCAAAAACCAAATAACTCCATTAAGAAATGGGTAAAAAAAACATGAACAGTCACTTCTCAAAAGAAAACATGCATTCAACCATATGAAACCAACAAGAATATGAAAAAATGTTTCACATCACTAACATCAGAAAAATGCAAATCAAAACCACAATGAGGTATGTCACGCCAGTCAGAATGAATATTATTAAAATGTAAAAGAATAGATATTGATGAGGCTGCAGAAAAAAAAATGCTTATACACTGTTGGTGGGAATGTAAATTAGTTCAGCTACTGTTGAAAGCAGTTTGGAGATTTCACAAAGAACTTAAAGCTACCATTCAACCCAGCAACCCTATACTAGGTATACATCCAAAAGAAAACAAGTCATTCTGCCAAGACACATGGACTTGTATGTTTATTGTAGCACTAGTCACAATAACAAAGACATGGAATCAACTTGGGTGCCCATCAATGGTGGATTGGATAAAGAAAATATGGCACATATACACCATGAAATACTACACAGCCATAAAAAAAGAAGAAAATCATGTCCTTTGCAGCAACATGATGTGGTTGGAGGCCATCATCCTAAATGAATTAATGCAGAAACAGAAAACCAAATACTGCATGTTCTCATTTTTAAGTGGGAGCTAAACATTGGTTACTCATGAATATAAAGATAGCAACAATAGACATTGGTGACTACTAGTGAGGAGAGGGAATGAATGCATATGTGTTAAAAAAATAATTCTTGAGTACTATATTCAGTGCCTGAGTGACATGATTATTTGTGCCCCAATCCTCAGTATCATGCAATATACCCTAGTATCAAACCTCCACATGTAGCCCCAAATTGAAAATAAAAGTTGAAAACAAAAATTATCAATCATTTAAAAATTTAATTAGTCATGAGATTTGACCAGAGTTCAATTATTTTTATTATTTATATATATATATACACACATAGTGTGTGTGTGTGTGTGTGTGTGCATGTGTGACGGAGTTTTGTTCTTGTCACCCAGGCTGGAGTGCAGTGGCATGATCTTGGCTCACTGCAACCTCCACTTCCTGGGTTCAAGTGATTCTCCTGACTCAACCTCCCAAGTAGCTGGGATTATAGGCATACACCACCACGCCCAGCTAATTTTTGAATTTTTTTTTTTTTTTTTTTTTTTTTTTTTTTTTTTTTTTAGTAGAGATGGGGTTTCACTTTGTTGGCCAGGCTGGTCTCAAACTCCTGACCTCAGGTGATCCACCAGTCTCAGCCTCTCAGAGTGTTGGGATTACAGGTGTGAGCCACTACACCCAGCCCTTATAACTCTTTAATTATATGAAGTAATGGTTATTTTATAAAAGCCTTTTATACGGAAATATGTTGAAGCTCTGCTGAGCCAATAAATATATAAATATTAAAAAGAAAAAAGTTAAAATTATAGATAAATAATTGAAACTTCTAAGACTAATGCTATTGCCTCAAGTAAATTTTCTCTTAAGTATTACCGTTTATTAACGAGGTAAAATATTTTACCTTCCGTAAAATAGTAACTGGGCAGAAATCAAGAGGAATTATAAGGTGTACACTACACTATAAATTTCACACAAAGAAAGCATAAAACTAAGGATAGGTAGAGGCAAAATTATGAAATATTGTGGATGGCAATATTATGAAATTTTGTGGATTACATTATTTCAAAATAAGGCACACAGGTTCAGTGTGATGGAGAGTCAAGAATAAGAGTTAAAGAGAAGATCATTGTCCACACCAGGACGCTGGACCATTATGTTGCCAAGAATTCACCATGTATGCAACTGTAGGTTCGTTGATTGCGTATAACTAGAACCTATCTTAATGCAATCATATTAAATAATTAATTTTTTTTCTTACATGTAAAACTAAGAGAAGATAAAGAGGGAGGAAAAGTCTTCTGAGAAAAGATAATCAAGTCCGGATCTTTTGAGATGTTTACATCTCAAAAGAAAGGTTAAAAAAATAACTTTTGATAGAGACAGAAAGTACATTGCAGACAGGTAGGAAAAATATCATAATGCTACATAAACCTAACTCAGAAACTGTTAAGGATTAGGGCGTGATCAATGATGAGAATATCATTAGCAGTTGTCTGCAAAAATATAAAGCTTTAGAGAGGTTTTACATGAATTTCGATGTTTTGGGTGAGGAACTGCCTCTGATGGCAGTCACCTCTATTCCACGCAGGGACCTTTGTGACTAGGATATTTTGACAATAAGAAAGCACTTCTATTGATTCCCACTTGTTCCAGGTAACAACTGGCCACAAAAACAACTCTCCACCCCGAACACAGAGCAAGGGTTCCTCTTTTGATATACCCCCAAGCCATCAACTTGCCCTTTTGTAGATAACCAAGGGCTGCTGGTTGTAGCAGGAGAACAATTATATCTCCTTGCTTCCAAAAATCCCATGTGAATAGAATGCTCACCTGATTAGAGACTGTGGTTTTTCTTCTTTTCACTCTGTAAAACTTATTCCTCTTTCTAACTCCCTTGAGACCCATGCTGAAATGTAAGTGATGACAGATGGGCTCTGTTGTTGAAAGTTTGTAAACAGCCTTTGTAAAAATTGTAGTAGACTTAATTTTGACTTTGACATCAGTTGCAAAAGACAACCCCAGTCCAGAGAACACCCGCAGACAAAATGGACTCCCCGTGGCTAATGGAGGTAGTTCAAATCAAAACAGGTTTGAGAGGCCTTGACATGAGTGAGGGAACAATCTTGTCAGAAAGTACAACCCATGACAAACGTTATGCTTTGCAGTCCTGAACTGGAAGGGTTCCTATATCCAAGGCCAAGATAAATTTCACAAAGACTCGTGGTTTTCAGCCTAAAGGTCACTCAATTAGGGTTCTACCGGCTCCACCAATCAAAGGTCAATTTTATCAACCAATCAGAACAAAAAATGTCTGAATTTTTCATTTGCATGAAAGGAACTAATTGAGAAACTGGATGAAAACTTTCTCTATAAAAGTCAAACCCTTCCTTTGTTCTCTGGAATGCAGTGTGCTTGTACTGAAGGCTGCATCTCCCCCAATCTACAAATTGCTTCTTAGAAAATAAAAGCTCTGCTTTTAGCCTCGGAAAATCTCATGGTCTTTTATTAACAAACAAAAGGACTCATACATTTTAAAAATGAATAAATTTAAATATTGAATAAGTAACAACAAAGTGCCAAATCAACATAGTAGTAGCTGCTAATATTTTTATCGTCTGCTATGATTAACAAAATTTCCTCGCTTAGTTTATTTACACTTCACCACAACTCAGAGAGTCAGTCACTCATAAAGCATGTTAAAAGCCGGCTTTATATTTTTATTTATATTTTTCCAGGTTCAATAAATGTGAACTACAACTTGAACTCAGGCCTTTTATTGCAAGATTTGTTTCCTTTACGAATTCACCACATCGTTCAATTTATATTACAATGGCAAGATTAAGATTTTATTATTCAAAAATGAGAATGATTGAGTTGAGAAATATCACAGAGTTGGCTTCTTGAGGGAATATTGCTTTGGCTAGGGATTTTTTAGATGTCATATTCATTGATTGTGAAAAAATCAGATTAAAAAAAGTCCTTAGACCAGTGAAATTTGGGAAAACATTAAAACATGAATATGCTTTGCAGAATAATTTCTCAGTCTTAAATATAGAAAATGAGATAAAACTATATCATATGTCATATTTAACTTACAGATTAAAGGATCAACGTAACACCAATTGTTGCATCTAGATTTGGTGAGAGAGGGGTTTACAAATATAAACATAATAGTTTTACATATCATTTGTAAGGTTCACTTTGATAGACAAATCTGGTTTTTAATAGCAATTTAGCAAGTTCTCATATTTAATGTTTATTCTCTATTGGTTAAATATTATTACAAAACTCTGAATCTACTAGTTTCTGGGCAGTAAAATACTGAAATAAGAGATATGAATATTTGAGCATTTAATAACATCAACGGATTTAATCTGAACTTAATACTAAACACATATTTACCCCAAATTACTGATTGGAAGTCAAATATTTTCAAAGTCACTGATCTCTTTACTTCTATTTTTCTAAATAACATAGAAAGTAATTTGTTTTTTGAGACAGGGCCTTGCTGTGTTGCCTAGGCTGGTGTGCAGTGGTATGATCATAGCTTACTGCAGCCTTTACCACTTGGGCTCAAGGGATCTTCCTGTCTCAGTTTCCCAAGTAGATGGGACCACCATACCCACCTAATTTTTAAATTTCATCTTTTATTTTTAGTGACTGGGTTTCACCGTGTTGTCTAGGCTAGTCTTGAACTCCTGGTCTTAAGTGATCCTCCTGCCTCAGTCTCCTGAATAGCCAGGGTTACAGGAATAAACTGCAAATATCTTCATTATTGTATAATATACTATGGTATAATAATTCATAATTATGTTTTCATGTCTTCAAATGTGGCCTATTAGCAGTGTAGTGATGTTTCGGGAGATACACGTTTATGAGCTAAATTCTGGCTGGGCCTAACATACAAGATGATTACTTTTTTTCATCTTAGAAGTTATAAATCTTTCTGTAATTATTTTCTTCTTTCCCCAGGTCTTTATATTTCTGTTACTTGGCTATATTTTATCCACATAAACCTACAAATTTGATCATACTATTATAATAGTTAAAATCTTCTTGTGACTTTAGGGTGAAATTCAAAACTCATTAGCACATAAAGGTTACATGTGGCATAGTAGAAAGATTGTAGTTTGGTGAAGCAATGAGAATTAAGAATAAATCTAGATTTATCACTTCAAAAGGATTCAATTTCTTAATCTTTGAGACAGACATAATCATAGACAATTTACCAGATTGTCATATAGACTGGGGAAGTGTGTGTTTATATAGAAGATATTATAGCAGATGCTCATAAACTGGTAGATGAGATTATGTTCCTTAGCATGATACATTTATTAGTGTTTCTAGCCTTCAGACGCTATCATTTCTTGCCCATTAAAATAGATTTGTCTTGTTTTTATGCTTTACCTTTTTTCTGCTTTTTTGCAGTGTTTTGCTCTTTATGATCTAGCTCTAACTTATGATATAGAGTGAAAGAAGGGTGAAGAGAAGAGACTACAGAGGTGTAGAGGAAAAGTGGGAATTTATTGATTGATGGTTTCATTACTGGGGTTTTTCACTGTGGTGAATACGAATAGCAGATGTACCCAAGGGGAAAAAAAAAAAAAGACAAACTCTGGAGGCTAATTTTCCTTCATAGAAAAGAAATGAGGGAAGAAAAATTCTAGGACTAAGTTTCCAAATTTTGTTTTAACAAAGTTGTGTGGTTTTAATGTGCTCTTTCTATTTCTGTACAGTATTTGAGACTGTAAAATGCTCAATATATTTTTGTTTTGTATAATTGGATCTTCAGCTAAATGAACTTTCCCAATTTTAATTGCTATTTTCAAAATTCATTTTACTTTCACAAAACCTCCTTTGATACTGTCACCATATTGGGTTTTACCCCTAAGATGAGAAGCATAATGTATCTGAGTTAAAAAGCTGTTCTTCCGTACCTTATTCACTTGGGGGTCTTGAACAAGAGCAAACATTAAGGAACGAAGGGAACACATCATGTGTGAACACAGGTGCATGTACACATTATACACATGATGTGTTGCCTTCATTGTCTGCTTTGTACCGTGTCTGTGATAATATGTGAAACTAAAGCCTTGAGGTTCCACTTAACGTGCTGAGATCAGATATAATGTTTTATACATAATACCAAATAGAAAATGTGAAGTAAATATTCTCATTCATGCACTGACTACAGAATGAATAATTTTAATGAAAACCTGTAAATATATCAGATATCACTTTTTTTGCTTTAAATTTTTTGCTTGTAACATCATAAGGCAAATTTTTATTAAACATGTTAAAATTGTGATAACATAATGAAGGAAAAATATGTTCAATATGTGCCTGTGTGTGTGTGTAAGAAGTTTAATTTTGTTAATGAAACTGACAATTGCATATATTTAGGGTCTTATATTTAGTCATATTAATATAAAATCATTGAAATTACAGAGAAAAATACAAGCTAAGATGGGACTCAATTAAATGTCTTTCTCAAACCATTATTTCAAATGCAGATACTGAAACTTTGAAATAATATTCTAGGAAGAAAAAGAGAAATAATGTTATGAGTCATCATAAGCTCCTACACCATACTTCTAAATCAGTTAAAGAAAATACAAAAATAAGATGAGCAAAAATTATTCTAAAACAAAAAATATGTTTTAGATTTATTCTAATTTTTAGATAAGTTGATTGCATTGTTTAACTGGCAGCATGGGGAAAAATAAAATGAGCTTTCAAAGTGAAAATTTATCTTCAACAAAACAATGTAGAAGGGATTTTATAAAACGTATAAAACAAAGATGAAAAATGACAAAGAACCACTTATGTGGCAGAGTGATGAACAGAAAAATAAAGGCAAATTTATTTAAAACCCTGTTCTTCCACAATAAGTTAAAAATGGCATAGTAGCCACCAAATTGTAACTTTCTCCTTTCATTCTGTTTTATGTAGAGAATTTCATTTTTAAAAATACAGGAAATATTCTTTTTCCAACTCATGGCTTTTACCCTCTATTCATTAAATTATTCAGAATTATTGAAAATCTGAATTTTATGAGGATATCCCCACCAGATTCAATAATATCTTGATCTTTGCTTCAAAAGAAGAGAAAGAAACTATGATTAATTTAAGCAAAATCGTCATTTATTGGATGACTCAGTAATTTATTGGAAGTGAAATTGTTGGGGAAGATGGGTTTCCTGAGAATTTATGAAAGTCAAACCTGCATGACTCCACCAAGGGAAATCTCGAGACTTCACACTTGTCACACTTCAATCTTTGGGGAACATGCCTCAGATTCTATGGTATTCCAAATCACTACATTAATAGAAACTAATTGCTAACTTTTCCTTGCACCTTTGGTCACTGTGTCAGTTTGCCAGGGCTTCCATAACAAAATACCATATACTGAGGGGCTTAAATAGCAGAAATTTATTTTCTCACAATTCTGGAGGCTAGAAGTCTCACATAAAGATATAAGCAGGGTTGGTTTCTTCTACAGACCCTCTCCTTTGCTTGTAGATGACCATCACCTCCCCATATCTGCACCTTGCATTCCCTGTAGAGCCATGTCCAAATTCTTTTCATCTGTAAGGACACCAGTCCTATTAGATTAGGGTTTCCAACCACAATTACCTCATTTTGACTTTTATCAGCTTTTTCAATGCCCTGTCAGCAAGTACAGTCACATTCTGAGGTACTGAGGGTTAGGACTTTGCTAAATCAAACGAAACTCTGGCCTAAGAGAGCCTCTATACTCACATATTTGAGCCCTATGTACAAATCATTACCTAACTTAGTAGGTAAACATTCTAAAAGCCTAATTAAAAAATATGCTCTTCAGCAATAGCTGAGTCCCAGCAAATCCCAACAACTATACGTCAGTTACGCACAGGTGGCCAACTATTCAAACCATATTCAGAATAAAACAAATACCAAGCTATAACCAATCTGACTGTTTCTATACTTCTCTTCCATATTCTGTATTTTATTTTCATTTTCCTGTACATAAATTCTGACCATGCAACAGCACCCGTCTCTCTACATCAGCTGTGATTCTGAGGGCTGCCTAGTTTGCAAATCATTTTTTTCTTACTCAATTAAACTCTGTTAAATTTAATTTATCTAAGTCTTTCTATTTACAGATCTGGTTTTAGAAGTAGTATCTGAAGTAAAACGCCAGTGACTCCAGGAATGTGAGGCCCACAGGCGAGGTACCTACAGAAATAGTTGTGCTCACAACTCTCTTGTTCGTAACCAGAGAATGTAGATGAGTGTTTTCTGAGATTTCAAACATAGCTAAAAAGTGTTATGAGCTCTTTGAGTTTATTTGAGCATTATTTAGACAGAACTGAGTCTCAGTCTAGGACTCCACATTCTAGAATTCCAGTTTATTTTATGTATAAAAATTATGACTCCAGGATGTTTTAGAAAATGGGTTAATCTTACTAGAGAAAACTTAGAACTAAGTTGGTAGCAATGAGAAAGTTTTGAATTAATAAAATTGTTTATTTGTGAGGCTATTAGAAAAATGCGGATCGAAAACCCCACAAAACAATGGGATTAGTCTTCAATGGGTATATAAAGGCTTGTAAGACTAAGCAGATTGAAAATTGTCACCGCTATAGATTGTATGCAAAAAACAAACAAAAAGCTTAAGCAACAGACTAAAGACATTATAAATGAGGACTGTATTCTGACTAAACTAAACCTAACTGTTACTTTTCTTTATTCATCTCTGCTTACATACTTTGAGTCCACTAATATTTTTGCTAAATTACCTGCCACCCTAAGGATAATATTTTAAAAGTTAAATAAGACAGATGCCTTCCAGGTAAGACCTTTTGATCAGCCAAGTATTCCTACTGTAATTACTTTCACTCCAAGATCTAGAACTGAGCTTAGCGCCGTTGTAAAAAAAAACTCCCTGATCCAAGGAAAAGTTCTCAAATATTTACTGAGGAATTTGAAATTCTCATATGAGCTTATGATTCTAGACTCCCTGACTTTAAAACCTCCTCACAAAAAGGACCAAAAAGAGCTTTAAAAATTATTAAAAACCTTTTAAATTCAATTCTAAAGACTCCACAAATTTTGATTGGTCCATAATACAATCTTGTGAATAAAAAAGAATAAACCAGTTTCAGATTACAGAACTTACTTAGAAACACTGTTTGTAAAGCATGCTGCACTCAAAATATAAAATAGAGGATTTCCTGTATGGATTAAAATGACATGAACATTTTTAAATGGGTTTAACAGTTTAATTAAACTAAATGTTACAGTTTAATTAAAAAGTATTAACTGAGATAGAAAGTTACAGATATGAATCAATTTATGATCTTAGCTAAACATTATGTGAGAACTCCAGAGCAAGAAAAAACCAAAAGGTTAACAAGCTGTGTCTCTGTAATTACAATAGTCATAGAGCCTGGGAACAAGGAGACTTTCTTGTCCTTATTTTAAGTTATAACCAGAAGTCCTAAAACCAAGACTTTTTACCCTGAAATTTCTGCCTTTATTGTAAACAACCAAGACACTAAATATGAGATTGTCCACTTTGGTATCTGTCCACCAAATAAACCGCCCTTCAGGCTGGACTGTTTCACCACTAGAGGGAACCAAATAGATTCTTTTTAGCTCTCCGGGTGATTACCAACATTGATTAGGCTCCAAGGGATTCTGAAATAAATTGCAAGATAAATGGGAAATTGTATACAATCATGGTGGATACTTGAGCCACCTTGCATACTATAAACTATGCTTTATTATATTTTATTTTTTCAGCCCATAAGCAATTTTTGTTTTGTCATTTTTAATGTTTATTAATATCAACTTCTATTTTAAATTCAGGGGATACATGTGCAAGTTTGTTACATGGGAATACTGTGTGATGCTGAGGTGTGAGATATGAATCCCATAACCAGGTAGTGAGCATAGTACCCCATAGATAGGTTTTCAACCCATGCCCCGACGCTCCTTCTTTCTCTAGCAGTCTCCAGTGACTATTGTTCCCATCCTTATGGCCATGTGTGCTCAACTATTAGCTCCCACTTTTAAGTGAGAACATGCAGTATTTGGTTTTCTGTTTCTGTGTTAATTTGTTTAGGATAATGACTACTAGCCCCATAAATATTGCCAAAACGACATGATTTTGTTACTTTCCATAGCTGCATGGTATCCCGTGGTCTATATGTATTACATTTTCTTTATCCAATCCATCAAAGATGGGCATCTAGGTTGATTCCATAACTTTGTTATTGTGAACAGTGCTGCCATAAACATATGAGTACGTGTGTCTTTTCAGTAGAATGGCTTATTTTCTTTGGGGTATATTCCCGTTAATGAATTTGCTGGGATCCCACTTTAATAAGCCAACACATTCATCAAAGTAAAAAGATTGTGAGGGTTTCACATCAAGTTCTAGAGATTCCCATATCTAAACACATTCAATCAACTTTGGAAATTTTTTTCTAAAAAATAATACCTTTTTACTATGTGATACTACTCCAGAAAACTTACTGTGGTGAGACTTATGTGCATGCTAGAAAGAAACACAAAATTCCAAGAGCTCTCTACTTGTGAGCAGAAAATTCCCATGCCCCTCCCTGTAGAGACAGGGGCGTGATGCTGCACTCTGTAGCAGAAGAGAGTTGCCGTGCTCCAGCTGCCAGGTTGCACCAATACTCATGCCACCCCAACACACACATACTAAAATAAACGTGGAGAGGCAGACATCTGTTACTCACCCACTGCTATGAATAGAGCCATGGTTGTTCCTACTGGGAGTTGGTGCAACTGCACCTGTGACAGACTTTTCCGAGCTATTGAGAGTAGCTGTGCCCCCACTGATGGTGCGTCCACAAGCCCAGGCTTATGTGAAGGACAGGGCCTATCCCACATGCTATGCAGAGTGCCAGTGCTCTTGCAGCATAGTGCAACAAGATACAGAGTCATCTCTTTTGAATTGAGGAAAAAGGTTCCACTCCGAGTCCATTTGGGTAATAGCCACAGGATTGGCATTTTCAGTGGACCTCTGTTGCATACAGCCTGTAGATGAAAGACATGTCACAAGTCTGGGGACAATGATATGGTAGTGAAAATCATGTTCCTTCCTTCTTAAGAGGTGGAGCTGGTGCAGCCTCTTTCTTCCCCCGTCAGAGACCTTGGTGCAATTCACCAAGAGCTCTCCCTATAATTCCTATCAATGTAGGTGCTTCCACTTGTCACTGGAGTATTGAAGGATAAGCTTGGTGGTCCGGTTCTGCTCGTCTTTGTCCACCCAAACCTGGGTTGAGCAGGACACTCATGACATGGGGTAATTCATAGACCAGCCAACAACCTATGACAACAGCAATCTGTTACCTGTAAAAAAGAACAAATAACATATCCATTGGCTTTTGCAAAGCTGTTACTCAAAAGTGCCACTTACTGGAATGGAGATTGAACTGCACAACCAAATAATAAACCTGTGTAGAAGGGCACAGTAGTAGAGAATGAAATAAGCTTCCTGAGACCTCTGCACTCCCAGTCCTGCAAAAGTGTGCTCATATGTTCAGTACATTGCTACTACAATAAGCATTTGATAAAGCTTCTGCACAAAAGCTATCTATAACTAAGAAGCTCACACAGAGTCTTGGCTTCCTAGACGCACTCAGAGTCAAAGTAAAGGATCATACACAACATACATTGCAGTCACCCTTTAGGAGGAAAAATAGTGTCGCCAAAATGTAAGTAAATTAAAATAAGAATAGATAGCTTATCAAGATAAGAAGAAGTCAACATAAGAACTCTGGCTGTGTAAAAAAACACAGCGTTTTGACACCACCAAAGGATAAGACTAGCTCTCTATAAATGTACCCTAAAAAATTAAAATTCTGAAATGGAAGATAAAGAATTCAAAATATAGAGTGTAAGAAAGTGCAATGAAATCCAAAAGAAAGGTGAAAATCAGCACAAATAAATCAGAAAAACAGTAAAGGGATATGAATTAAAAATGTATTAAAAAGATAGATATTTACAACCCCCCCCCCCAGAACTTCCAGAAATAAAAAAGGCACTGAAGAAATTACAAACTACAGTTGAAAGTTCCAATAACAGATTAAACCAACCAGAAGAAAGAATTTCAGAGCTTGAAGACTGGTTCTTCAAATTAAGCCAGACAGACAAAAATAAAGACAAAGAAATTTTAAGAAATGAACACAACCTTTAACAAATACAAGTTATATGAAGTGGCTAAACCTACTGATATGGTTTGGATGTTTGTTCCACCAAATCTCATGTCAAATCAAAGTCCTCATTGTTGGAGGTGGGGCCCGATAAGAGGTGATTTAATCATGGAGGTGGATTTCTCATGAATAGTTTGGCACCATCCCATTGGTGCTGTTATCATGATAGTGAGTGATTCTTGTAAGATCTGGTTGTTTAAAGGTGTGCAGCACCTCCCCACTTTCTCTCTTCCTTTTGCTCAGTGATGTAAAGTGCAAGCTCCCCTTTCATCTTCCATCATGATTATGAATTTCCTGAGGCCTCCCCAGAAGCCAAGCAAAAGCCACTCTGCTTCCTGTGTAGCCTGCAGAACCATGAGGCAAGTAAAACACTTGTCTTCATAAATTACCCTCAGGTATTTCTTTATAGCAGTGAAAGAACAGACTAATAAACTAACCAAAGGTAGCTATTTCTGAAAAGGAAGAAAAATATGTGAGAAGCTTGGGAACATTTTTTTGAGGGAGTAATGTAGAAAACTTTCTCTGGTTTTGCTAAGTAATTAGACATCCAGATACAAAAAGTTCAAAGCACATCTGGAAGATGCACTGCAACATGAACTTCTTCAAGACCTATAGTTATATCATACTATCCAAAGTCAACATGAAGGTTAAAAAAAAAATCCTAAAAGCAGCAAGAAAGAAGTGTCTAAATACTTTATAATGGAAAAACCATCAGACTAACAGCAGTCTTCTCTGTAGAAATCTTATGAGCCAGAACAGATCAGAGGACTATTTTTAATATTAATAAACTAAAACAACTGCCAGGCAGTAATTTTGTATCTTCACAAACTAAGCTTCCAAAATGAAGGAGAAATACAGTCTTTTCCAGACAAGAAATGATAAGAGAATTTTTCACCACTAGACCAAACCTGCAAGAAATACTAAAAGGAGTTCTAAACATGAAAACAAATGAGTGATACAATCATAAAGCACATGAATGTACAAAATTCACAAATCATATAATGCACAATTATGTAAAGCACAAAAATACACAATTGAGACTATAAAGCCACTAGGTAAAAATTACCATTATTACAGGAACAAAATCTCATATCTCAATATTAACATTGAATGCAAATGAAATAAATACTCTACTTAAAAGGTATAGACTAGCAGATTGCATTTAAAAAAACCTAGATCTGATGATATGCTTCTTACAAGAAACCCTCCTAATGATAAAGACCTTTACAGATTTAAAGTAAATGGGTGAAAAAGATATTCCATGCAAGCAGAAAACAAAAACAAGCAGGAGTAACTGTTTTAATATCAGATAAAACAGACTTTAAATCAACAACAGTTAAAAAAGATGAAAAAGTCACTATATAATGATAAAAGTATCAATTCAACAATAAGATATTATGTACCTAAATATATAGATGGCTAACACTGGAGTAGCCAGGTTCTTAAAACAAATACCACCTAACATAAGAAAAGAGATATAAAAATAAGACAATAATAGTAGGAGACTATAACATCCCAATGATGGTAATAGAAAGATCATCTAGGCAGAAAATCAAAAAAAGAAATGACTTAAACTGGACTCTGGACTAAATGGACCTAATAGACCTTTACATAAAATTCTACTCAACGAATGCAAAATACATTTTTCTCATCTTTTCATGGAACTTATCCAAAATAGACCATATATTTGGCCATAAAACATGGCTCAATAAAGTTAAAAAAAAAACTAAGATTTATATTAGATACCTACTCCGACTACAGTGGAATGAAACTAGAAGTCAACAGTAAGACAAACCCTCCTCAAAACCATACAAATATACGGAAGTTAAACAATTTGCTCCTGAACATTCTTTGGGTAAAAAATAAAATTAGCTAGGTGCAGTGGCTCATGTTTGTAATCCCAGCACTTTGGGAGGCCAAGGAGGGTGGATCACTTGAAGTTGAGGGCAGGAGTTTGAGATCAACCTGGCCAACATGGTGAAACCATATCTCTACTAAAAATACAAAACTTAGCTGGTCATGGTGGCACACACAGGGGGTGGAGTTCACAGTGAGCTGAGATGATGCTGCTGTACTCTAGTCTGGACAACAGAGCAAGAACCTATCTCAAAAAAAAGAAGAAAGAAAAGATAAATGAAGTGAAAAAATCAAAATACATTTTGAAAGGAATGAAAACAGAGAAACAGCATATCAAAATATCTCGGATACAGCAAAAGCAGTGCTAAAAGAAAAGTATATAGCATTAAATGCCTACATCAAAAAGATGAAAAGGTTTAAAATTCAAGTGATGAACCTCGGGGAACTAGAAAAACAAGAAAAAATCAAACTCAAAGCTAACAGGAAAAAAATAACAGAGATTAGACCAGAATTAACAATATTGACACAAAAAGCATGAAGCAAAGAATCAACAAAACAGAAAGCTGATTTTCTGAAAAGATAAACAAAATCAGTAAACGACTAACTATATTAACAAAGAAAAAAGAAGATCCAAATAAGAGTAAACGTGAATGATAAATGCAACATTACAACTGATAACATAGAAATAACAAAAGATCATCAGAACTACTATGAATATCTCTATGTGCCCAGTGAGAAAAACTAAAGGACTGATAAAGTTCTGGAAACATACACCCTCCCACTTTTGAGCCAACTAGAAATAAAAATCCTTAACAGACCAATAACGAGTAATGGAATTCAATCAGTAATAAAAACAATCTACCAAAAATAAATAAATAAATAAATAAAATAAGCTCAATACCAAATGAGTTCACAGCCAAAAAGAGTTCGTACCACTCTTCCTGAAACTATTCCAAAATATTAAGGAGGAAGGACTCCTCCCTAAGGAATTATATAATACCAGCATCATCCTAATACCAAAATCAGTCAAGTACACAACAATAAAATAAAACTACAGGCCAATATCCCTAATGAATATGGATGCAATAATCAACAAAATCACAGTGAATTGAATTCAATAGTACTTCTAAAAGATAATTCACTACAATCAAGTGGATTTTATTACGGGGATGTAAGGATGGCTAAACATACAAAATCAGTAAGTGTGATTCACCACATGAACACAATTAAAAAAAAAAAAAGTATGATCACCTCAATGGATGCAAGAAAGCATTAGATAAAATCGAACATCCCTTCATGTTAAAAATCCAGAACAAATGAGGCATCAAATAAACATGCCTCAAAATAATAATAGCCATATATTGCAGATCCAGAGTGAATATTGTATTGAATGGTGGAAAGTTAAAATCATTCACACTAAGCACTGAAAGAAAACACAGATTCTATGTTCATGAGTCCTATTCAACATAGTACTGGAAATACTAGTCATAGCAATCACCAAGAGAAAGATAAGAAAGAGAAGGCTTCCACATTAGATAAAAAGTCAAATTATCTCTGTTCATCAATGATACAATCTTATACTTAGAAAATACCAAAGACTCTGCAAAAGACTAATAGATCTGACTTCAGTGAAGTTTCTGGATACAAAATCAACTTACAAAAATCAGTACCAATTTACACACCAACAATGTTCAAGCCGACAGACAAATCAACAACTTAATCTCATTTACAATAGCTACAAATACGCATAAATGTAATACATAGGAATAGATTTAACAAAGAAGGTGAAATATCTTTACAAGGAGAACTACTTGAATGAAAACACCAATGAAAGAAATATAGATGACACAAGAAAGAGAAAAACTTTTCACTATTATTGATTGAAAGAATAAATATCATTAAAATGGCCATATGCTCAAAGTGATATATACATTCACCACAACTCCTATCAAATTATCAATGTTGTTTTCCACATAATTAGAAAAAGTATTCTTCAAACTCATATGAAACCAAAAAGAGCCCAAAAAGCCAAAGCAATTCTAAGCCAAAACAACAAAGCTGGAGTCATTACATTATCCAACTTCAAATTATACAGAAAAGCTATATTAACTAACACAGCATGGCAGTGGTGGAAATATAGGCATATATATCACTGTAACAGTATGGAGAACCCATCAATAAAGCAACACACCTACAATCAACCAGTCTTTGACAAAGTTGTCAAAAATAAACACTGGGAAAAGGATATCCTGTTCAATAAGTAATGCTGAGAAAATTGTATAGCCATACGCAGAACAAAACTGGACCCCTACCTCTCAACGTATATAAAAATTAAATAAAGAAAATGGATAAATATTTTAAACTTCACACCTCAAACTACAAAATTCCTAGAGGAAAATCTAGGAAACACTCTTCTGGACGTTGACCTAGGCAAAGAATTCATGACTTAAAAGCAAGTGCAACAAAACAAAAATAAACAAATGGAGTTTAATTAAATTGAAAAACTTCTGTGAGGCAAAAGAAATAATTAAAAGAATAAACAGATAACCTACAGAATGGGAGAAAATATCTTCAAACTGTGTCTGACAAAAGACTAGCAGTCAGAATTTATAAGAAACTCAAACACTTAAAAAAAGAAACAACAAATAGCTCTGTTAAAAAGTAGGCAAAGGACATAAACAGTCATTTCTCAAAAGAAAACATATTAGTGGCCAAGACACATATGAAAATATACTCAATATAACTAATCATCAGAGAAATGCGAATTAAAACCACAATGACATACCATCTTAACAACAGTTAGAATGGCTATTACTAAAATGTCAAAAAATACGTTGGTGAGGATACAGAGAAAAAGGAACACTTATACACTGTTGGTGGGAATGTAAATTAGTACGATTTCTATGAAAAAGAGTATGGTGATTTCTCAAAGACTAAAAGTATAATTAATTTACCTCAGCAATCCACCTACTAGGTTCTACCAGAAGGAAAAGAAATCATTGTATCAAAAAGACATCTTCACTCCTATGTTTATTGCAGCAATATTCACAGTAACCAAGTCAGAAAATCAACTGAAGAGTCCCTCAATGAATGATTGGATTAAAAAGTGTGCTGTATACATATTATGAAATACTACACAGTTGTAAAAAACAGAAATAAAAAAGTTTTTTGCAGCAACATAGATTGAACTGGAGGCCAGTATTTAATTAAAAGAGCTCAGGGTACAAATAAATAAATAAATAAATAAATAAATAAATAAATACTCAGGAACAGAAAATCAAACACTGCATGTTCTTCCCTATGAATGGGAGCTAAATAAAGGGTACACATGGACATACAGAGGGTCATAATAGAAACTTGGAACTCCAAAGTGGGGAGATTTGGAGACAGGATGAGTTGGAAAATTATCTTTTTAGTACTGATAGATGCAGGATGCAGATAAGGGAGGGTTCTGAGAAAGTCTCTGACCCACCCCACAAGTGTTTACATCAGATACTTTTGTGAGGATGAGGGAACCTGCCCAGGGCCTTGTCTGGGCATTCCCATAACAGACGAGGGGCCCTCTTGTGCCCTGGGAGAATAGTGGAGAGCAGCAGGGAATTCATACATTATGCAGTGGGGAGGAGCGTGGCCTCTTCAGCTCCTATGTAGTGGCCTAGTATTCAATCTGCGAGGTGGGAGAACATTGGTAGGACACTCTATTTCTTTGCTGAGAGTTTTCTTTCCTTTTAATAAATTCTGCTCTCCTCACCTTTTCAGTATGGTCACGTGCCTAATTTTTCCTGGTTTTGAGACAAGAACCCGGATTTTAAGTGAGGTAAAGAGCAAAAATTCTGCCTCAGTACAATGTTTACCATTCAAGGGATGGGCATACTAAAAGCCCAGAGTTTATACACAATATATCCATCTAACAAAACTTCACGTGCACCCTTTAAATCCATTTATAACAAGGTGTGATGCCAAGATTCAATGTATTTCCAAACTGTACTACTTTATTATCTGATGTACCTGCTCATTTCAAGAAGTTCGCAGTAATAGAACTCTGCTTGGCCTTCATCATTACAGTTTATAAAGACAGTCTATACTTGTTTGCCTTTACTTAGAAAAAACAAATCAGCGGTGCACAAGGGTAGTGCCACAAGAGTTTACAGAACCCTTCATAGTTTTCCCAGACATTGCATCAGAACCTAATAACAGTACAGTCCTTAAAATTCTATGCTCATTCTGTGCATCTATGACCAAGCGTTATCCTATCCCACTAAAGAATTCCTCAAAATTGACTCTGTTTACCTATACAACTCACACAGTAAAGGCACACGGTTTCAAAAAAAATTCAAGAAAAAACATTCCACTCTTTGAAACATGACTTCACTGCTAAAGTGATTTCCCCTCTCACCTCAGAGAATAAAAACTATTCAAAGTAGCCTTGGCTGACAATCAAAAGACAATTGAGAGGGTTTCTTAGATTTATAGGATATTACAGATCCTAGGTTCCAAACTTTTCTTTCCTTTTTTTTTTTTTTTTTTTTTTTTTTTTAATTGAGATTGAGTTTCATTCTTGTTTCCCAGGCTGGAGTGCAATGGCATGATCTCAGGTCACTGCAGCCTCCACTTCCTAGGTTCAAGTGATATTTCTGCCTCAGCCTCCTGAGTAGCTGGGATTACAGCCGCTCTTCACCACGCCCAGCCAAGTTTCTTGTATTTTTGGTAAAGATGGGGTTTCACCATGCTGACCAGGCTGGTCTCAAACTCCTAACTTCTGGTGATCTACCCATCTCAGTCTCCCAAAGTATTGAGATCATAGGCGTGAGCCACCACGCCAACCAGTTCTAAACTTTTCTTAATGTATTTTGCCATTATATAAACCTACTAAAAACAGAGTATTAGAGCTTTGGTCTTGGTTTTTAGCCAAATAAATTTCATCTTATAACAACCCTTGGGTTTCACACTTGCAAATTACACTAAACATTTTACCTTGTTTATTTATAAACATAACAATCAGACATTAACAGTTTTTACCCAAGAAACTTGGGGGAAAACCTAGGTCAATTACATAGCCTGCAGTAAGACCTATGAACTAAGACACACCCTAATTGTTTCCAAACAGTAACAACAATCACCAGTCACCAAGTCGATAAAAGCTTCATCTGAGTTGGTTTTGTAAAGTAATCTTAATTTACAATCTCATGTTCTATAAACGTCTGTTAAATTCCAAATATATTCAACAATTGTCAGTAAGTAGTCTAACATCTTATAAAATTATCTGACTCCTTCTAATCCCCATCTAAAATGCCACAATCTACTTAATTCTACTACTCTATTGCCTCTGCCTGATGATGGTAAAGGCCACAGCTGTGTAAGTACGGTATCTGAAACAGTGGACCCTCATGTTGGTTTATGAGATACTCCACTGAGTTAATACTTTTTGTTAATAGGACCTATCCCAAAAACTCAAAAGAGAAATATCAGACAGGATACACTGTTACCACCCAAAATGAGCTAATAGGAAAAAATGAAACAAAAAAACTTCTTTAAATCAGCTCAATCCACAATGCTTTTTGCCTTCTCCAGAGCTTGTTATATAGCTAAGAACATGTCAATAAATATTTATACAGACAACAGATATACTTTTAGAATGATAATATATTTTGACATAATATAAAATCATTAAGGGCTTCTCACTTCTAGTCATATCCTATCAGAAATAGACACCATGTTAGATAATTTTTTCCACTATCCTGTTACCATCACGAATTACTTAAATCAAAGCTCATACCAATAAAACTCAGCCTAAATATCAAGAAATTTCTTTAACAATTTTTTCTGTTAAATCAGCTAGGACTAAAACTATCAGGATATGCAATCTAAATGAACTTCATAAGATTACGATAATTCAACTTCTTTATAAAAATCTGCTTAATAAATAGAATAATACATATTATTTTAAAAAAAGAAAATTGATATCTACAAAAGTATAAATTTAATGTTAAATGTAGAGTCACAAAAAGCCAGGATAGCCACTTGTCCTTTCTGTCTTTAAAGCTTCCATCATTAAAACTCTACATTCCACAACTCATCATAAAACAGACACAATTATTCAAATTATATTTAATAATTAATAGAATAGTCCAAATTTCTAAAATGGCTTATAACCAATATTTGATTTGCTAAACTCATAATAATCCCCCCAAAAAACTACACTTCAAATGGTATATATCTACTGTCTAATGACTCATTTATACATGTACAGAGAGACTTCTTCCAGTTGCCCCCCTCAATGGCATATTGGTATATTCCTATGATTATATATCTTCTGGTTGGGTAAAGGCTTTCCCTACAAAAAAGCCAATCCTGTGACAATAGCCTAAAATTATTAAAATTTGTCTATTTTATGAGATATTCCTAAAAATAATCTCCAGCGATGGGCAACTCATTTTACTAGAAAAGTTATAAAACAGTTAAATAAGGTGTTACAAACACAATGACACTATCATTGTCCTTATCACGCTCAGTATTCTAAAAAGGTTAAAAATATGGCATCTTAAAACTAACATTCACAAAGTTAATCAATTAGGTTGCCTTGGCCAAAGATACGATCATCAGCTTTAATGACGATCAGATTCACTCCCACTAAAAAAAAAACTAAGACAAGACCTTATAAAGTAGGTCCCCCTGAAAGGGTTATACCTCTAGTAATAGAATCCAATAAAGGGCTCTCACTAAAAAGGCTGTACCTCTAATTACAGAACCTTATTTATCTCCCAATCTCCTAAACTCTAAAGTACTACAGTCCTTTGCTACATTTTGCCAAACTATACTTTCACAAGGAAAAAAACATCAAAATACACTAAAGACATTCAAATCCTCCAACGTCTGAAACCTGGAGATTGGGTCATCTAAAAATGACATCAGAATAAGGCTGCCCTTAAACCACATTTAGAGGAACCACATCAAGTTCTTCTGACCAACCACACTACAGTAAATCTTCAGAGCCATAAGCTTTGGGTCCACCTCTCACAACTCCAAAGGGCCCTTCAGACTCCTAAAACTATATACCTCTTTGAGACTTTAAGATAAAATTAACCAAAAATTTCCTCCCAGAAGCAGACGGCATGCTAGATGTGGACGGCTTTCTCAAAATCATAGATCAAGATCTGTCACCATAAAAAACTACACTTTTTGTGTTTGTTTCCTTTCTCTCTTAAAAAAAATGCATTGGAGCATAATTGGTGAATATCTTCAGCTAGAACTTATGCTGTAGTATACAACTAGAATAGCTGTTAGGTTTACGAATCAATATAAAAAAATCAAAATTCCACTAATGCCAATGACCCTTCATATTACCAATGAGAGTCACTCTAAAACTCTGAAATAAATAAATAAATAGCTATCATTAATATTATAAACATCACTGCAACTTGTTTTCCTTTGTTCACTAAAACAACACTAACTTTTCCAATTAAACACTTTGTTACCATATATATTATATATATAGATATATATATTTATATACATAGTTTTTAAAACTTGTTATCAAATATGTACATTTATTTTTGTTTTATATGTAATCTATATTATATATTTCTAAATATTTTTGTATAATATATAGTTATAGAAATATTTACATATAATATATTATATAGTTATAGAAATATGTGTATAAATATACATAAATATAGAAATATTTTATAACTATACAATATTATATATTTAAATAACAATATAATATATAATATTAGATATTTATATTTTGTATGCATTTATTTATATCATATATAAAATATATAATATATCACGTATTTTAAACAATATATAACATATACATTAACATACATAACATAAATATATAACATAATATATAAATATATGATATAAATACATATAAAGCAAATATATAACATAATATATACTATTACATATTATAATTAAATATAATATATAATTTTATATATTATATTTTTTATTTATATTATATATTTATTATAATATATATTGCATTTTTGTATAATATATTTATATATTTATATATGATATAATTATATAATACATATACTATATAACATATAATATATAATATGTATATAATTATAATATATAGTATTATTATATGTCATATTATATATTATATTATTTATATTATATTATATCTATAACTATATTGTATTTATAATAGTATATATTATAAATAATAAAATACACAATAATCTATATAGTTGATATGTGTGATACATACATTATAATATATAATTATAAATATGTAATATATACATATTATACATCATATATATGTTATATATTATATATTATGTTTATTTATATATTTACATATTATTTTATATATATTTATATATGTAATATGTAATTACATATTTATTATAGTATATATAGTATAATAAATATGTAATTTATTTTATTAAATATTTATTATATGATATATAATAGTATATATTTATATAATATATTTTATTATATATTTATATACTTATATATTTCTATGTATTTTATATATAATAAATATATGATAAATATAAATTAATATTTATATATTATTATGTTACATATAATATATTTATATATTTTATATATTTATATACTACATTGATATATGAATATATAATATGCATATAATATATGATAAAATATTACATATTATATTACATATATTGCATATATGCAATATTATATAATTATATTATATTATATGTAATATAATATATAATTATATATAACTATATATAATATAATATATAATTCACTCCCACTAGTAAAACTAAGCAAAGATCTTATAAAATAGGTCCCACTGAAAAGGCTATACCTCTAGTAATAGAACCCAATAAAGTGCTCTCACTAAAAAGGCTGTACCTCTAATTATAGAATTATATATATATATAATTATATATATTATCTATAATATATCTAGATATATTATAGAATTATAGATATATTATATACTATATATTATATACAATTATTATATAATATATAAACATAATATAATAAATATATAAAAGTATATAATATAATATATATTATATATAGAAAACAAAATAAGTAAATATATATATATATATTTGGTAACAAGGTTTTAAAACTAATTTAAATTTACAACTGACAAGGTTATAAAACTAATACAAGTGGTGACTACAAAAAGTACATTGTGCTTTCCGATGTCACCCACTGAAGACTTAAAAACTGCCTGTATGGATATAAACAATTACTTATACTATGTTGCTAGGAATAGCGTCTCTTTTTACTAAAATTGGTTATACAATCTTACAACCTACTATAAATGATCACAAAAAGTGCATTTATCGGTAAGCTTTTTTCCAGAGTGATACAGATGTATGGGCAAACAAATCTAACTGACCTCTATCAAATATAACTAGGTGTCCTCTTCTAGATGCTCAGAAGACCTATATTGGTTCTGTGGAGAATATACTTATTTTGCCTCCTTGTTGGTTTGGATCTTGCTATTTGGCTTAACTTGCCCCTGCCTTTAAAATAACTTTCCCTATACATTCTCATAAGAGCTTCTATGAGCAGAGGATGAAATGTCAACAAACAAACTTAACTCTAGCCTTAGCATAGACAAAATAAGCCAGTTTCAACTAAAAACAAATTCCAGTGGGGTTCCTGAGGATTCTCTTTTGATAGTGTGGTAGCAATTATATAAAACTCAATGCTAATTTATAAATTTTAGAACATCTTAAATTTTATAACAATCAGAACTTCCAGGATTTCATATGGATTGCAGCCACTCTTGAAAAGGTAGACGATAACAGTTCTATTTAAAAATTAATAATAATAATAATAAAACATCATAGAACTTCAGATCTCCTTTTTACTCAAGTTTGGGAACTATCTCTAATACTAAACATAACTAAATATTATATTTATCTCTGTCTAATTTTGTTATTACAAAATACTTAATTAAAAAGGTCACTAACACCATTTCCTTAAACACTGTTACCAAATACATTTTTAAAAATCTCTCTCAAAAAATAGCATATAATATGTTTATAAAACAACTAACAGTTAATTTTGAGACATACTAAATGACAAATGACAAATTTAAGTTTTCCAAAGATTTCTGATCTTTATATTTCTTCTAATTGCTCTCCAGGTTATGGTGATTTATGTTACCAGAGTAGCAATGGATAGCTCTTTAATCCAAGTCGCTTTACAGCAAACTGATCCTTAATTGCTTTCACACTCCAAAGACTATGACCTGTTAGACTCTAATACTGTTAAACTGCCTGTTTGCCTAAACATTGACTTTTTTAGTTTTGTTTGTTTCACAAAAACTCTTGTTAAAGAATATACTTTAGTATTTTGATATTATCCTGTTGACAGTCATCATAGTACGCCCCCTAATGTGCTATATACTCTTAAGTCTTTAATGTTTTATGTACAGTCATCCATCAAAAATTAAATAGTCTCACTTCAAATTGGTTAACATGACCATAAAAAGTCATTCAAATGACCTAAAACTGTGACTTACAAACTCCATATTGAGACCAAGAAAGACTTATAAGCTCCATACTAAAGCCAAGTAACAATTTACAATAGTGACAGAGGGTGAAGTCAACTCCTACAGTTTTTAGTAAGTCTCTCAACCGAGAGACTAAGTAAATAAAAAAAAAAAAAAAAAAAATTGTTAAGTCCGACTAAAATCTAAAATCTGGCCTGAGAGCTTCTCCATATTGACATACTTGATGTGATACCTACCTTAATAAGTGAACACACGAAAACCCTAATTTAAGAATATACTTCTATAACAATAACTGAGTCTCAGCTAATCCCAACAATCATAGTTAAACCACTCACAGGTAGACAATTGTTCAAACTGTGTTCAAATAGAACAAATGCCAACCGATTACCATCAGACTGTTTCTGTACCTTACTTTCATTTTCTGCACCTCAGTTTCTTTTTTCTATCCATAAGATCTCTCAAACCATGTGACAGCACCAGAATCCCTCTGAATCTGCTATGATTCTGAGGGCTGCCCAATTTATAAATCTTTTTCTTACTTAAATTCTGTTGAAAACTAAATTTATCTAGAGTTCGTTTAGCAACTTCAACGTATGAATTTTGAGGAAACACAATTCAGTCCATAAAAGTTACTCAATTGATACTTAACATTCCTGAAAGGAATATCTGGCTGAACAAACACAGATTTAGATCTCTATATATGAGATGTAGCTGTTGTTAACATAACACATTTAAAAACATTGTAACTACGAATGGTTCTACCATTTCACCTAGCTAAATCAACATAAAGATTGATGGTTGGCATCGTGTTTATCAGTCATTCTTTTTTTGTGTCTATTGAGACCTCATCTCAGTCTTTTTAATCCTGAGGGCTAAATTATAATGGTATCCACTCTCACACACTCTAATTTTAAAAGTGTTGAAAAGGACAAAAGAGAAAAAGTGCTTATTTTTCACAAATATGGCACAGCTTAGAAGATCATATAAATAGGCAAAATATTATTTTAGACATGCAAGTATGATTTTAGTTTATATTTAAATAATCTTTTGGCAGACCCATTCAATTCAATGAATATATATATACACACACATATATGTGTGTGTGTGTGTATGTAGATGTGTGTGTGTGTGTGTGTGTATATATATATACACTTTTTTTTTTTTTTTTTTTTTTTTTTTTTTTTTTTTTTTTTTTTTTTAAAGACTGAGTCTCGTTCTGTCACCCAGGCTGGAGTGCAGTGGCGCCATCTCGGCTCACTGCAAGCTCCGCCTCCTGGGTTCACGCCATTCTCCTGCCTCAGCCTCCCGGGTAGCTGGGACTACAGGCACCAGCACCACGCCCGGCTAATTTTTTGTATTTTTAGTGGAGATGGGGTTTCACCGGGTTAGCCAGGATGGTCTGCATCACCTGACCTCGTGATCCGCCCACCTCGGCCTCCCAAAGTGCTGGGATTACAGGCATAAGCCACCATGCCCTGCCTTCAATGATTTTTTAAACAAACTAATGACTGATAATTACATTTAGATGTATCAAAGTCAAGTCACCAATTACACTAACAAAATAATGAATTAGGATCTGATTGCAATGGGTTTATGAAATAAAAGGCAATATTGTATACAATAATCAGACAATTATTGGGGACATTTTCCTCAGAGAAAGTGCAATGGGTAATTAGCTAGCAGAAGATGTGAAATTAAGGAAGAGTTGTCTTTGTTCATTTTTAATGTGGGAGAAATGATCACTTTTGTATTCTAATGGAAATGATCAATTAAGAACAAACATTGATAGTTCAAAAGAGAGAGAAAACATTTTCTACAGTAATGATCTCAACTATGTATTAAAAAATGTATCTCAAGTGTATAAGGGAAGTTAATCTTAGCAGTCAGTGAGATTGGGCTACTAAGACTTCATACAAGCGGGCGCTTTGGAATAACGCTTTAAGATGGAAAAGAAAAATCCGTTTCAAACACGAGAATGACATTACAAATCATCTCGATTTTCATTAGGGTCCTTTATTTTCAAAATATTTTTCTCGGATTGTTTACCTCATTCATCTTTCTACCTATAATCTAGGTCAGAAAATATTTAAGGTAGGAAAAATTAATTTTGAAGAAATTATTTTTATCCCCAGGATTATTCAGTAAAATACATAGTTTTAAAATTTATCTCACCTCTATAGATATCTATCAGGCATTGCTTTTCAATTGATTTCATGTATTGCTTGCTATGTATAAATTGTCCTTCTAAAACGTTCATACGTTCTTTTCATGTACTATATATGTTGGATTGATGTATATAATTACTTCCATTGTTAAATTCCTTGCCCCTCTCTTTTCTGAATCTAATTTCCTGCCATCTAAATTATCATTTAATTATCATTAAATTTATATTGCTTATTTTTATGGAATATGAGAAAAATGTATACATTTTCATAAATGGTCATATCTATCCTATATCATTTAATCAACATATACAAAATACAAACATCTAATTATATAAATAAAAATAATATATTTAAATATTGTCAAAATATTAAGGGCAGAAATATTTTGGTATAAAGTATGATTTTATATTTTACTCTCTAATAAGTATATAGTCTTCATTTGACTCAACATGTTTAGAAATGTATACAACATAGTATTACTTTTATCAAAATTTCATTAAGGCCAGGTATTATAATGAGATATATATCACTATAATTACTATTTACTTCCTGCCGGGCACTGTGGCTCACGCCTCTAATCCCAGCACTTTGGGAGGCCAAGGTGGGAGAACTCACGTGAGGAGGGGATTTCAAAGAGACCAACCTGACCAATATGAAGAAACCCCGTCTCTATTAAAAATACAAAAAAAAAATTAGCCGGACTTAGTGGCACATGCCTGTAATCCTAGTTACTCGAGAGGCTGAGGCAGGAGAATCGCTTGAACCCAAGAGGCAGAGGTTGTGGTGAGCCAAGATGGTGCCATTGCACTCCAGCTTGGACAACAAGAGCGAAACCCGTTCCCCGCAAAAAACGAAAACAAAAACAAAAACAAAAAACTATTTAGCTCCTATACATGGTAGTATATAAGTGTTTTAGGGAACCTTAAATGATTAAAATGTATTTTTCAAATCTAGTTACTAAGTGCTAATGTTATTCCTGAAATTTTAGTATTTTTTTTTCTTCCTAAAATTGTTCCTGGTTCCAAGTAGCTATAACATTAACTTACGAGTGTAATAAAGATTCGGATTCGTTTACTGATATTCGACCACTGACTTCTGTGTAAGTCTCAACCTGTTTTTCTTCTTTGACCCTGCAACTGGACAAGCATCTGCTAGCCTCCTCTTTTGGTGCTAGTGGGAAATTTAAACCTTGCAATTTTGCAGCCCTCATGAAAGCCCAACCTGCTCTCACTACTTTACTTAAGTCAGTTAGGCTTCTCTGGATATCCACTGTGCAAAAATAAATAAATAAATAAATAAATAAATAAATAAATAAATAAACTCACTGGGTGGGGTATCATGAGCTTCGACATTTGTCATAAAATGGACAAAAGTCCATTTTACGTCTATAAAATGGCCCCCAAAACAAGGGTAGGTAAGTAATTTGTTTTTCTAGAATGTGAATCCCTGATCTTAACCTGTATAACATTTTTTTTTTAATTAAAAAGGTACCAAACACACAAAAAATTATATATTGCTAATTTCTAATCATACAATTCTGTGGTTAATTCTACAATTAAAAATTGTACTTTTAATAACAAGTAAAAAGATTATGGTAACTAAAGTGCAAGCAAATTTAAGAGTAAGATTATTGTAAACCCAGGGACTGAGTTGAAGTATTACTCATTAAAAAAAAGGATGTGTTCAACAGTCTTACAGATGCCAGTTAAAAGTAAGTGAACAATTATATGATAGATGATGATGATGATGATAGACACATAGATAGACAGATACATAGATCTCCAAACTAGGACATTTATGGGAGTAAAAGAGAATACAATTAAAACTTACACTGACAAAAGGGTTATAAAGCAAAAATATCCAGAAAAATTGACGTTTGGGCATTTAGATAGAAATCAAATATTCAGATTTATGTAATCATACATGTAACTTCACCTAACTCTGTTACCTTATACTCTTTCCTTCATTTCTATTAGATGTCTATATCCAACTTTGAATTTATTCTAGGTTGCTAGATCAAATAAGTATGTCATGTTCTGTCTTAAGTCTCTCTTCTCTCGGTCAACAGTGTTAACACTATTATGAAATTTAATCCTCTAAATTCATAGGTAGTACCACCTTGTGAGGAATCTCTGATTCCTCCAGTAATAATAATAAAAAAGAATTGTCCTTTCCTTTCCAGTATGCCTTTTAAAACCCCATCTGTAATTTATGACACTAAAAAATTCCAGTTCCCCAATAGGGTGAACTTTTTCCTATTGCAATTTCCACTGAGTTCTGAAACATCTGGATTCCCACTGAACATAAACTATTTACCACTTACCACTTCGGTATATATATATATTTCTCTCTCTCTACCTATCCATCTCTACCTCCTTCCTTCCCTTTCCTCCTATCTCCCCAAACATGTTAATCTCCTCTTCTTCTATTAAAGGTTTTTAAAATTTATTCTATGAGGTGAGGATCTAAATACAACAAAGGAAACTGTTTGAATAGGAAAAGAACCCAGAATAATAGATTCATAATAATAATAATGGTAAAAACTAGTGTTTAATTAGCACATACTATAAAAAACAGGCTCTGTACTAAGATATCTACAGGCTTTAGCTCTGTATTTTTTCCCAAAATTCCATGAGGCACTTACTGTACTCATGTTCTTTTCTAGGGGTAATAAATGTGAAGCTTAAGGAAAGCAAACACTATCCCCTGACATTTCCAGAGCAAGTGAAGCTATTAAAACCTGTTAATACCTGGCTTTAGAGTTTGTGCTATTAAAATCTGCAGCACATTTGAGGATTATGCCAACTAAGCCATATGTGATGCATATAACATGGAATTGACAGGAAGTATAATTTTTTGTTTTTCATTTTTTTTTTCAAAATTGATTTAGTTGAAACTCAGTCCATCATTTGACCAGATAAAGTCAAGTCTGGGTGTTGCTTTATTTTCTAAACTATTTAAATTTCTTTTAGATTCAGCCTCAAAAAATAGTTAGTGTTTTAAAACTTTATTTTGCATGTCTTATCCCAATGAAGTTCGGTAACTGACCACATGTATATTATTAGAGTATAGTATCAACATTACACTGAAATTAGCTTTGAAAGTTATAGATTATTGCATAAAATAACCATTACATTATCCAATTCTATTTATTATATTTTGAAGGTATATTGTTGAAACAGAGAAGCAGAGACCATCAACACCTCATCAATTTTAAGTGTATATACATGCCTACGGTAATTATAGAAGATGAAAAACATTGAGCTAATATCATAAGCATAAAGGATTAAATATAGTGGAAACAATAATGTGCCAAAGTAAAATAATATCACAATGTTTTCTAAAGTCATACAACGTGCCTTCAGAATAATTGTCTCTTTAGCTAAATAGCTTATTTCAACTTTTTTGTTTACTTTGATCTAATTTTCACGACTTAAAAAAATGATAAGAATATGAAATAGATTGTGGTTTAACATTACAGTGATTACTCTTCCTGAGACAACACATCTTTTTTTACACTGAGGCCAATCATACAATCATCTGGGTAATCTAGCTTTTAAAAAGCTGAGAATTATTTGCCTGTAGATGAATAAAAAGTTACTTTATTCTTTGCATTGTTAAGAAGTTTAATGCATATTTATTATTACAATCTGTAGTCCCTCATGCATTATTTAATTTCATTAGAGATAATGGGTAAATTGATACTCAGGACACTTTCTAACATTCTACTTTTGTCTCCATGCTGGCATGAAGGAAATATAGCCAGCATATAATCAGATAAGTATTATGGAATACATTGCCCTTTGTTTTAGATTTAGAAATCTCTTCACAGGTTCTTTTCTGTACTGAAATGTGCTAGCCTTATAGACACACTTAAAAAAAAAACATTTTAAATGACAGCCTAATGGGAAAAAAGATATTTTATGCTTTCAGAAAAATCATTAAAATATGCGTATATTTTAAAGCTTTATCAGTGGTTCCTCATATAAGATATATTAAAATTTAGAATTATTTACTAAATTTCAAACAGTGCATAATTTTCTGCTTTATTGATATGGTCTTGGTTAAAAGAGAAACAGCTTAGTTTTAAGATTATACTATTCATTGAGATAATGAAGCTCAGCACTGATTCAAGAGAAAAATAACAATGACAAAACCAAAACCAAACAAAACTTGAGGTTTACAGCAACATCTTATTTTAGCAGGGGCTTCAAGGGAAAAAGAAAATAACATTAATCAGGAAAAGGGAAATGGGTTATATCAGAATAAAAATTTTAAAAACAGACATCAATTATATCCTTTAGTTCTATTAAGCTTCATTAAAATGATAGAGGAACATAAAATCCTACTATCTATAATTTACCTATCAATATGTAGAATACAGACTCATGACAATTTAGAAAATACATTGTAAAATAATTAAACTTAAATCTCCTAAGTAAATTTTGGAGGGTACCTAGGCAATGTAGGGGTATAACTCTGTTCTTTTTCAAAATTATTTTGTCCATTCAGGATCCTTTGCATCTCTACATTAATTTTAGAGACATCTTGTTAATTTGTGCAAAAAATAAAAAAATAAAAAACCCGTAGCCAGAGAGGACTTTGAAAGAAATTATGCAGAATTGTAGATCAATTGGGAAATTATAATCATCCTAATGTCCAATCCATAAACCATGGGAAGTGTTTTATTATTTAGCTCTTCTTTAATTTTTTTATATAAAGTTTTGTACTTTTCAAAGTATAAGTAAGGCACTTCTTTTGTTAAAATAATTTCTAAACACTTTATTATTTTCAAGCCATTGAAAATAGATTTGTTTTCTGAATTTTATTTTCAGATTATTCATTGCAAGTGTATAGAAATACAAGTCGTTTTTGTGTATTGTTCATATATATCCTACAACATTACTAAACTTGTCTTTTAATTTTAATAGTAGATTCCTTACACTATTTTATATACAAAGAGAAGTAATATTGATCTATCCATTTCATATTTGCTTATTTAAGGTTAAATTGTAAAGAAGGAAAATTTGTATTCCATCAAAGTTTCTGTTCTTATAAGGTTATAAACATAGAAAACACTCCATGTTTGGCCATAAGTCTTTAAGAATAATAAAATACGTGTGTAATAAACCTATACAGAAAATAATACATTATAGAGAGATATAATTAAATATTTTTTTTTTTAACTGAGCCAGAGTGATATTTCAGAATGGAAAGTAAATTTTCTCCCAAATGTCAATGTTTTCCAAATTGATTTATACATTTACTTCAGCTGTAGGCTGAATTATAATAAAGATTATCTATAGCACTTTATTTTGAACTTGGGAAATCAATAAAGCAGTTCATCTGAGAGAATAATTGGTATTTGATTAATAATAGACAATCGTAGAATCAAAGGGACTTGAAAAGTCAGTATTTGATTAAGAATTTTCTACAATTTGAGAAAAGAGATATTTTAAATCTGCAAAGTGTAAAATAGTGTTTATAGATGGTACTGACCTAAATAGTTCATCATCATCCTTTGGAATAAAATATAGTATCTGTGCCTTCTACAACCAGAAAGAATTACATGTATAAACTAGAGGCTATCACACAACTTCGATGACACCTAAGTGACTATTTTTTATTTGTACATATAAGGATGTATTCATATAAAATGAATAAAGTAGAGAGAAAAAAGGGAAAAATTAACATAAGAAATAGAAAGAAAACTATGAAAAATATTTGCAAAATATATGAGTAGTAGGATTTTCGTGTGAACAGAATTTTAAAATTGCCCATCAAAATTTTCTGCCTAATCTCTGGGAGGGAGGATATAATGTGACAGAACACCCTGGTCAGGGCTTTTGTAGATGTAATTAAAGTAATTCATCATTTATATTTGAGTTAATCAAAAAAGATATTATCCAGTGAGACCTGTTCTAATAATATCAATTCTTTAAATAACAATGAGTTTTCCACAGATGGTTACAGTTTGATACATCATGGGACTTGAAGAGCAAGAAGAAGTTGACGTGTTGTTGTTGGCTTAAAATGGAGGACACCAATTACAAGGAATTCGAGCAGTCTCCAGAAGTTGAGCATAACCTCCAGTTAAACAGGTAGCAAGGAACTGGGGCCTCCAGTCCTACAACCACAAGGAACTGAATGATCTCTGAAGGGGATTGTCCTCAAAAGCCTCCAGAGAAGAGCTGTGCATGACTGACAACTTGACTTTGGTCTTGTGAGACTCTAACTTCTAGAATTTTAAGATATCAATATGCATTGTTTTAATCTCCTAAATTTATGATATGTTTTGATGCAGCAATAAAACATAATTAAATGCTTATTACAAAGTGTCTTCTAACAATCATTTTTAAAAAGATGGATATCCTACTTAAAACATAAGACCAAAAATGTAAAGAAGTAGATTATAAAACTTTAAAAGTACATGACAAAAATATGGAGGTAAAATTTTTAAGCACACAATAGTAAGGAAATAGAAAAAGTAAGATTTTTTCAGTGATCAAATGTGCAACTTTTTTTCTAAATAGTAAGTTATTATTTCATTCCTTTAGTTAGAAGTGTTTACAGGGTTTTTACTAGTTACTACATATAGGGCTGGGTGTATACAGATTGGCAAACTGACACCATCTCAGTCATTCAGATAAACTTCCTGGGTTGAACTGAATGGACGTAGTATAATACCATTCTTATCCACCTCCAGGTGGCATATAAACTGATATAACTTTCAGTGGTCAATCTGGTAACATATACAATTTTTCGTGACTTTGTGTCCTTAAAATTATTAATTTTAGTGCTCAAAGTATATTCGAATTTTTAGAGGTTTATACAAAATAAACAGTATATTATAGTATTTTAATTTCAAGATTAGTTATAACAAAATAATTAAAAGCTGTCTTATATAACACAATAGAATTATTAATGAAGTATAACCATATAATTGTATCTGAATCAGGTTTTAAGAATCACATTTCTCAATAATAATTGATGCTCAGGAATATAGGAAATAATGTTTCACATATGATCCTATTGTCTTATAGTTATGTAAAAGCTATAAGCCAAAATAATTTGGAAAAATAAGCTGCTATTTGGCTGCTTTTCCCTAACCTAAAGGAATAAAGTAGCTTTGTGACCTACTGATAAACTTTATCAAAACATGAAGAGAATAATTATTGATTTAAATACTGTTAATTTATTTCTATGATTATATATTTTATTCATGAGATATCAAACTTGATCTAAATTCTTAATTTTCAAGACTCTGACAGCTGTTTACATTATATATTTTATTCAAGTAGAATGTGATTTAACTAGACAGATTAACAGTTACTGCTGTCCTACCTCAAAGGACTGGGACAGAGAGGACAGCCGTGATTCTAGAGTGACAGATAAATAAAAGGAACAGTCAGAAGAGTAAACAGACAACCCATAGAGCAGGAGAAAATCTTCACAATCTATACATCTGAAAAAGGACTAATATCCAGAATCTACAATGAACTCAAACAATTCAGTAAGAAAAAAATCAAACAATCCCATTGAAAAGTAAGCTAAGGACATGAATAGATAATTATCAAAAGAAGATATACAAATGGCCAACAAACATATGAAAAAACGCTCAGGATCAGTAATGATCAGGGAAATGCAAATGAAAACCACAATGTGATACCACCTTACTCCTGTAGAATGGCTGTAACCAAAAAATCAAGAAACAATAGATGTTGGTGTGGAGGCGGTGAGCAGGGAACACTTCTACATTGCTGGTGGGAATGTAAACTAGTATTGAAATGAGGAAGGTTCCTTTGTTCCCGTTGCAGGGTGTGCCACAGGGGAAGAATTTCACTTCTTCAGTGCCCCCTGCTCAAACTTCTAGAAGAGCATACAGAGGGGCAGGCTGTGAGGCTCTGACCCCAGGGCAGTATCTAGGGGTTGGTGTTTACAGCTCCTGAAGCCCCAGTTGGTGTGTGCTAAAGGGTACTCTTATTTTTGCTGTCTGTTGGAGGCTCGTGTTAACCAGCTCTGTATCCTGGGTTCTTGCTTTGGTGTACCAGAAGAATCGGATCACAAGTGGGCTTGGAAAATGAGTGTAAGATTTTATTGAGTGGAAGTATTACTCAACAGATGAGGGAGCCGGAAGGGAAATGGTTTTCCCTGGAGTCCAGCCACTCAGCGGCCTGGGCTTTCCGCTGACTGCTGGAGCCAGACTCCGCCTCATTCAGCCAGTTGGCCTGCCGACCTGCCGGTGTGCTCTTCTGCCGGCCTGCTCCCATCAACACCCTCCAGCATCCAGCCATTTGTGTCGTCCTTGGCTGATCTGCTCCTCTCCATGTCCAGCCTCTTGTCTGCCTGCCTGCTAGGGTCTCAGGGGTTATTATAGGTAGAGGATGGGGACATGGAGGGGTGGGGTGGTCTTGGGAAATGCCACATTTTGGTGTGAAGGCAGGAGTGCCTGGCACCACCTGGGTCCGTGGGCACAGACCCAGGAGTGGCTCCACCCACCCCTCCCCAGGGATCCACCCTTCCCCTCCCAGCACATCCCTGTCCCCCTTCTGTATCAGTATAGCCACTATAGAAAATAATGTAGAGATTCCTTAAAGAACTAAAAGTACAATTACTATTTGATCCAGCAATCCCACTACTGGGTATCCACCCAGAGGAAAAGAAGTTACATGAAAAAGATACTTGCACACACATGTTTATAGCAGCAAAATTCACAATTGCAAAATCGTGGAACCGACCAAAATGCCTATCAATCAAAGAGTGGATAAAGAAACTGTGGTATATATACGTATATGATGGAATACTACTCAGCCATAAAAACAAATGAATTAATAGCATTTGCAGTGACCTGGATGAGATTGGAGACCATTATTCTAAGTGAAGTAACTCAGGAACGGAAAACCAAATATTGTATGTTCCCACTGATATGTGGGAGCTAAGCTATGAGGACGCAAAGACATAAGAATGATACAATTGACTTCAGGGACTTGGGTGGAAGAATGGGAGGGGATCAAGGGATAAAAGACTACAAATATGGGGCAGTGTATACTGCTAGGGTGACAGGTGCACTAAAATCTCACGAAACACCACTAAAGAATTTACTCAAGTAACCAAACACTACCTGTACCCCAATAACTTAGGGAAAAAATATTTTTTTTAGTGATTCTTTGATTGTCCATTAGCAAATTTCATGAATTTTTTATCTGACTTGCACTGTGTAACAACTATAGGAAAAGACAATTTGTGGACTGTGACTTCAACATATCCTTCAAACCACCACTGAGTCAAGAAATATTCAGTTAGCTTATTTACTTTATTTGGGCCTTAATACCTTTACATTTTCCTCTTAAGCTTTCTAATGAATTGTTGAATTTGGAAAAGCTACCTATATTTAGCTGTTCCAAATATCAAATTAAGTGTGTGCTCATGGTTATACTAACTCATTGTCCAACAGAATCACAAGCTCAAAATATTTTGAGTTAGAAAGCTTATATAACAATGATAGGAAAATACTTTGTTTTGTGTGCTTCCACTAGGATAAAGCTTACCTATGTCATGCACATCCTTCATTTTTTTTAATTTTTTTTATTTGTATCCATCAGTCCAAGTTTCTGATAATATGTAAGAAGAGAATTTATGTTCTTATTTTTGCTGACCAATGTTGTCATTGAACATTAGCTTTCATGCCCAACTCTTATTTGCAAGCCTCCGTTTCTTTATTTCTCAGTGGTCAAAGGTCGTTTAAGAGAGGAAAAATGGCCGAGTGCGGTGACTCATGCTTGCAATCCCGGCATTTTGGGAGGCCGACACAGGAGGATCACGAAGTCAGGATATCAGACCATCCTGGCTAACGCGGTGAAACCCCATCTCTACTAAAAATACAAAAAATTAGCCGGGCAGGGTGACGGGGCCTGTAGCTCCAGCTACTCGGGAGGCTGAGGCAGGAGAATGGCGTAAACCCGGGAGACGGAGCTTGCAGTGAGCCGAGAACGCGCCACTGCACTCCAGCCTGGGAGACAGAGCGAGACTCCGTCTCAAAAAAAAATTAAAAAAAAAAAAAAAAAAGAGAAATGAAATAGGCTAGATCCACTATTTTTGGTACACACACACAGAGAGAAACTTCCTTGACATGATGTCTTCCCCACTGTGACTTAATTTCTTATTTTTATTTTTCTTTTAATTTTTTGTATTTTTATTATGCTACCTTATATTTTCTCCTTCCTCTTGTTCCCTGAATTGGATATTGTTTTACAAGACTCTGGCGACAAATTTTTTTTCTTAACTTGTTTTATTTAATGGCCAGCATTTTTATAGCATGTTGGGAGAAAGATGCAGAAAATATACACATTGATGTCCTCTAGTCAGAAGATAGATTCAAATCAATGAAAAAAGAGGGTGTTGGATTATTTTGGATTACACAGTGTAGAAATATATCTATATCACTGAGCAGTTATAACTGAGTGGGGGAGATGACGTACACACCAAAAAGAAGCAACTCAGGAGAAATTGTAAGAAATTGTAATCTGGTAAGATGGACTAAAAAAAAACATTTTTAGAATTAAGACACAATGTAGATTTTTTATTCAGATATTGTTAATGCACTCCAACACACTTCAACCACCCAACTCCAATATTACAGACTATTTGGAACTTAAAGGAATTTCATGAAATGTAAGCTGGGTGAAGAGAAAAAGTGTGAATTTGAAGTGGAAGTGATGACAACATAATCAGAGGATCTAGGGGGCCAGCGCAAGTTGATTCTAGTAACACCCACTTGAGAATATGTGAAGAACAAAAGTATTAGAGAAAAAATACATCTAGCAACTGATAGGAATCATTAACATGTCAACACCATATTGCAAAGAACAATATAAATCTGACATAATCACTTCTGTTCTTTGAATCTGGTTATATCTATCTAAAAATATATGTGCATTCATTATTAGAGGACTATGATAAAGCATTTAATTTTATAAGAAAAATATGCTAGCTACACATAAAGCTAAGAATATTAACCTCTTTTGAACTTACCTATGTCATCTAAGAAATTTATAAATTAAGTCACTTACTGCACTAACCCAGAAGTACCTGCCTTTTGTTGCTATGTTTTTGCTATGACAGCATTCTATCCTCTTTGATAAATATTTTGTTAGTCGTTGTTATTATAAGTATTTTTCTTAAATAGGTTGCTACTAATACATTTCTTTTATTTCAAAAATCCTTTTTATACTTACTGATGAAAATGGATCCTGAATTTTCTGTTTCCATGAAATCAAGGGAATGTTAAATTAATGGATATTTATAACAAGATAATAAATTACTAGTGCTGATAAAATTATATACATATTGATTTTAGAGATCCAAAATACATAATATGAGGCATCCCACATAAGTAAAAAATTTAAGCAAGCACACATTACACCTACTAAACTATATTACTGTATTTATTACCTTATAATGATTTCGAAAGTATATGTAAAAAGAAAACAAGATTTGTTTTCTCTGATGCCCTTAAAAGAGAAGGAATATTTTAAATATAATAAAAGTCTAAAATTGATTCTATCAAGTAATTTGGATGAAATGTATACCATATACCAATAACATAATGTTTTAAAGTAAAAAAATATTGCTGATTTTAATACTGTAGTGAACCAAACTGAATTAAAAATAACTTTAATATTGAGCGAGAAAGTCTTACATTTTTCCTTAATTATGTAGGCAATTAGACAGTCTTGCTTGTACTTAAGTTGTCAAAAGAAGATGTGTCGGTAAGATTAACAAAACAATATATCAGAATATGTATTATGTGGTGATCCTTCTCCATTTGGCTGAGAGTTTTAGCAGTATAAAAAGTAAAGTTCCCTTGTGCTATCAAGATTACATTAGAAATCAATTTAGAGACGTGTTTTCATTTGCATTTTTTGGGGAACTATGTTAACTTCATCATGTATTTTTTAAGAGAACTGTTTTTTTGTTTGATGAATTGTTTAACACTCAAAACATCTGTATCTGAAAGACTTATTAATCATTTATGTATAGAAATATAAGTAAAAACATTAAAGTTTGAAATGATATAAGGAAATAATATTTCTAATTTGTTATGCTTCAAGTCAGATTTGCCAAGCCATTGTGAATCATTCTATTTAAAGAGTGGATTCTTATCTCTGATCCCCTTCCTTCCTTCTTCCTTCCTTCCTTCCTCCTCCTTCTTCCTTCCTTCCTTCCTTCCTTCCTTCCTTCCTTCCTTCCTTCCTTCCTTCCTTCCTTCCTTCCTTCCTTCCTTCCTTCCTTCTTCCCTCCCTCCCTCCTTCCCTCTCTCTCACTCCATCTCTTTCTCTCTTTCTTTCTTTCTTTTCCTTTCTTTCTTTCTTTCCTTCTTTCTTTCTTTCTTTCTTTCTTTCTTTCTTTCTTTCTTTCTTTCTTTCTTTCTTTCTTTCTTTCTTTCTTTCTTTCTTTTCTTTTTCTTTCTTTCTTTTTTTATTATACTTTAAGTTCTGGGGGTACATGTACAGAACGTGCATGTTTGTTACATACATACACATGTGCCATGGTGGTTTGCTGCACCCATCAACCCATCATCTACATTAGGTATTTCTCCTAATGCTATCCCTCCCCTACCCCACTACCCTCCAGCAGGCCCCGGTGCGTGATATTCCCCTCCCTGTGTCCATGTGTTCTCATTGTTCAACTTCCACTTATGAGTGAGAACATATGGTGTCTGGTTTTCTGTTCTTGTGTTAGTTTGCTGAGAGTGATGGTTTCCAGCATTATCCATGTCCCTGCAAAGTACATGAACTAATTATTTTTTATGGCTGCATAGGATTCCATGGTGTATATGTGCCACATTTTCTTTATCCAGTCTGTCACTGATAGACATTTGGGTTGATTCCAAGTCTTTACTATTGTGAACGGTGCCACAATAAACATATGTGTGCATGTGTCTTTATAGTAGAATGATTTGTAATCCTTGGATATGTACCCAGTAATGGGATTGCTGAGTCAAATGGTATTTCTAGTTCTAGATTCTTGAGGAATCGCCATACTGTCTTCCACATGGTTGAACTAGTTTACAGTCCCACCAACAGTGTAAAGTGTTCCTATTTCTCCACATCCTCTCCAGTTTCTGTTGTTTCCTGACTTTTTAATGATCACCATTCTAACTAGCATGAGATGGTATCTCATTGTGGTTTTGATTTGCATTTTTCTAATTACCAGTGACGATACGCTTTTTTTCATATTTTTTTTGGTTGGATTAATGTCTTCTTTTGAGCAGTATCTGTTCATATCCTTTGCCCAATTTTTGATGAGGTCGGTTGTTTTTTTCTTGTAAATCTGTTTAAGTTCTTTGTAGATTCTGGACATTAGCCCTTTGTCAGATGGATAGATTGCAAAAATTTTCTCTAATTCTGTAGGTTGTCTGTTCACTCCGATGATAGTTTCTTTTGTTGTGCAGAAGCTCTTTAGTTTAATCAAATCTCATTTTTCTATTTTGGCTTTTGTTGCCATTGCTTTTAGTGCTTTAGTCATGAAATCTTTGCCCATGCCAGTGTCCTAAATGGTATTGTCTAGGTTTTCTGCTAGGATTTTTATAGTTTGAGGTCTTACATTTAGGTCTTTAATCCATCTTGAGTTAATTTTTGTATAAGGTGTAAAGAAGGGATCCAGTTTTGGCTTTCTGCAGATGGCTAGCCAGTTTTCCAAACACCATTTATTAAATAAGGAATTCTTTCCCCATTGCTTGTTTTTGTCAAGTTTGTCAAAGATCAGATGGTTGTAGATGTGTGGCCTTATTTCTAAGGCCTCTATTCTATTCCATTGATCTATATCTCTGTGATGGTACCAGTACCATGGTGTTTTGGTTACTGAGCCTTGTAGTGTAGTTTGAAGTCAGGTAGCATGATGCCTCCAGCTTTTTTCCTTCTGCTTAGGATTGTCTTGGTTTTGCAGGGTCTTTTTTAGTTCCATTGTTCCAGGAGCCACTGGGGTAAAAAAAAAAAAAAAAAAAAAAAAACAACAACAAAAAAATACAACAACAAAAAAAAAACTACTGTGGCTAGCTCTGTGTCTGCTCAAAGAGCCACCCAGTTTTGTGCTGGAAAACCAGGGCCCTGGCCGTATGGGCACTGGGAGGAATCTCCTGGTCTGTGGATTGCAAAGACTGTGGGGAAAGCACAGTATCTGGGTGGAGTGCATGGTACAGTCTCTCATGGCTTCGCTTGGCTGGGGGAAGGAGTTGCTTGACCCCTTGCTCTTCCTGGATGAGGTGACGCCCCACCCTGCTTTGGCTCGCCTTCCTTGGGCTGCACCCACTGCCCAACTAGTCCTAATGAGATGAACTGGGTACTTCAGTTGGAAATGCAGAAATCACCCACCTTCTGCATCGATCTTTCTGGGAGCTGTAGACTGGAGCTGTTCCTATTTGGCTATCTTTCCAGCAACCCCCCAGTTGAATATTTATTCAGTAACTATTTACTTGTTTCTTACTCCCTGTTAGGATATCTTCCGTGCCCTGGAGATATAGCAGTGAGAAGAGCAAATGCCTTGCCCCCACCGTGTCCTTGTCTTGGTAAAATTTGTGTTGCTATATCAGAAAGAGACTGAGAAATTTACAAAGAAAAGAGGTTTAATTAGCCTATGGTTCTGTAGGCCAGGAGGTTTAAAGGGCAGGGCACTGGCATCTACTCAGCTTCTGGTGAAGGCATTTGTGTTGGATCAAAACATGGTAGAAAGTCAAAGGGGAATATTCCATGTGGGAAGTCAGACCAGTCATAACCAGGAAACACTTTATAATAACCTGCTGTTATGGGAGCTAATCCATTCTTGGAAGAACTCACCTAGCCATGTGAGACTGAGAACTTACTCACTAGCATAGAGATGGACAGCGGGTCATTCCGGAGGGATTTGCCCCTGTGACCTAAACACTTCCTTTTTGGACCACCTCCTAATACTGCTGCATTGGCAATTAAACTTCAACATGACATTAGGTGTGGACAAACCATATTCTAACCATAGCCGTTCCCATTCCAGTGAGGGGAGACAGCCAATGGGAGGCGATAAATGACATAAAGAAAATAATGCATGTGAATGGATGGAGTCACATGAAAAAAAATAGATAAGCTGGCTAATCAGGGATGATTGTTTGAGATACTTGAGCAGAAATCTGAAGCAATCACATATTTAAAAGACAAAAAGAAAAAAAGAAAACAAACAAAACAAAACAAAAACAGAGGAAACAGTAAGAAAAATACTAATAGATTTTCAAGCAAGAGCAAATCGGCTGATGGAGTGTGTATGCTCAAATAAGAATGCTTGGGAGATTACTAAACGTAAATTGGGTCAAGAACATGCAGAGCTCTGCAGGATACAATACACTACATTGTTTACATTTTATTCTAAAATGAAAAGCCATAGGAGGGCTTTAAGCAGATTTGTGAAATGGTGAGACCATATTTTCAAAAAATCACTCTTTCTCCCAAGTAAAGGGTAAAATGTGTCAGAGGTGGTGGGAGTACGGGCAGATGTGAGGGTGAGTAGCGTGGAGAAGAGGCAGCTGGGGAATGTAAAGCAAGAAACTGTTTATAAACTGTGAAAATAGACTAGACAAGAGATGAGAGTCAGTTACAGTAAACTGATAATGGTGAAAGTTGAATATTTGAATTCCAGATGTGTTTTGGAAATAAAATCCCTAGGTTTAGCAGATACAGATTGTGAGGGGAAAGAAACAATCACATGATTTTTAGTTGTTTTTCGATCTTATCATTTGGCAGAGTATAGTTGCCATTTACTGTGATGTTTGATACTTGGAGAGGAGCAGGCATGGTTTTTGAGGTGAATCATGAGCCAGCTTAGAGATATCTTAAATTTGAAGTATCCATATGCCATTCAAGAAGAGATGTGGAATAGAAATATATCAGTCTTTCAATAAGTATCTCCTGAACAAACAAGTACTTAAAATAGTCAAGCATGAACATACCCACAGGGGCCATTTTAAGCATCATTCCCAATATTCTGAAAATAAGGACCTGAGAAGTTTCATACATTAAGTGGTGACAGTCTCCACGTTCACAGACATGAAAGCCAAACATCACATCACTGAAGCCAGACATTACTTTTTATTTTTTTTAAATTTTTGACTTTACTCGGAAATAATTTTAGGCTTACACAAGGTTTGCAAAAACATGACAAATAATCTGTGTATATTTTTGACATGACTTTTCTAAATGTGAACATTTTTTATAACCACCACATAATTATCAAATCAATATCAATGCATTACTACTAACCATTCAAATGTTAATTGTTTCATCAGTGACCATTATTGTACATTGTTTTTACTTGTCATCTTTGCTAACTTTTTTTTTAGCCTTTACACTAAATTGTTACCACTAATTTTGGATATTGTCCCTCAATTTGAATTTGTCTGGTCAATTCTTAGGAAGAAATTTAAGGAATGCATTTTTTTGCAAGTATACAGCAGAGATGTTGTTCTCTTCTTAGTACACCAGGAGGGACATAATGCTAATATGTTTCATTAATGATGATAATTTTGATCACTTGGTTAATGTCATGTCTGATTGATAGGTTTTCGCCTATCAATGTTTCACCTAGTAATGTTACTGTTTTTCATTTATGATTATCAGTATTTACAGGGAAATAATTTGAGACCACAAACCTATACTGTTTCCATCATTTTTGGCCAAGAAATAAATAAGCCATTTCTCCAAAGATATTTGTACTTACTTTTTATTAGAAAATGATTATTTATCTGTTGGCTGTATGAATGTCTTCTTTTGAGAAATGTCTGTTCATATCCTTTGCCCACTTTTTGATGGGGTTGTTTGTTTTTTTCTTGTAAATTTGTTTGAGTTCTTTGTAGGTTCGGGATATTAGCCCTTTGCCTGATGAGTAGATTGCAAAAATTTTCTCCCATTCTGTAGGTTGCCTGTTCACTCTGATGGTAGTTTCTTTTGCTGTGCAGAAGCTCTTTAGTTTAATGAAATCCCATTTGTCAAGTTTTGCTTTTGCTGCTGTTGCTTTTGGTGTTTTAGACATGAAGTCTTTGCCCATGCCTATGTCCTGAATGGTACTACCTAGGTTTTCCTCTAGGATTTTTATGGTATTAGGTCTAACATTTAAGTCTCTAATCCATCTTGAATTAATTTTCGTATAAGGAGTAAGGAAAGGATCCAGTTTCAGCTTTCTACTTATGGCTAGCCAATTTTCCCAGCACCATTTATTAAATAGGGAATCCTTTCCCCATTTCTTGTTTCTCTCAGGTTTGTCAAAGATCAGATGGCTGTAGATGTGTGGTATTATTTCTGAGGACTCTGTTCTGTTCCATTGGTCTATATCTCTGTTTTGGTACCAGTACCATGCTGTTTTGGTTACTGTAGCCTTGTAGTATAGTTTGAAGTCAGGTAGCGTGATGCCTCCAGCTTTGTTCTTTTGACTTAGGATTGTCTTGGAGATGCGGGCTCTTTTTTGGTTCCATATGAACTTTAAAGCAGTTTTTTCCAATTCTGTGAAGAATCTCATTGGTAGCTTGATGGGAATGGCATTGAATCTATAAATTACCTTGGGCAGTATGGCCATTTTCACGATATTGATTCTTCCTATCCATGAGCATGGTATGTTCTTCCATTTGTTTGTGTCCTCTTTGATTTCACTGAGCAGTGGTTTGTAGTTCTCCTTGAAGAGGTCCTTTACATCCCTTGTAAGTTGGATTCCTAGGTATTTTATTCTCTTTGAAGCAATTGTGAATGGAAGTTCATTCCTGATTTGGCTCTCTGTTTGTCTGTTACTGGTGTATAAGAATGCTTGTGATTTTTGCACATTAATTTTGTATCCTGAGACTTTGCTGAAGTTGCTGATCAGCTTAAGGAGATTTTGGGCTGAGACAATGGGGTTTTCTAAATAAACAATCATGTCATCTGCAAACAGGGACAATTTGACTTCTTCTTTTCCTAACTGAATCCCCTTGATTTCTTTCTCTTGCCTGATTGCCCTAGCCAGAACGTCCAACACTATGTTGAATAGGAGTGGTGAGAGAGGGCATCCCTGAAAAAATGCTCATCATCACTGGCCATCAGAGAAATGCAAATCAAAACCACAATGAGATACCATCTCACACCAGTTAGAATGGCGATCATTAAAAAGTCAGGAAACAACAGGTGCTGGAGAGGATGTGGAGAAATAGGAACACTTTTACACTGTCGGTGGGATTGTCAACTAGTTCAACCATTATGGAAAACAGTATGGCGATTCCTCAAGGACCTAGAACTAGATGTACCATATGACCCAGCCATCCCATTACTGGGTATATACCCAAAGGATTATAAATTATGCTGCTATAAAGACACATGCACACGTATGTTTATCACAGCACTATTCACAATAGCAAAGACTTGGAATCAACTCAAATGTCCATCAGTGACAGATTGGATTAAGAAAATGTGGCACATATACACCATGGAATACTATGCAGCCATAAAAAAGGATGAGTTTGTGTCCTTTGTAGGGACATGGATGCAGCTGGAAACCATCATTCTCAGCAAACTATCACAAGAACAGAAAACCAAACACCGCATGTTCTCACTCATAGGTGGGAACTGAACAATGAGATCACTTGGACTCGGGAAGGGGAACATCACACACCGGGGCCTATCATGGGGAGGGGGGAGGGGGGAGGGATTGCATTGGGAGTTATACCTGATGTAAATGACGAGTTGATGGGTGCAGCACACCAACATGGCACAAGTATACATATGTAACAAACCTGCACGTTATGCACATGTACCCTACAACTTAAAGTATAATAATAATAAATAAATTTAAAAAAAAAAAGAAAATGATTATTTAGAAACCAATATTTTACTGTCCAAGTGCTCACTAATACTAAGGTTTCTTGTTTCAGGGCCCTTTCAGCAGAAATAGATTGGAAATGTACAAATGAACTTATATGTGTCTAATCACATATCTATCAGAAAATATGTAACCTGAGTTCATACTGATGTCTCCAATATCAATCTAACACCCCAGGATTTATTCTAATCCCACCTGTCTCTTCTCTGACAATGAGGAGTTTGGCTTTCATTCTCTACAATATATTATGCATTTTCTCAGCATTAAAATACACTCAAAGCAGTTCTATAATTACTAACACTGTCTTTAGAAAGGAAAAAATGAATTAAAGAACAATATTTTGGCGTAGGTCTTATGTATTTGACCTTAGAATACAAAATCAAATAACTATGTTCTAAAGTTACATAAGCTAATTATTTTCTTTTCTTACTTTTCGATGTGATTATGTTATACATTTGTAACAGATTTGAATTCCTTACACCTTTTCTATTCCACTTATCCTCCAGGATCTTATTTCTTATATTTCTTATTCTAAAAAAAGTTCGGTTTTTAGAATGTGAAATATCAGCTGTATTCTAAAAGACCAACATACACACATAGCTACATTCAAAGTGTTAACTTCCCACACTATTTATTCATTCTAAGACATTTTTATATACTCATTTTCTTCCCCGTTACCACCCGCCTCTACATGAAACCACATTAATTAGTTCATAATGTGTCCTTCTTGTATTTCCTGTTTCAAAAAGTACAGATACATATGTATTTTCTTAATCCCTCTTTAGTCTTACATGAAAGACAGAACGCTGCAGATACATTTTCACACTTTGTCTTTGTCACTTAATGATATATCCTGAAACTCTACATCAATCTCATTTTCTACACCTGCACAGTATTAAATATTCCATGGTGTGGAGGTCCTGGTATCACAGCTAATTCAACCCCTTTCCTCTAGTATATTTAGATTATTTCCAATATTTTACAGCTGCATATGATGCTTCAGTATATACTGTCTTGCATATGGATTTTCATGCTATTGAAGGTATATCTTCCTAGAAGTAGAATAGCTGAATCAAGAGTAAGTCAATATGCAGGCTGTTGGATATTATCAAATCCCCAAAGTTTTGTTTTTGTTTGCTTTTTCGATTTGCAACTTCCTTTGACTCAAAAGTTGTTTTATGAAATGAGTTTTAGTCTCCAGGTGAACATGCCACTTTTCTATTTCTATTATTAATTATTTATAGTTCTATGACATGATCATAAAGTGCATTTTTAATAGTTCCAATTCATGGAATTTAATGTTTTCATTGTTACCTAATCTATGACTAGTTTGTGTGAATGTCTCATGTATACTTTAAAACAGAGTGTGTTCTCTTGTAAGACCATAGACACATTCATACATGCACACACATTTGTAATCTTCATAAAATATACATTATTTACTGCATTATTTGTGCCTTAATTATCTGTCAAATATATTTTGTGTCCACTTACTAAGTTTTTTACATAGAATTGTGTATTACATTTCCAATAATTATGGTGTTTCTCTCTGTGTCCTTGTAATGTCCATAGTTTTTGTTCATAACAATTGTAATGCTAGATGGTCTGTTGGGTTTTGTTTTTGAGGGTTATTTTTGGTGAATATCTATGTAAATATAATGTTTTTGTCATAAATTTTTGCTTTTTGTGTTAAAAAGTGACTTTTTTGTCATGTTTAATAGTTGTGGCTTGATTTCTACTTATCTGATGTCAAGACTGTTAGAACTGTTTTAAAAAATTATTTTATTTGTTTGGTATACTCTTGTCCATTCCTTCTAAATCACATTATTTTGGATGTATATCTGGTATACAACATATGACTGTGTCAAGCTTTGTGAGCCATGATAAAATATGTTTTCTTTTACTAAGTGAGTTTAGCTATTCACATTTATTTTTTGACTGATATATGTCTTTAACTCTGGAATACTATTTTATACTCAGGTATATTTTGACTATTATGCTTTTCTCCCCTACTTAATGTATATTTTTTCCTCTGTTATTTAAAACTAGGTTTTAATACACAGGAATGTTTATTTACTGATTATTGAAAGTCTTTAGTTTCTGTTTTTAAAATTTTACTATGTCAATTACTTTTTTTAAGGTTTAATTTTAAATTTTACAATGAATATTTTACGGTGGTTACAGGTAACTCTTTGAACTACTTAGATAAATCTGGAAAACATTATGCTTAAAGAAATAAGTGAAACAAAGAAAAGTAGAAACTATATCATATTTGTAAGAATTCATAGAACAAGTAAAACTAATCAGTGTTGAAAGAAAGGGGAGTATTAGTTTCTTCTGAGAAGAATTTTGACTGGGATGGCCAGAGGGAAGCTTCTGAGATGAAGAAAGTTTTCTATTTCTTGATAGCTGCATACATTTCCCAAGTCTATGAATTTCTTAAAACTAATTAAATGATACACTTGAGATTTATTCATTTCATTTCACTGTATGTAAATTTGCCTCAATTAAAATATGTGTGTGCATAGAATTTTAAGTCATTAAAATTTTTAGCAATAAAAATCTGAACATTAGTTTGGAATAGATAGTATAGGTTAATCAACATTATGTTATGACAGACCAAATATTTCCTGTAAGTCTTATAAATATCTCTATAACATATATTGGCTTTTATGTGCTATTTTATGAATGTTTCAAAAACAGATACTGGGATGTTTAAAATAGTAAATATAGTAACAGTATAAAATATTTTCAAATTATATATTAATATCATTCTAAGCTATCATAAGTTGAATTTATGGAGAAAAGTTATTCTAACTACTTTATACAAATGAGACATATGAATGTGTCCTTTTCTAATAAAAAGGAAGATATTCCTAGTCCTAAGATACTGTACTTCAAACATCCTACAAATGTATTTTTGTCAATACTTGATAATGTAACCATTCAATTTAATTTGTATTTCTAAAATTAAATTTTAATTTTTAATTACTGGACTATGGCATTTTGAGAAATAATAGTTACCTGTCCAATTGCAAAGGTGAAGTGTACTATTATATTACATTAACTTCCTTTCGTCTTGCTTCCTATATTCCTATTCACTTGAACGATGTTATTAAGTTCTGAAGCTGATTATATGGCTTACTTTGTGAACAGAGACAAGGAGCGTTTCAGACAGCTAAAAATAATGGTCTATTTGGTTTTCAGTGAAATACTTAACCTATCATCTCCTTTGAAGAATGTACACCTCATATTAGAAGTAAAATGTTCACTAGTTTAAACACTGGAAAACCAAGAATCAGTTAAAATTTTGGATACTACCTTTAAAATAACAATTTTAGTATTTTTGCTTCCAACTTACAAAATTGAAATTTTAAAAAGTATTCTCAATCATTCATTATGAGTAGAAGAACAACAATGTCCTCTCTTTTCTGTTGTGACATGAACGAAAAGAATGTACAATGCAGAAAATAGTTATTCTAATATACTAGGTGATCTGAAAACAAATTGTTGTATTGAAATTAATTATCAGAATCAGCCCTTAAGTGTGATGTTTGTGAAAATATACATTAGTAATTATAAAATAAAACATAAATATCAGTTTTATTATTGATCATAATTTTGATATACATAAATTTAATATTAATTAAATGCTTCTAAAAATTAATCTGACATATTCAATAATATGTACATAACATTGAGCTGCTTTCAACTATACTATACTTAATAGGTATATAATATGGATGATGTAACATCTTTTATACAAATACGAAGTTCATAGAGCTTTTCGTTTTAGCCTAGTAGTTTTCAGCAAAATCACCTTTCTTTTCATGCTCTCACATTAAAAATACTAATCCTTGCATTTTGTTTCCATAGAAGTAGCCTACTTTAGGTTAGCGAATTCCAAGTGAATGCATACGTGTGGTCAGCATCAGCTACAAGTTCAAGTATGGGATATATATGGGATTCTCTAGGATGGATGCTGACTAAACAGTTCCGATGGAAGCAAGCACGAGATGGAGTACTTAGGAAGTGCCTGCTTGATGCTGTCCAGCAGTGTACTACAATTGCATTCCTTCTAATTGCCTCTTCCATTATTATTACAAACACATGAAGCTACTAACACACATGTAACTTTCTTCTTCCACCATCTTTTCCATTATCATTTTAAATGTATGATTTCTGAATTCTCAGCTGGCAAGCAATGTCAAGAAAAAGAGATGCTAGCTTTCTTGTTTTGAAGTAGGCTTTGTCCACAGTGGAAAGGGACCTGCAAAGGTCCAGTGATATTTACATTCTCCAGATTTTTTTCTGCGTCCGCCAGCCTACTGCACCTCAGATATCCTTCTGCCACCTTCTCCTGTCCAAGGAACTCAACACCTCTCACCCTGTTCCTCTATTTATTGTTCCTGATGCCCAGTTCCAAAAATATGTGAAGCATAAAGTACAAAATCTCATAAGTGCACTGCTCAAAGTAGTCAATATATAATTTATGGCAAAGAGAAAATAGATCTAAGTGGTAGAAAGATAAATGTGAAAATAAAAACTGGAGTTCCCAGCTTTAAAGCAGACACAAAGTAAATTAGACAGGAGTAACTAAGGGACATGGAGAGGAGAGCATTTCATGTTCCTTTTCAATCCACACTGAAAAGAAAAAAGGAAAAAAAAAAAAAGACTACTTTTGGGGAAATAACTGACAAAAAAATTCTACATCAAATATTAAGGCAACACCAACTATGGATTATAATAATTTACAAGATATTGAATACTTTTGCCCCCAAATTAAGGAGGTTTACAATTATAAACATCCAGGTAGCTAAATGAAGTAGTGTAAACTATATGAAGAGCAAATAAACAAAACAAGCTAGATTACCTACTGGGGAGAGATTAGAAAGCATGAGAAGCTTGATGTAAGGAAGATAAACTCATATTTATATTATTATTATATTAGTATATGTTTTTTAAATTTTACTTTAAGTCCTTGAATATATGTGCAGAATGTGCAGGTTTGTTACATAGGTATACATGTGCCATGGTGGTCTGCTGTATCTAACAACCCATCATCTAGGTTTTAAGCCCCACATTCATTAGTCATTTGTCCTAATGCTGTTCCTACCCTTGCTTCCCACCTCCCAACAGGCCCCAGTGTGTGATGTTCCCCTCCCTGTGTCCATGTGTTCTCATTGTTCAATTCCCGCTTATGGGTGAGAATATGCGATGTTTGGTTTTCTGTTCCTATGTTAGTTTGCCCAAAATGATGGCTTCTAGCTTCATCCATGTCCCTGCAAAGGACATGAACTCATTCTTTTTAATGGCTGCATAGTATTCTATGGTATGTATGTGCCACATTTTCTTTATCCAACCTATCATTGATGGGCATTTGGGTTGGTTCCAAGTCTTTGCTATTGTAAATGGTGCTGCAATAAACATATGTGTGTATGTGTCTTTATAGTAGAATAATTTGTAATCCTTTGGGTATATACCCAGTAATGGGGTTGCTGGATCAATTGGTATTTCTGGTTCGTTATCCTTCAGGAATTGCCACACTGTCTTCCACAATGGTTGAACTAATTTACACTCTCACCAACAGTGTAAAAGCATTGTTATTCAATTAATTATATCTACTATTTCTATTTGGTTATTGATGTGTTCTGTTCTCTCTCTCTTTTTCTCTATCTCCCTTTATTCCAGTTAGTCTTCCTCTCGTTTTTAGTCATAGTAGGTTTATTTCTATTTATGATATCTGTGGTAACCTGTTTAATATTTTATTAACATGTCTTCTCTAGAAGAATGTATTTTAATTATTTTTAAACTGCTTAACGTTGTCAATTGGATTAAGTAAATACCTTCTCAAAATTTACATAAAATAATTTACATAAATAAATAAGTTCTCAGAAAAGTATGATACTTTTCTTAAAATTTTATTTATTGTTTAATATTAATACAACCAACATTACAAAGTAGAACCATATCTTATAAATTAGAATAGGAATGGTAAAAATAAAAAAGAGCAATAACAAAATATCTCTTAGGGATTCACAAAAAGTCTTTCTTATACATTTTTGGTAGAAGTGTATCTTATTACAATAGTTCTGTTTTACATAGAAAACAATACAGAGATAGCTATTAAGATTAAAACAATAAATATACCACAACCTAGAAATTTAATTCTTAGGAATCTCTCCCATACAAATAAAACCAGTAATAAAAAATACAGGTATGTGATTGTTTTACTATACCATTGCTTAAGTTAAAAAGAAAAACTAAGAAACAACCAAATGGCTATTAATAGGACTCAACTTGAGAAAAATACATGTCTTATAAATGTCTTATCTAAAATACATGTTTTACATATTAATTAAAATAATGGTATTTATATAAGACAATATTAAGAAAGAAATTGTGTAGAAAATTACATAAATTATAATCTTATTTTAAGATATGATGGGTTAAATAGTCTCTCTATATTATTTTTTCACATTTTTAGTTTTAATATTATTAGGAAGAAAGCTATGGCTGGATTTATATAAAACACTTATTGAAATTTTAAAAATTAATTAACTATATTAAGTATATATAATATTTGTGTGTTTGTGTCTTACAAAAATATTATCATGCAGTACAATAATGCTTGGTAAATATTTTCTGTACAGAGTCTGGAAGTAATTGTTTTATTTTTGTTGGCTAAATATGGTCTCAGTGGCAGCAGCATCTCCTTTTCTTTATTCTTCTTCCCTTTCTCCCCTTTTCTACCCTATTTAATACAAAAAAAAAAAAACTTTTTAATTTTTGTGTTATTGTGGCAAGAACACTTCACATAAGAGCTATCCTCTTAAAATTTTAAGTGCACAGTATGCTATTTGTATTATTTGTCTTCTTAGATCAAGGAATGTGCCAAAACAAGCCATGGGCAAAATCTGTCCAACAGGCCATTGTTTACCAACACCTGCTGTAGCTGTATGATTATTTAACGTTCTTTTCTTCCCTCAAAACTCTATTTTATTGACCTCTCCTTTTTTAAATTATAAATTTCTGTAAGTTTTTGCCACTGTTAACTACTCTGCTGTATGTAATGATTACTTTATTTTAAAGTAATTCCTGTAAATCAACATAGAATTTCATACTAAAAATAATACTTCATTGAAAGTATTTTACACTTTTGACATATTTGTAAAAGAGTGATCACAGACAATATATGTACATATATTTCATGTATTTAGGTCTCTTTCTCTGAACACTCTTATTCTTCCTTTCTCTTCTACCTGATCTCTGCTGCTTTAAGGAAAAAGAAAAATATTCAATATACTGTGGAATGTCAAGGAAGGGAGGGACTCAAACTTTTATGATTCTGTTGAATACAAACATTCAGATAATCATTCCGCTTAGATCTGGTCGTCTTGCTAAGACTGCCACCTGGTTACTTTGAGTTCCTCACACTTCTCAATCAACAAGGTCTGGGAGTGGCTGGATTTGGCTCATACATTTGGGCAGGGTTCACAGTCTAACAGGGAAATTGATGTGTACTTGTGGGTAAATGTTAGGTTCAGTACTGTGAAGGATATTAGAAGGGACTCTACTTGCAACCTAACCAGTAGCTTGCCATAGGTAGAGACAAAGATTAGATAGATTAGGTAGATAATAGATAGAGCTATAGCTAGCTAGCTAGCTAGCTAGATAAATGCTATTAAAATACATATACAGAAAAACTCCAGATCTCTGAACCAGAGAATATACCTTTCTTCCATAGAGCATCTGGTTCCTATTTCTCATGCCCTAAATCTCCAAGCACCAAGTAATGAGAACCAGATGTCCCCGTGAATACAGGAGTATACATCACACTGAGAAAATCACAAAATTGTGAAGCTCCAAGCTTTTACAGAAGCTAACAACCCTTACATGCTGATGTTTGTATTACTCTTTGTAAGGTTAGCAAATATCTAGTGGGGAGATATCACTAAATCTCTCTGAGGCCTCGGTCTTTAACTTCTAAGGATTATTTGCCATTCAATCACCCTTTAACCTAGTGCCAGTTCTCTTTATCCAGAAAGGCCTAATGGAGCAGAAACATGAAAATACATATGGATCATTGAATCCAGAAAATGGGGATCTTTGAGCCAATTAATGTAATATTTTCCTTATTTCTGCATTTGAATGTATACCAGAAATTGATGTGTCATATGCTTGAACTTCTCCACTCCATATTTGCCAGAGAAGATTATCCCAACAACGAGAAAGCTGCAGATAGAGAGATGCTATTGAAGCCGACTCCCCTGCCATCTGCCACAAGGTGGATCAGTATTTGCTAGGAGTGCCTCTATCCTCTAATGTTTAAGGCACTTACTATATGAATGATGTACTGTCAATTGGTTCATCAGAAATTTTAGTGTTGAAGGCCCTAACTGTAGTGCAATCACCTTTTCTCAGCATAGATTACCAGATTTTCAGCCTTGCCATTTAAAAGTTGAGAAGATGTGAGTGGATTCACTACGATGATTTTATTTGATATTCAGGGGAAATCTTTCCTCCTTTTGGTTCCAGCATCAAAAGGGATGCCCAGCAACCTATTAAATACTTTGAGTGTTACAGATAGAACAAGTCTCTACAAGTTAACAATTTTTCAAATGTCAGCCTCTGGTAAAGGGAGACGACCTCCACCTCCGAGAGATGCCTTTTGGAGTTTTAGACTTTCAGCCTCCTTAACGTAGATACCAGGTGCACTGCTTTTAGAAAACAACTATTAGCTTGCTACTGGGTTCTTGCTGAAACTAAACACCTGACCCATAAAGGGCTTTTTGCTCTCTGGCCTGAAATTCTCATTTGTGAAAGGTCAAATCAAACTCAATGACTAACAAGGACACAAACATCCTAACTTAGGAATATAAATGGTATACTCAAAAACATAGCCTACATGACCCCAGCAACACGTTGGCTTTGAATGAAAAAAAAGTGACTGGCTGGGCATAGTGGCTCATGCCTATAATCTCAACACTTCGAGAGGGCAGGGCAGAAGGATCACTTGAGCCCAAGAGTTTGAGACCAGGCTGGACAGCATAGTGAGACCTCGTCTCTATAATGTTTTTTAAAGAGAAACAATTAGCTTGGTGTGGTGGTGCACACCTGTAGTCCCAGCTACTTGGGAGGCTGAAGTGGGAGGATCACTGGAGCACAGGAGTTTGAGGCTGCAGTGTGCCGTCATTGTGCCATTGTACTCCAGCCTGCATGACAGGGTGAGACTCTGTCTGGAAAAAAAAAAAAAAAAAAAGGATAAAAAGAAAAGAAATAAAAATGGGCAGCTATCTCACTGGAAAAACAAACAAACAAACAAACAAACAAACTATCCTTCACTGCTTTGCCTAAAATAAGTTACTGGGTCAACTGGATCCTAAATTCATTGGCCTAAATGTCAGAGGCTGACTCCTTGATAGCACGTCTAAACTAAAACCCAGGGCCAATGGTTTTGCTTCCATTATAGATGTGGGTTATTTACTTCAGACTCTAGAATTGTTGCCAATGTTTGACCTTTTTGGACTGCCGCTTGGAAAACTACAGACTATGTGATTAAACATAGTAATGCAGTCCGAAAACTAAAAATGAATTACAGCTACTGATGGAAATATCTGACCTGTTTGTCTCATGATGTGGAGGCCACATAACCATGGGCATTTCCCACTCCCACTCTTGGCAGACTGACTACATCAGAACTTCCAGTTCCTTGTCAGACTATTAGGGGAGCCTTACCACTGTGTGTGTGTGTGTGTGTGTGTGTGTGTGTGTGTGTGTGTGAGAGAGAGAGACAGAGAGAGAGAGAAAGAAACATATTCATAATAAGAAACTAATGTTCATAATAATTACAGTTCTTTTATCTACACTTGTTTAGATGGTTGCAGTTGGTCTTTATACCTACATTCTCCCACTACCTATTCCATATTTCCTTTGCCTTCTGCAACTACAGCAGCTGATCATTGTTCTTTACCTGGCGGGGTAACCCAAGGCTTAATAACTGAAATGTTTGGGCCATTAGTAGTTTTGCTTTGATTAGGTTTTTGTAATTTTTCATTGGCTTTAATCACAAGGCATGATAATACAAAGAGACACACTAAAGGATCATCTGTATTTCAGACATACTTTCCTTTCTTCCATTATATAATGAAAGAAGAGTCCAATTTCCCCTTGGTAGCCAGGGTCTTTTACCCTAGCCAACGCCATAACTCTCTTCCTTGCTTGTTGCTTCGGAGGTATGGGAAGCCTGAAGTGACCAGGTGGCAGTCTTAGCTTATAGTTCTGTGGAATTCTTATTGTGTCTCCTGGTGGAACCACTCCTCCCTCTGGAAGTAACACCTCTAGTCCAGCAGAAAATAAAGCCCTGGACACATAAAACAAAAATGTTGCTAGTGTGTCATGTGGAGTAATAGGGAATGGTAACACTCTCATTTCCACCCCTTGATTTCTAGACCTGTTAATCCTGGCTATTGGAGACATAGCATCATATATTGCACACTGAGGTATTTGCACATACCCGGTGCTATAACAGAGTCTTCAACAGGCCATTTCAGTGTTCTATCCAGGCAGCTGATTCAGGATGTTAGGGAATGCATTAAGAACGATAGTCTTTGAGCATGGCCGTATTGCCACAGTTGTTTTGCTGTAAAGTGAATTCCCTGATCAGAAGCAGTAATATGGGGTTGTGTGGAACATAATGGTCATGAATAAGACATTCTGTAATTCCATAAATGGTAGTTTTTGCAGTAACACTGCATGCAGGAAAGGCAAGTTCTAATCTAGAAGAAGTGTCTATTCTTGTAAGGACAAAACCTTGTCCCTTCCATGATGAAAATGTTCTGATATATTCAAACCACAACCAGGTAGCTGTCTGATCACTTCAGGGAATTATGCCATGTCAGGAGATCAGAGTTTGTCTGTGCTGCTGAAAATTGGGCACTCAGCAGTGACTATAACCAGATCAGCCTTTGTGAGAGGCAGTCCATATTCCTAGGTTCACCATAACTTCCATCCCTGACACCATGGCCACTTTGTTTATGAGCCAACTGGGTGATGATAGGTGGTTGGGAAAGAGGCTGATTGATATCTACAGAACAGGTCATTCTACACATTTGATTATAAAAATCCTTCTCCTATCAGATTACCCTTTGGTGACCATTTACATGGGATAAAACCATCTTCACAGTTTTTACCTATTCAGTAAAATTTATCCACGTGTTTTTTCCCCAAGTATCTTTGTCACTAATTTTCTAATAATGTTTCTACCAAGTCCCTGGCCGTCTAGCCAAATTATTGGCCACAGCCCATGAATCAATCAGTATATAATAGCACATCTTGCCATTTCTTCTTTGGAGCGAAGTACAGAGTAGATGGATTGCCCCAAGTTCTGCCCATTGGGAGGAATTTTCTTTACTACTGTCCTTTAAGGATATCTCAGAGATGACTGGAGTGCTGCAGCTATCCACTTTTTGGTGGTGCCTACAAATCATGCAGAACCACCTGTCAACTGGGCCGAGTCTTCTCTTTTCTATGATTCCATAGGCACAGGCTGAGAGGGAAGGCAGCATAGTAAGAGTTAGACTGCGGGCATAAAGGCCACCTGTTTATGCAACCTATTTGTTCCCTCAGGGCTTGCTCATGTATATAAATACAAATTACATTTGATGATAGACTATTGCTGTACAAGTCTAACTTTATGGCTTGGTAGGTCAGAAAATACCCAGTTAATAATAGGCAGCTCAGATCTCATGATAACTTGTTGGCTCCTGGTTAAGCATTAAATCTCTACTAAGGACCAAGTAGTTGAAGAAGGCATGGAGTAAGATGGCAGAGTATCACTCTTCAGTGATCGTACCCTACCAGAAATATCAATTTGAATAATCCACACAAAGAAAAAAAATACCTTCACAAGAGCTAAGAAAACCAGGTGAGATTACAGTACTGGGTTGTAGCACAATAAATAATAAGTAAAGATGCATTGAAGAGGGTAAAAAGGACAGTTTTACATTATCTGTTTTACCCCTCCTTCAGCCTTAGGCAACACAGTGTGAAAAGAGATACCATCCACATGGAGAAAAGAGAGGAAAATGAGCACAGAACCTTGTCCTACACCTCAACACTGGGCCTGCCACAGTAAAACCTAGCACCAGGCAAACCCCCATGACCCTATACTCCAGATAGGCAGGCTTCTATTGAGCTTCCAGACCTGCTGCAGTTCCTAGTGGAACCACACAATCCTAGGCTTCAGGCTTGTATGGCAGACTTAATCTCCCGCCTGCACAGTCACTGGGCTGACTTCAGTAACTTGGGCTCCAGGCAGCTGTCAGTAGTCCCAACCTTCTGGCACACCCCGCACTGAACCAGTCACATCTGCCCTGAGTTTCTGATATGCCCAGCTCTGCACCAGCCACATCTTCCCCAGGCTCTGCCACACCTCAGCACCAATAACTCTATAGCAAGAAAACAAGTAAACAGATCAAAAAGTGATCAAAAGGAATATTTATACATTTCTCAAAAGAATATATATAAAGGGCCAATAGGTATTTGAAAGAAAATGTTCAACATCACTAATCATCAGGGAAATGCAAATCAAAACCACAATTAAGTATTACATCACTCTTGTTAGAACAGTTATCTTTTTAAAAAGCCAAAAGATAACCAATGTTGACATGGATGTAGAAAAAAAAGGAACGCTTGCACACCATTAGTAGGAATATAAATTAGTATAGCCATTATAAAAAACAGTATGGAAGTTTATCAAAAAATTAAAACTAGAACTACCACATCATCCAGTAATCCCAGTACTGGTTAAATATTCAAACGGAATTAAATGAGTGCATTGAAGACAATTCTGCACTCACACGTTTATTGCAACATTATTCATAATATCTAAGATATGTTATCAACTTAAGTGTCCATCAATGGATAAATGAATAAAGAAAATGTAGTATATACAGAATGAAATGTTATTCAGCCACAAAAGAGATGGAAATCCTGTCATTGTGACATGAATGAACCTTGAAGGCATTATGCTAACTGAAACAAGCCAGACACAGAAAAACAAACAGTGAACAATTTCATGAATTGATCTTATAGAAGTAGAGTATAATGGTGATTATAGGGGCTGGTGTGGCTGAAGCAGGTCTCGAGAAACGTTGGTTAAAGGACACAAAATTTTTGTTAGATAGAAGGAATAAATGAAAGAAATCTATTGTACATCATAGTGACTATAACTGACAATATATTATATTCTTGAAAAATGCTAAGAAAATAGATATAAAATGTTCTGATCACAAAAATGATAACTAAGTACGGAAACATATATGTTAAGTAGCAAGATTTAGTTATTCCACAATCTATATATGCTACAAACAATATTTTTGAACATGGTACGTATATATAATTTTATCTGTCAACTTAATAACATGATTTAAAAAATTTTTAAACTTAAAAACTTAAAATAAAATGTAAAAACATTAAAATAGTCACCTGCAGATGATGACAGAGCCTTGCTAAAATTCCTAAAGGCCTGTGCTACAATTCATTACAGGGTCCTTTCTCCTCTAGGAACATAATGAGCAACTAGCCAGTGCCATAGGTCGGCAAAAATTAGATTATTCTGATGGTTGCTTTGACTCTTCTATTCATTATGGAACCAGGTCCACTCTGCCATTGGCGCTTGAGAACTACCACATGACCACACCCACAGTCTGGGATTCAATTACTCTCATTGAATTTAGATATCCTGCTTCAGTGGCTGAAATTCCCACCCTCAGTTCTGCTCTACAGAGAAGAGCAATCACAGAACTCTTCAAGGATGACAGACTCCACTTAAAAATTTATTTCTCACAGTTTAAATAAAAGGTGCATCCTCTGGACTCTCCTGGGGTGAGTTAATAGGTTTTAAATGACTCAAATAGCTCTAATATTTCAATCTCCCAAAGTCTTTGAATCTCTTCTTCTGTAGTTTACCAAGGGAGTTCTGACATTTCAAGTTTATTTACTGTGGACCACCTTTGGTTTAGGTTTCAGCCAATGAACCAAACAAACAAATTCCCTTTACTATACCATTAAATGCAGAATATCTGCTTAGTGAGCCCAAAGAAATTCTAACGTTATGTTCCTTCCATTATTATCCCACACCATGAATATTCATTCACATACATATTCTCTGGATTTTTCTCTATATACATTATTAAAATAAAGAAGTTATTTTGGAGCATAGCATACTTCTTCATGGGTGACACCTTGTACCCTACCTTTAGGGTCTTCTGGGACTTATGTGTAGTTATAGGTCTAAAACAAAGAGGGTTGCTGAGGGTGGGTCATGAAAAAGTCGTCAGTGTCTTTCAAGGCAGAGGCCTCAAGGGAAGCCATAAAAGTTTCCTTAGTAACAAAGAGCAAATGTTCTTAGATGGATGTGGAGATGATGCTTCTACTGGCACAGAATACTTATCAGGATCCAATGGTTCAGTCTCGACCTTCATCAGTATCTTCTCATATGTCTCTATTCAAATTTTCAGAAACACAGTTCTTTCCAATCAATGCCCTTATTCTAATAGACAATTCCCTGAGAGGCTGGGGATTCTATTTTCATTGTTATTTAACCACTTGCCTTATGAGACTCTGCATTTGGTTTTTATCAGTCTTGATTCTGAGGCCACAGGAAATAAGAATATTTTTCAGGTAGATGTAGAAGCTTTCAGGTTATTTTTTTTGCAGCAAATGGGCTTGGGAATTTGAATCCTTGATCTCATGCTGTTCTTTCTTCAGTTTGTCCAGTGACATTAGAAACAATAAGCGCAGCTGATTATATCCATTATTTTGAGGAAATGTGCAAAGATATAATGAACATCGTCACCCAGACCCTCATAGACTTGATCACTCAGAATCTTGCCTCTTATATGTGTCTGATTAGCAGTATCCAGTGGTGGTATTTTGCATATCTGTACTGCTGCATTATACCATGGACTGTCAGTGCACTCTTTACCGCTAGAAATAGTTTAACTTTTTTTTTTTTTTTAATCTAATTGAATTGGAGAACCAATTGCAGAAACTCCAGAGACAATTTACAAATAAATACTTAAAATTCAGTTCCTCTAGAACGACTCCCAGTATCAAAATTTGTATTGGTTGGGGTTCTCAGTAAAAGGTAGCAGAAATGATGTGTATATGTATAGAGAGACATTTATTTTAAGGAATTGTCTCATATGATTATGGAGGCTGGCAAATCCAAAATATGCAAAGTGGTCCAGGGAAGAGCAGTTCTTGATGTTCAAATTCAAATGCCATCTGCTAGCAGAGTTCTCTCTTTCTCTGGGGAATTCTGTCTCTTTCTATTTAGACCTTCAACTTATCACGAAGAGTAAACTTCAACACATTTTGGAGAGATTAATCTATATTCAAAGTCTCCTGATCTTTCAGTATTAATCTCATCTAAAAGATATATTCACAGAAACATCTAGAATAATGTTTGACCAAATGTCTGGGTATTGTGGTCCAGTGAAGTTGATATACAAAAATAACTATAACATTGTCTTTGTACAAAAGTAACTCCTGTATATATTATTTTTTTCTCTAATTTCAAAATTATTGTTTGATCATTTGTTACAGTAATTGATTTAAGTGATTACTTATATTAACACTTTATTATAAATTACTTGTAATTTGATTTGTCAGTATTTATTCTCAAACTTCTTTTTTTTTTTTTTTTTTTTTGAGATGGAACTCTGTCTTCAGGCTGGAGTGCAGTGGCATGATCTCAGCTCACTACAATCTCTACCTCTGGGGTTCAAGTGATTCCCCTGCCCCAGCCTCCCAAATAGCTGGGATTACAGGCACTTGCCACCACACCCGATGATTTTTTTGTATTTTAGTGGAGACAGGGTTTCGCCATGTTGGCCAATATGGTCTCAATCTCCTGACCTCATGATCTGCCCGCCTCGGCCTCCCAAAGTGTTGGGATTACAGGCGTGAGCGACCGCGGCAGGCCTATCCTCAAACTTATTACAATTATTCCTAATTTATTACTCGTGCCTGTTTCTATTTAAATATTTGAGGCTTTTAGTGTTATGCCAGTTTTTTTTCTTTTTCTTTTTTTCCAGAAAGCTTTTAGTATTCATTCTTTTATTAAATATATTTTTCACTTTAATATTAAAGTGAAGTTTACAATTTTCATATTCTTTTTAATAGAAATGTTATTTAAGGTTCTGATTCTTAATTATAGCTAATGATACATAGCCAAATTATCTGCATTTGACTTCTTATTTTTTCACTTCAAATTTTATTGTGTTATATCCAAAGAATGTAATATATAATGTGACCATTTTCATTCATTTTATTCAGATTTTGCCTATTGCCAAGCTATTCAAATATTATTTGAGAAAGTGAAAAAAATTATATTAACAGGATGTGAAAGTGTGAAGATACTAATAACATCAACATTTGTAACAGCATAGCCTATTTAATCTCTCTCTGAGGCTAGAACTTTATGAAATGAATGTGTGTGTGTGTATGTGTGTGTATTAGAAGTGGCCTTTATCACCTAAAAAATCCTTTCGATATTTTCATGCCTGCTTTTTCTTTCTATATTCATTTGCCTAACAATTCTTTCAATATGTTTTCAAACTTTTTGATTTCCTTAAATGTGTTTTCTGTAAGAAAATTACTAATACTTTCATATTATTGCTATCTGAAAAATTTCATCTATTCCCATTTGTTGTAATGATTGATGACTTGACTATATTTTACTCATTTTAATTATTCTTTGTATTAAATATTCACATTTATTATTCTCTTTTATGTTTTATTATGTTACTATTCATTCCAATTTGTCACCTTGCTTATTTAAAAATAATTCTATGTATTGTCTATACAATTAATGCTTATCTTACTGACATACTCACAATTAGAGTCATAGTCTCTTCTTTTATTTTAAAAAGCTAACCACTTCATTTTGCCACCATAATAATCACTTTCTCCTTAAATCTTCTACTCAACTAAAATAGTATCTTGACCATGCTGACTTCTGTCCTTCCTTCCCCTCACCTTTTACTAATAAGAGATTTAGGTTACTCTTCATTCCTGTTTCCACTGCTATCCTTATGAGTGCCTGAGATAATTTAATATTTTTACTTTTACATCACTAACAAAATTTTATTTCATTTTTTACTACTTTATAGATTTCTTATTTAATACTCATATCGTATTTTCCAGAGATATGATTAGCATGCTACCTATAGCTATGCTTACATTTCAAAGATTTTTGATCTCATTGTTTACTGTGTTCTTCATCTCTCATCATTTTGTGGTCTTCAATCAGAAGCATTTTTTATATGGTTAAAATAACATCTCCTATAATTTTCAGTTGATGTATGTAAGGAATATAAACTCCAAATACTTCCATATTTTTTTCTTTCTGAGGAATCAGTAATACTTTGACTGTTATATGATTAATATATGATTGCCCGTTCCATTTTTTTCTCTCTGAGAAATGAATAATACTTTGTTATGTGATCAATAATACTTTGTTATATATGAGATATATGTCATATGTAACTTTATTATATGTTATATGAAATAATACTTTGTTATGTGGTTCAACATATAATTGCTTTTCTCTCAGAATACTCTGGGTTTTTTCATATTCTAAAAACATACAATGTTGAAAATTATGTTCAATAATTATTTTAATTTGTATTAACAATTATAGAACTTTGCTACATGATTAGATGAGGAACTTTAATTTTAGTCTACTGCTTATCTGGAAACTGAGAAGATGTTGCAAAAAGATTATAAAACACCTGAATGTGTAGATCTGGGATAGGAAGGGGAAAGCAAACAAAATATGTTAAAATTGTAACAATCATTCTTCCTATGATTTATTTTAATAAATTAATTTAAATCTCTTATTCCAAATACCACACAGTACTGTTTCAACAATAAATAGAGGAATTGGTTTAATGTAAACATAATCTTAATATTTTGTATCACCTGTTCTAATTTTTAAATTTTGGATCTCTAAATAAGTTTCAAAAATTTCAATTCACATTTTAAGTTTTATTCAAGTCAATAAGTAAGAAATTACATATTATTTTGTACTCAAGTGGTTTTTCTGTGAATATACATAATAACCTCAATAACCATGTTTAAGTCAGATTTAATAAACGTTATAAAATCATATGTATCTAACATATAATGCACATTATTTTATTACTGTAGTTTTCAAATAACATATAAAAATAAAAAACCTTTGTTTTATACTTGTTCAGATATTCTAATATTTACACATATTCTTAAATTATGTTTCGTATGTACATATACACAATGGTTCTAATGTTAATGTTTAATTTACTGACATTTACATTATCCTAACTCTTTTTCAGAAATACTTTGTTTGATGAAAGAATCTTTCTCCTTTCTGTTAAACTATTTTAAGGATAGTTAATGATAATGACTTTAACTCTACAGATTAAATCTATGATTGTTTTTAATTAGAATATACTAAAGACTATTAGAAATAGCTCAAGTTTTGATTATTTCTTTAAGACAACTTTCTCTTTCAGAAAACTAAAAATGCCTATTCTGTCATTTGACAGAGAAACTGATAACATTAGATAATGTATTTCAAAGAGTATAGTGCCATCTATTGGATAACATTCAGTCCCAAACTGTACTCAAGATATATTTTACATTTAAAGTGTAGTTTTGATGTAACAAAACCAAAAACAAAAGGCCCATGCTTTACCTAAATCGTCATTAAGTTTGTCAAAACACAGCACAAAAATTCACATTGCCATTGTTTGATAATTTCATAGTGTTGCTGAATTACTACCTTCAAAACTAAGAGTAGATAAAAGATCAGGCTTTACTCATAGTGTTTAAGAAACAAAAAAGGCAAACTTGATAACTGCCTATTCTGAGGAATAATTTTTAAGGTTATATACATTTAGGAAATTGAATTTGTGCCTACAGAATTGTTAACTTTAAAAAAATTCATTGTTAAACCTGATATTATTAATATCAATATATCAATATAAAATTTCATGGGGAAGGCCAGGCACTAATTCTTCATGTAAATATAAAATTTGCTGGAAAAAGATAAGGTAAAAGAAGAAACAGAGAACCTAGGACACAGAAAATATTTCAAATAGCGAAAGAAATGTCAGCCTTTTACTTGGATTCAGTCCATCCAGATGCTTTATACGAAAGCGTTAGCGATCTTGCTATGCCCAAGTAAAATTAGAAATATTTTGTTTTGTGATTGCAACTACTTTCAGTCAGGATAACACTTCTGACAATTTGGCAAAACAGAGGCTGACTGTTGGCTTGTTCAAGCCTGAACTGCTTCTTTCCTTCACATGTGACATTGAGGCTCTTATTTTATTGAAAAAATAGAGATGAGTAGTGTGTCCCAAGAAAGGCAGTAAATGAGAAACTCATTCTAGTACATTCTAGTACTTTCTCTGCACATTTTTAGTGCCACTGTATAGAATTTAATTAAGTGGTGGAAAGCAGCTTTGAGGTTATTCAGAAAGAATATAATTGTGGCACATTACAGAACTATTTTTCTAATCTAAATTATTTATTTTGCAAAGTGGAGAGTACTGCTGTATTTAGGTCAAAGTGTTAGTGTTGGAAGTGGAGAGGTGAGTAGTTAAGTATGGAGTGCAGAATATATGCTAAATCTGAAAGCTAAAGTATTTTATTTGAATTGCATAAATGCAGTTTGTATACAAAATGTTTAAAACAGTGTAAAAATCCACAAAATAAATTACTCCTAAAGGTTTTGATCAAACTGTCATTTAAAGGGCAGAATAGAAAAGTTTGTATGCTCCCAAATCTGTACTTCATTAGCTTATCTTACTGCCTACTCTTTATCATTTGAATTTGGGTTAAATATGCTTACTAAATTTATGCATTCATTTATACATAAATTTGACTTTAAGTGACATTAAATTAGAATAAGTAGCATTGGGGATTTAATATTCTAAGAACTAAAGAGAAGTTTATAGAGACTGATTTCATTTTATCTGAAGTTAGTAAAGAATGTATAGTACATATGTTGTCATAATTAAGCAAATATTTTAATATATAAACAAACACACAATTTGATTCTCCAATTTCATTATGTAGGCAAGATACATTTTTATTATGCTATTTTATAGATAAGAGTAGCATAACATAACATTTAAATGATTCTGTCAGATTTCCATGAGTAGTAAAGCTTGTTCTTGAATTCAAGCCAAAAATTCCACTTTCCGGTTCTACATCTATGTCAGTCGGCCTCTAAGATTCCTGTTTTCACTATCTTTCTTTGATAGGTTAGACCTGTATATCCACACTTAAGAATAAGTACAGTTTATGTTTGAACAACATTGGAGTTGGGGGGCCAACTTCCTGTACAGTAAAAAAAAATCATGTGTAACTTTGGACCCTCCCAAGCTTGAAGTACTAATAGTCTACTGTTGACCAGAAGTCATAATCAAATATAAACAGTTGATTAACACATATTTTGTATGTTGTATGTCTTACACATTGTATTCTTAAAATAAAGTATGCTAGAAGAAAAAATCAGAGAATCATAAGGGAGAGGAAATATATTTACTATTATTAAATGAAAGTAGATTATCATAAAGGTCTTCACCCTTATCTTCTTCATCTTGCCTATGCTGAGGAGGCAGATGATGAAGAGGGGTTAGCCTTGCTGTCTCAGGGGTAGCAAAAGCAGAAGAAAATCCTTGTGTAAGTGGAAAGGACAGCTCAAATTTGTGTTGTTCAAGAACCAAGTATACTTTCTATCCGCTCAGGGGTATGACTAGAGTAGTGAACAATAGCATCACAGTGACTCTCAAGGTTTTTCATACCCTCTATAGTTTTAAAAAATGAATTAAGCATTATTCTGCAAATAAATAAATAATAATGGTACTAGGATAAAAATTTGATCAATTGGGAAATATTTTGATTTCTTGTTATGGAAGAAAATAACTTTATTCTGATTGTCACTGATTTTTTTCAAGTACTCTTGTACTTAATTTATTTTTAGTTATATAAAAATACAATGTTTCTATGTATGTATTACAAAAATTAGCCAGAAATTAAGTAATAACAATAATATTATATTGCAGAACAGGAATCTGAAGAGGGTTATTTGCTATGTGTGAAAATATTTTTGTTCATATTATTTGCAAATACTAAGTTTATGGTATAGTGAAGAAAAATATTTCTCTTTTTTCACTTAAATGTCAAGACTTAATTTAAAAATCTTTCAAATCAGTTTCAAAATCAAACAATATCATAAAGATTTAGAGTCACATGAATTTATTAGGTTATGAGAGAAAAAAGTTGAAAACTGAGCTACAAATGTTTGAAATTTTTAACTTTTATTTAAACTGGAAATAGATTTTTCTATGATATGTTGATTAATTGATTTTTCTGTGGATTTGTCTATCATGTATGTATGTAGGTAGGTATCAATCTATCAATCTATCTATCTGACTATCTCTATCTAAGGCACAGCTAACTTACCCTAGTCTGAAAATCTTTCTAAAAAGGGAACCATCAAGTATTTCCATAGCCTCCCAGTCTAAATTTTCCAATAACCACCTGACCCATGTAATTGATCTGAGCCTAGTAAGACTGGTTATTTGAATCAAGCTAGTCAGACAAAATTAAGAGAAAATAACTTTAAAAAAATAAAGAAGAGCACCAATAATTATGGAATTTTGTAATGAGACTATATTTATGACCTGTGGCATTCCCAAGAGAGAAGGATAGTAACTAGAAAAAAAAAGAATAAATCAACCCCAAAGCTAGCAGAAGCAAAGAAATAACTAAAATTAGAGAAGAGCTTAAAACTTAAAATGAATGAAAATTCCATTAAAAAAGAAATGAATCTAAGAGTTGTTTCTTCAAAAAATTAACAAGGTTGAGAGAATGCTAGCTAGATTAACAAAAAAGAGAATATCTAAATAAATACAATTTAGAAATTACAAAGATGACATCACAGCTGATCCCACAGAAATGCAAACGAGCCACACTAGAGATAATGTGAACAACACTATGAACACAAATTTGAGAATCTAGAAGAAAGGAATACATTCCTGGAGACACACTATCTCTCAATACTGAATAAAGAAAGATTGAAACCCTAAATAGGCCATGTTTAATTCCTTCAATGTAATCAGTAATTTAAAGAATCTGCCAACCACAAAAGCTCTGGACCAGGTCAATTCACAGCCAAATTCTACTGGACATATGAAAAGAACTGGTACCAATCTTACTGAAACTATTCCAAAAAACAGAGGAGGATAGACTCCTCTCTAACTCATTCTATGAAGCCAGCATCAGTCTAATACCAAAATCTGGCAGAGACATGATGAAAAAAGAAAACTTCAGGCCAATATCCCTGGTGAACATAGATGAAAAAATTCTCAACAAATTATAGCAAAGCAAAGCTGGCAGCACATCAAAAACTTAATTCTCCATAATTAAATATACTTTATTCCTGGTCTAATGGTCCAACATATGCAAATCAGTAAATATGATTCAACACATAAGCAGAATTAAAAGCAAAAACCATATGATCATCTCAACAGTCACAGATAAAGCCTTTGATAAAGTCCAACACCCCTTCTTAATAAAGATCCTCAAGAGACTAGGCATTGAAAGAGCATACTTCCAATAAGAAGAATCATCTATGACAAAAAATAGCCAACATCACGTGAAATGGGCAAAAGTTGGAACCATTTTTCTTGAGAAATGGAAAGATAAGGACACCCACACTTGCCACTTCTATTCAACATAGTACTGAAAGTCCTAGCCAAAGGAATCATGCTAGATAAATAAATAAAAGGCATCAAAGCAGGAAAAGATCAAACTACCTCTCTTCACTGATGATATGAGTCTATACTTAGAAAATCCTAAAACCTCCACCAAAAGACTAGTAGAAATGATTAATGATTTTACCAAGGTTTCAGGACACAAAATTAACGCACAAAAATCAGTAGCATTTCTATGCACTAATAATGTCCAGGCTGAAAAGTCAAAAGGAAAACATAATCCTATTACAATTTTAGTCAAAATGAAAATGAAGTACCTAGGAATACAGCTAGCAAAGGAAGTGAAAGATTCACAAGAAGAACTACAAAATATTGCTAAAATAAATGGAAAAACATTCCATGCTCATGGATTGGAAGAGTCAATATCATTAAAATGATCCTACTGCCTAAAGCATTTTAGAGATTCAATGCTTTTTCTATCAAACTACCAACATCATTCTTCAAAGAATTAGAAAAAATATATATTCTAAAGTTCATATGGAAACAAAGAGAAGCCTAAATAGCCAAAACAATCCTAAGCAAACAGAACAAAGCTGGAGCCACCACGCTACCCAACTTTAAACTATATTATAAGGTTACCAAAATAACTTTCCTCTTAAACATAAGTTCCAATTCCATACCACATTTTTGTGAATGTGTAAAACTGAATGCTTTTAAGAATCATCTCTTGAATGTCTTGCTGCTTGGAAATTTCTTCTATCAGATACCCTAAATCATCTCTCGCAATTTCAAAGTTCCACAGATATCTAGGGCAGGGGCAAAGAGCCACCACTGTCTTTGTTAAAACAATGAAAGAGTGACCTTTGCTGAAGTTCCCAACAAGTTTCTCATCTCCCTCTGAGACCACCTCAGCCTAGACTTCATTGTCAATATTACTATCAGCATTCTGGTCAAAACCATTCAACAAGTCTTGAGAAAGTTTCAACTATCCCACATCTTTCTGTCGTCTTCTGAGTCCTCTCGATTGTTTCAACCTTTACCTATTACCCAGTTCCAAAGTCACTTCCACATTTTGGGGTATCTTTATAGCAGCACCCCACTCTCCGTGGTACAAATTTACTGTATTAATCTGCTCTCACACTGCTATGAAGAAATACCTGAGATTGGATTATTTGTAAAGAAAAGACATTTAATTGATTCACAGTTCTGCATGACTGGAGAGGCCTCAGGAAACTTACAATCATGACGTAAGGCACCTCTTCACAGGGCAGCAGGAGAGAGAATGAGTGCCAGCAAGCAGAGGAAATGCCAGATGCTTATAAGACGATCGTATCTTGTGAGAACTCATCCACTATCATGAGAGCAGCAGAGGGGAAACCGCCCCCATGATTCAATTACCTCCACCTTTGACACTTGGGGATTATTATAATTCAAGGTAAGATTTGGGTGGGAAGACAGGGTCAAATCATATCACTATGCATCTGACAAAAGTCTAATATCCAGAATCTATAAGGAACTTAAACAATTCAACAAGGAAGAAAGCAAATAACCTTATTAAAAAGTGTACAAAGGACATGAATAGATACCTCTCAAAAGAAGACATACAAGGGGATAACAAGCATGTTGAAAAATGTTCAACATCACTCATCATCAGAGAAATGCAAATCAAAACCACAATCTCACACCAGTCATAATGGCCACTTTGAAGTGAAAAAACAATGGATGTTGGTAAGGCTGCAGATAAAAGAGAATGGTTATATAATATTGGTGGGAATGTAAATTTATTCAGTCACTATGGAAAACAGTTTGGAGATTTCTCAAAAAACCTTAAAACAGAACTACTACTTGATCCAGAAATCCCATTACTGGGTATATATCCAAAAGATAATTGATCATTCTACCAAAATGTACCTAGACTTGTGTGTCCATCACAGCACTATTCACAATAGGAAAGACATGGAATCAACCTAGGTGCCCATCAATGGTTGATGGATAAAGAAAATGTGGTACATACGCAGCATGGAATACTACATGGCCACACAAAAGAATTAAATCATACTTTTTGAGAACATGGATGGAGTTGGAAGCCATAATTCTAAGCAAATTAATGCAGAGCAGAAATCCAAATATCACATGTTCTCACTTATAAGTGGGAGCCAAACATTGGGTACACATGGACATAAACACAGGAACAAAAGACACTGCAGACTACTTGGGGAGAGAGAGAAAAGATGTGGGTTGAAAAACTATATATTGAGTATCATGCTCACTATCCAATATAATCATGTAACAAACCTGCACATGTATCCCCATATCTAAAATAAAAGTTGAATTAAAAAAAAAGAAATAAAAACTCATGTGTGGGCAATGATATAGAGAAGTTAGAACTCTTATACAATGCTGGTGGTACAATAAATCAATATTGTTATTCCTTTTAAAATTAAAAATAAAGCTACCATATGATCCAGCAATTCTACTTCTGGAGTATTTATCTAAAATTATTGAAATTAGAATTTGGAAGATATATGAGCACTTCTAGGTTCATTGCAGTACTATTCATAATAGCCAAGATGTGAAACAACCCTCACTGTCCATAGACAGAAGAATGGAGTAAAAAAAAAAAAAAATGTGGTGTACAATGGAATACTATTCAGACTTAAAAACAAAGAAGGAAAGTCTTCAATGTGCAGCAGCATCAATGAATCTTGAGGGCATTATGCTAAGTAAAATAAGCCAGTCACTGAATGACAAATACTGCACGATCTCACTCTTGTGAGTATCCAAAATAGTCAAATTTATAGAATCTAAGAGAAGAAGAATGGTAATCACCAGGGGTTGAGAGTGGAGGGAAATATAGAAAATTAGTAGTCAATTGTCATAAATGTTCAGTTAAGCAAGATAAATAAACTCTAGAGATCTGCTGTTGTACAACATTACACCTATAGTAAAAAAATAATGTTATACACTTAAAAATTTGTTAAAATTGAATATGTTATGCCAAATGTTCTCATTAAAATAAAGTAAAAAAGTAAAAGTTATTATACAGAAACAAAATAATCAGTTCCACAGCAAGTGTGCACACACACTCACCTACCCACCCCCCCAACACATAAATAAACGATTTCATTCACAATACCATTTATAAGTTAAAATGTGTAGGAATAAATTTAACAAAAAAAGTGCAAGATCCATATACAAAAACTATACAATACCTGTGTAAAAGATAAAAGAAATGTAAATAAATGGAAAAATACCCTATTTATTAATCAACATGATCCTCAATATATCATCAGGCTTTGTTCTCACATTTTTTTTGGATATGTAAATAGGTAGAATAATTAAAACCCTTTGTTTTAATTATTCTACCTATTTACATATCCATAAAAGATTCATTGATGCTGCTGCACATTGAAGACTTTCCTTCTTTGTTTTAAAGTCTGAATAGTATTCCATTGTACACCACTTTTTTTTTTTATAAATTTGAAAAGAAAGAAAATTGGAAGTCTCATATTACTTGATGTTAGAACTTATTCTAAACCTATAGTATTACTGAACTAAACTTGGCACCATTTGTCTAGTGCAGCAAAGCCAAACACTGACACCAAAATATATACAGAGGAAAGGCATGTATTGCAAAGCACTAAGAAAGGAGAATGGGCAGCTAACAGCAACAATCCAAACTCTTGCTTATAAGCAAGAGTTTTTGAAGGCAAGGGCAAGGGTGTCTCCAAAGTAAGTTAAGCGCTGGGAAATTTCTTGAACTCCTTTATCTACTTTTTGGTTTCCGTCTATTTGAGGTCTACATGAGAGTGCTTGGCATTCTCCATTGAGTGGGGGTCCTGGTTTCTGAAAAACAACTCGAGGATATGTCAAGATATTATATTTAGTTTCTATAAGCAGCAAACATCTTGTGATTCTAACCTACTTGAATGACTATTTAAACTACTATTACCTTCTTGCTTAGCAGGTTATTCATTAATTTCCCTAATTTTTGGTTGAAGGGCTAGCTAAGTGCCTGGAATTTCCCTTGAAAGGAAAAATTCAAATTTTTCTTTTTTCTCTATGCTCAGTGTGGGTGAGTGGGCAGGAGGTCCCTGCTTCATCTCAATCCTAATTAAGATATTCAATTTACCCTGTTGAAACTCCATCTTAGACATGGCAGCCAATAGGACTTTATCTATATAATGAACTTTTTGGACATAGAGGGTAGAGGCAGTCACATAAAATTTTTAACTATCCATGGGTGTAAAATAGTACCTTAGGGAATTTAGGAGAGTATACATTGGAGAATTTGTGACATAAACATGAATTGCTCATGGTCCTCAGATGACAGTGAGATAGAAATGAATGTGTTGGCAAGTTCCAGCAAAATTCAGTAAATATTGATAAGACAGGAGACAGACAAATTCTTAGGCAGACAGAGATGGCTCCCCATCTCTGTGTGGGAAATCCAACATTCAAGCCAAAGACAGCCTGAAGCCTGAAACCCTGACAGCCAGTTCTGGATAGAGTTTACAATCAGAGTGAGAACTTCCATTCCCATCTCATGCACTCTCTCTCGATTGGTTCCTTCTGGATGATGCTTTTTAACTAATCAAATGGTGCTTCTTCCAAGACAACTCATGGACCAATCAGCATGCATTCCCCAATTCAAAGCCCATAAATACCCCATACTCAGCCACACAGATAGCTACCCACTTCGGGATCCCACTCACTGCCAAGAGCTTTTTGGTAGCTCAATAAAATTCTATTCTCTCTTGCTCATTTTCTGGTGTCCACATACCTCATTCTTCTTGGCTGCTGGACAAGAGCCCATAAACCGCTGAATGGTGGGAGCAAAAAGAGCTATAACACTCTCTCCCACTCACCAAACTATGGGAGTGAAAGAAGCCACTGGGTGCTGTTGCTTTCTGCCTGTTGAGCTGTGGACGGTGAGAGTAAATGGGCTTGTAACACTCTCTCCTGCTTGCTGAACTATGGGAGAGGAAAAGCTGATGGAGGCCACTCTCTGCTGCTCACTGAACCACAGGAACAAAAGTCTCACTACAATATCATCATTCTATGCAATGGAATCAGTAACAATTACAATATCTGGAACAATATTCAGCTACTTTTAGCTATCTCACTGTCCATATATAGTGACTGTATTGATTTCCAATTTTTGTACTACTCCTTTTAATTTTAAGGTCTTATGGCTTTGAGTTCCTTTTTTTTGTATTTGCCATTTAATTTCTCAAGAAAGGACAGAAAGAAAAGTTCAGAAACATTTTACATACACTATTAGCACTTCTATAGTTAAAGTTTTTCCTGATGAAGGGAATTTCCTCTAGCCTTTATAAGCATTTAATGCAGAAGCAGGTAAAACATCAATGTTAATTATCCATTCTTCAGTGGAAGCCACAATGCTGTCACAGGATCCTTAGAGTTTCACTTCACCAGCCAGAAACCTCTGTGGCTTGTGACGCCTCTGCTTGGATTTTGTTTTTTCCTGCTGCACTTGTTCTGCCCACTAGGCCTGGAAGGCTGCACTTGGCTTATGCTACCAGCCCGGATCCCATGCCTGCCAAGGGTGAGCCAGGCACAGAGCAGTGAGGGGGTTGTGAACCAAGCCAAAGACAACCTTAAGCCTGAAAGCCTAACAACCGGTTCTGGATAGGGTCCACAATCAGAGTGAGAACTTCTATCCCCATCTCATGCACCCTCTCTTGATTAGTTCCTTCTGGATGATGCCTTTTAACCAATCAAATGGTGCTTTTATCCAGACCACCAAGGGGCCAAACGGCATGCATTCCCCAATTCTAAACCCATAAAACCTCTAAAGTCAGCCATAAAGATGGCTACCCACTTCAGGTTCCCAGGTTGGCCACTCACTGTCGAGTTTGGGGTCTGGCCACTGCACACAGCCAGACACTCTAGCTGATGGGATTGAGTGGGCAGCTTCACACATTGTCACAATTGCTGACTCCATGCAAGGTTGTAGCTAGACGGGGCATACCACAAATGGTTTCCACTACAGGCAATGGGGAACACTGTGACTCCTGAAAGTTCAGAGGCACCAGAAACTGCAGAAACCCAAAGAGGGTGTAACAGCATGTCACAGCCCTGGGAAGCACTGAGGTCTGAACTCCCAGAAGGGCCACAGCTCTTCTCTCCTTCTCATCACCCTCAGCATTGTGAACAAGAGGCTGCATGTCAGACTGTTTTTGTTACAGCTCTTTCAGTCCTTCCACCCACTGTGGCCCACAGCTCCTTAACTGGCCTGGCCCTAATACTGCTTCCCATTGTTTGGGGCAGCCACCCTGTACAGATGGAGAGTGGGAGGGCTATAGTGTTGCAAAAGCTCTGGCTCAGGGAACCTTGAGGTCTGGGCCTCCAAAAAGGTTGCCACTTCACTCCTGCAGTTTGAGAGCATGTCACTGCCCACAGCTCAGCAAGCCAACGAAGAGGATGTTAGAGTTCCATTTGCTCTGTTTGTTTGGTGGGTCCTAAGTTCTTGTTCTGAACCCAGGAAGAATGAGGTTAGGTGAACAACTGGAGGGTGAGCAAGTCATAGAGTAGCTTTATTGAGTGACAGAACAGCTCTCAGGAGACCCAAAGTGTGTAGCTCCTTTCTGCAGGCAGCTCGTCTTGACAAGTGTAGAAAACACCGAAAGAGGGTAGCTCCCATCCATAGGCAGGTAGTCCTGATGCATGTAAAGGAGACCCAAGGTGAGTAGCTCCTATTTGCAGGCACAAAATGTCTGAACCTGGCTTAGCCTGGGGTTTTTATGTGCACTGAAGGAAGGAAGTGAGTGCTGATTGGTCTCTGGGTGGCCACAGTTGTGCCTGAAAGAAGCACCATTCAGTTGGCCAAAAGTCATCAATGAAGTACTTAATCTGGGTCATGAACTCCACCTGCCAGTTCCAGGCTCAGGCCATCCCTGGCTTGAAGTTGGGGTCTCACTAGGGACCCACCCCTTCCTGTCAAAGAATCTGACTCCTGCCACTATTAACATGCCCTCCGTGGCACCCAGGCTGTCTGTACTGCGGGGAAAATGCAGGCCCACGCTGAACCATCCTTAGCCCCTTGATCTTCCTTCTGTGTTTGTTGTTGTCCAAAGTCCAGAGGGGACTGAGGCGGCAGGAGGCTGGCATGTCAGCCCCATGCTGAGTGTGTACACACCTGGCAGTGTTGCAACAGCAACCAGGCTCAGCCACAGCTTTGTTCTGCACTGGAGCACTTGCAGGGAATGGGGAGAGGCCAGGGAGCAGGAGCAGGTGCTTCCAAGCCTGCGGGTTCAGGGGGCTTCCTGCATCCAGGAGAGCACAGGGATTTCTGAGATTTGAGGCACGACTGGATGGCAACAGCTGTGCCTGGGAGCACAGGCTTTCATTCTACCAACTCAGTAAGAGGTGGGGCTTCCACTGGGATCACCTGTTCCTGACCCCTGCCAGATCCACAGAGCATGCAGCCCTGGCCGTGCTTCCCCCGCTGCTGCAGCTGGCATCCTCACAGTGGCCACTCCAAATGGCTACTGTGCCATCAATATTGTATTGGATTAGCCCGATGAACCCCACATACAGTCTGACATCACTTTCTTTTTCAACTGCAAAGCTTACTCAAAACCAACAAGTTGAATTCAGGAGTCTGCTCCCCTGATGTGACCAGGCACAAGATAATTTGGGCACCTGCTCCTGATGAAACTATAAAAGATTGAGTTAATTATCTTCTCAACATTTTCCAGAATATTCAAAAACTACTGTATAAGCTTCAGTTATTTAAGAGACAGAGAAATTTCAGGTCCATGTCTAAACACCTTTCTCCTTGAAACTTCTGAGACTAGGGAACGAGAGAATGTGGGATCAAAGAGCATGGAGAGAGACTTTACAGATTCAAGCAATTTACTTTTGACCATAATTAGTGAAGTAGTAACTCAACCAATAATCTTCCTGTTTCCAGCATCCCTCTCCTCTCTCCAACTCCAGTGATGCTCTATATATCCAGAAGTGAGGTTATCATGGTTGACCCAATGAAAGTTTTAGGACGTTCTAGAATCAGCAGCTTTAGATGTCTTGTATTCTAGCTGGCACCTTTGGTTTTGAGTACTTTGCTTTCTCACTCTTGCACAATGGTATATTTCTTAAAAGAGCTCACCTTATCCTGGTTCATCTGCTGCTCTTTGCCAATATAAGAGCTCTAATTCTTGGCCGGAGACGGTGGCTCACGCCTGTAATCCCAGCACTGTGGGAGCCTGAGGCGGGTGGATCACGAGGTCAGGCTAACACGGTGAAACTCCGCCTCTACTAAAAAACAAAACAAAACAAAACAAAACAAAACAAAACAAAAATTAGCCCAGCGCGGTGGTGGGCGCCTGTAGACCCAGCTACTCGGGAGGCTGAGGCAGGAGAATGGCGTGAACTTGGGAAGCGGAGCTTGCAGTGAGCCGAGATGGCGCCACTGCACTCCAGCCTGAGTGACAGTGTGAAACTCTGGCTAAAAAAAAAAAAAAAAAAAAAAAAAAAAAAACCTCTAATTCTCATCTGGCTATAACATAAAAGTAAGGGAAGTGTTTGAGTGTGTAATGATTTATCTAGATTAATCTAGATCTCTTTTGTTGAAACTGTTTTCCAGATTATCATTTTTATTAGCATTTTAAATCAAATTCAGGGCAAAAAAAGCCCCAGTACTATTCAATGCTTTATCTATGTTTTTTTCCATGAGGTTATCTGTCACAAAGATATCTTCCTGCAAAAGACATTTTTTAAATAATTTCAATTTTTATATTTTGGATTCAGAGGATACATGTGAAGTTTGCTACATGGGTATATTGTGTGATGCAGAGGTTTGGGATATGAATGATCCTGTCACCCAGATATTGAGCATAGCTCTCAATAGTTAGTTTTTCCAAACTTTCCCTCCCTCCTTTCCTCCTCACCCTAGTAATCCCCAGTATCTATTTGTTATCTTCATGTCATGAGTACCCAATATTTAGCTCCCACTTATAAGTGAAAACATGTAGTATTTGGTGTTCTGTTCCTCTGTTAATTCACTGAGGATAATGGATGGTCTCCAGATGCATGTATACTCTTGCAAAGGATGAGTTTTTGTTTTCTTACTACTGTTTACTACTTTTTGGTGTATATGTACCACATTTCTTTATCCAGTATACCATTGATGGGCACCTAGGTTGATTCCATATTTTTGCTACTATGAATAGTGCTGGGATAAACACACAAGTGCATGTGTCTTTTAGTAGAATGAACTATTTTATTTTAGATATACACCCAGTATTGGGATTGCTAGGTCAAATCTCCAAACTGCTTTCCACAGTTTGGAGATTTCTTAAATAACTTAAAATAGCTGAACCAATTTATACTTCCACGAGTAGAGTGTAAACATTTCCTTTTATCTGCAGTCTCTCCATTCTCTGTTGTTTTTGGACTTTGCAGTAATAGCCATTCTCACTGGTGTGAAATGGTATCTCATTGTGATTTTCATTTGCATTTCTCTGATGATGAGTGATGCTGAGCATTTTTCCACATGCTTGTTGCCCACTTATGTGTCTTCTTTTTGGAAATGTCTATTTATATATTTTACCCACTTTTAAATGATGTTATTTGTTTTTTTGCTTGTTGAATTGTTTGACTCTATAAATTATGGATATTAAACCTTTATTAGACGCATAGTTTGCAAACATTTTCTACCATCTGTAGGTTGTTTACTCTCTTGATAATTTATTTTGCTGCGCAGACGCTTTTTAGTTTAAGTCTCACTTGTCAAATTTTGGTTTTTTAAAATTGCATTTATTTATTTTATTTTTGTTATTGTTGTTTTGAGACAGGGTCTCACTCTGTTGACCGGGATGGAGTGCAACCTCCCAGGCTCAGGCAATCCTCCCACCTCAGCCTTCCAGGTAGCTGAGACTACAGGCACACGTCACTACAACTGGCTATTATACACACACACACACACACACACACACACACACACACATATATATAGAGAGAGTACTCATGCGGTCTCATTGTATTTCCCAGGCTCGAATTCCTGGGTTCCACTGATCTTCCCATCTTGGCCTCCCAATGTGCTAAGATTACAGGCATGAGCTATCATGCCTGGCCTGCAATAGCTTTTGAGTTCTCTTCTATAAATTCTTTCCCAGGGAAGAGGCAAAATTCTTTCTAGTAGTCAGCACACAATAAAAACCACTCAGATCTCTAGCTATCAGTTCTGAAGGTTTTTAACCATATGTGATGAACTGTAACAGGGGTTGACCTATTATATCTTTCAAATATTGCTTCATTCTTCATAAACACTGCTCTCTCTGACACCTCATCTGTAAAGCAACCTAGTTAAAGTTCTAGTGATTTACCTAGTTTCTGCATATGGTAGTCACATATTTCTTTCTTTTAATACTTCGTATAAGTGTGTGTCTTTGTAACTGGCATCTAAAAGAGATGGAATCTTGCCTATTCAGGACAACTTCTTATAAAATTGTATTTATTATAATGGGGTCAACCTGAGACATTCCACAGATCTGTGAAAAAAAAATGCCCAAATCTAGAACAGTTTTAGTAACCCTCATGACATTTGTGCAGCTGTTTTTGAACCTATATCCCAGCACTCTCCTTATAACCACCTCTCAATTCCTTGTCATTATTATGCAATAAAATGGAGATTCACTTATTGCCTAGGTAACCATATAATTAGTTCAATAGATTGCTACTGATTCTCATAGAATTCTCCCAAATCTCATTAATTAGTCCTTGAGGACTTCATCCTCCCACTCCTCGAAAGCCATGTTTTTTTCAACATTCTATCTATGCATAAATTGTGTAGTTGTGCTGTATCCTCCCCAAAGTCACTGACCAAGGTGTGGGGATTAGAGAATGAAATGTAACCAGTGCTACTACTCAAGGCACATCCTGGGAGGCTGCATGGTCCTGGAGAAAGGCACGTCTGTTTATGATTGCTCTACTTGGAGGGGCATTTATTTCCAGTTACTTAATCGCAGGGTATAAGAAAGAGTCTCCATTTTTGATGTGCTAGTACAAGGCCCTGCTAACAGAGAACCTTCGCTTCAACCCCACACCCTAGCCATCATAAAACCCCCACATCATTCTGATTTCCGGGCTCTCTCAATCCATTTTTAGTTGTGCCTGGGAGATACCATACTCTTCCCGGAAGCCTCATTGTGTGAGTTTTAATGAATATGTTCTCATTCTAATGGGGCATATATGGTGTCATAAGTCTCAATATGCAAACCAAATTTTGGGTAAAGGTTCATTTTGTTTCTGCAAAGTGTTCACAACAGAGGGGCAGCTTTTCTTCATTTCCCACAAATGCCCAGTATGTGTGCTGCAAATATATTGTGTGGTTGTTCAAGAGACAATGACTGCGAGAAGTAGAAGCAGAAAATTACAAAATGGACACAGAAGAATAGTCAAGAGCAGCAGAAGGTAAAAGCAAGTGTAACTTAAGACAAGAAACCTGTGTTGAGCAAAGAAAGAATCCAGCAATGCTTGTAATACAGGAGTTGCGACAGGTGTAGTGGTTGTTCTGACTGTTGTCAGAGAGAAATTATCACTCACTCTCACATGTCCCTGTAGTGAACAGAAGACATTGAACTCAAGGGGAGGTAAAGGTGATATCACTGATTATGTTGTTGCCATGAGGATTCATAAGTTTTTCTGAAGACTTTTCCAGAATTTGGTCAGGTGTAAACTATTATATAACTATAAAACTTTTTAGATGTTTTAAGTATCAGACTTAAATGCATTTTTTTCAGTTTTCAGTCTAAGCCCTAAAGGTATGTAATGTGGATTTTTATTTTGCCTTTTACTAGATATTTTTTCCTTATTGCATATCTTTCTATTAAAGAATAAATCTTGTTAAAAGACTGACATAAAAGCCTGTGAGTTTTATTGTAGAAGCAAATTTATTTTCTGGTTCATTTAATGATAATCAAATTATAGGAACAGTTAAAAAGTGGAAGTCAAGTCATTCAATCTAGCACAACCCAGGCAGCCACAATCGTGACCTGAGGATACAAATTACTTCTATTGAAGCTATTTCATGAAGTATCCCTTTCTTTTAGAGATGAAATTGTATTTGTACAAATGAACTTTTAAAAAACCTATCTTCATCTGTATATAGGTGAAATAATTAGATTATTTACATAAATCAATGAAAGTTAAATGTAATGTTTGGCACTTTATAAACAAATGACTAAATATTCATTTTTCAACTAGGCAGTGTATTATACATGTTCAATGTCTTTTCTATCAGTGGCTATCTACCAATTCTTCATATACCTGAACAGAAATTGGTAATTTACTACATTTCATAACCATGAGATAATAATTTTGAAACATTCAAAGCTGTGACATTTGTGTACCTCTCAATTACTAGAACAGTAAAATTATATATCTAATAAATATACAGATGTATATTTATACTTTTCTTAGTCAAATTTAGTTGTGCTTTAATTTCCATATTAGTTTTCAACTTAGTTTAGTCATCTATTATGCTCAATGAATGCTGTTATTATTGTGTAGTATGCTGCAAGTTGTGTGTGTGTGTGTGTGTGTGTGTGTGTGTGTGTGTGTGTGTGAAGGAGTCTCACTCTGTTGCCCAGACTGGATTGCAGTGCCACAATCTTGGCTCACTACAAACTCCACCTCCCAGAATCAAACAATTCTACTGTCTCAACCACTCGAGTAGCTGGGATTACAGGTGCCTGCCACCATGCGTGGGCAATTTTTGTATTTTTAGTAGAGACAGAGTTTCACCATGTTGGCCAGGCTGGTCATGAACTCCTGACCTTAAGTGATCCACCCACCTTGACCTCCCAAAATGTTGGAATTACACTGTGCCCAGCCTGTTATAGTATTTTTTTTTAAGTTAGTCTCATCTGTGGCTTGCAATAATCATTATCTTCATCATCATCATCATCATCATCACCATCACTTGCAGGTAAAAAAGTATTTTATATAGAAAATATTGCTAGTTTAAGATTACCAGACCAGGCATCAACATATATGATTTCTAGTCAGGTACAAACCTTTCTATAATGTATACTGTAGGTAAAGAATAAAAATCTCCCACAGTATATAGAAAAATTGGGGCGGGAATTAACTGCCCTAGATAACTATTATGTACTATTTGTATTGATACTCTTTCTTTACTGGCTTTCCATCTAGTAATTGCTACATTTTATAATATGAACCTAACTTTAAAAGAGATGCTTTACATGCATACTATTTAAATATGTTTACATCAGAAGATGCATGCTTTATTACACTTAGCTATTTGCAATTCAGCACTATATCCTGCAATATATTAATGATAAGTTCTAAAAGTTGGCAGAGGCAATAATGGATGGAATGTTGAATATAATAAGTGGCCTCTCTCTGAATGATTTAAATCAATACCAACAATCAAGAGAAAGAAATTGCAATGAGAAGTTCTTTGAATTTTATAACTTGGCCTAAAACAATAGATTTAAACAAGATTCAATGACTGATAATAAAAAAGAATCACTCTTCATATAAAATTTATAAATGTATATGGAAATTTATAGCCTATTATATTTTATTGCATTGAATTTTTTTCCTCTCACATTTGTGATTTATGAAAAATCCTTCAACTTAAAATTAAAACCATTACATCTATTTAGTAAGAACATTTCTATGAACCCAGTCATCTCAATTATTACGTGAAAGCTAGAAACTGATATCTTAATTTGTTTTTTGTAGTTGAATTACTTCTTTTGTTTTCAGTTATCTTTCCTGGATGGAAGATGGGTGGAGAAGTCAACATTCCTAGATCTGGTTGATCATATTTTCAATTCAGGTGCGTGTTATCGAACTCTGTTAGAAACAACAGAATGTTCCATCACTCTTCTCTCCTTCAGGTTAGCCTCCCTTCCCCCATGGTCTCTAACACAGCAAGTTTAAGTCTTTTGGGAATTTAGGGTAGAAACAAATGCTAATTTTACAAATATACCTTAAGAACAGTGAAATATAGCTTATACGCAATGAAATAAAAATAACTTCTTGAAAGATTTAATTCATTTTTAGATATCAGAAATATAATTTTAATAATATACAGTTTTAATATGTTTATTCAAGTGTTTCTGATTTTCTGATTTTTCCCCTTCTAATTATTTTAATTTCATCTTTTCAGTCCATTTCTACAGATATACCATGTTATGTCTTCTCTATGTTACTGTTACTTTCCAAAGACATTGTCCTCTATAAATTGTTCTTCTTGCAACCTAGATCTTTGTAGCAATTATATTTCAAAAAAATAGTGAATATAATTCTAGACCATCTGCATTTTATGTCTGCAGCATTTCCTCTGAGGCACAGTAAAAGGGTACATCTGCATCATTATAACTTAAAATGATGAATGATAAATCTTTTTATTTCAGGTGTTGCACAACAGAGCTTTCTGAGAAATCCTTTGTTTTTCATTCATCAAAAATTTGTTTTATTTACAAAGGATAATACATACTCCATCATTACATTTTGGCCTGAAAAGATGGTTTATATATTCTACTCTAGCACTATTTAGTGTGATGGCAAAAAAGTAATATTTCAGGACACCTAAGATTGTTAAAGCTGTTTATCTACAATTACTATTTTATTTAGACATGAATAAGTAAAAAGTATATGATTTATATGTAAACTGGTGAGTTCAAGAATAGTATTTATTTACAGTGACTATAATTAAAATAATTGCTACAGGTGGATTTACTTGGTTAAAATACTCATGCTTTACTACTTAATATAAACAATCAATTTTCAATCAAGTAGGACTGTTTGCTTAAAGGTGCATTTCTTCTAAACACTATCCAGTAATAATAATAATTTTAACAACTATTCTAATCATGAATCAGCCACCAGGCTAAGCATCATGCATGTATTATAACTTCTTTTATTTTTATAGTAATCTGACATACCGACTACTACTCTCCCTATTTTTCTCAAGGGACAACTGAAGCTGAAAGAAGTGATGTAACTTTCTTAAAGTCACACAACTGAAGTGGTTAAAAAGTTTATTCATGGTATGTTTAAGACCATTAATATCTAACTCTCACATTCTACATACACATCTGAATCTTACCATTTAAACTAAGAATTCTATTTTATGATTTTGAGCACTGTTTATATGTTAATTTATCCTTTTAAAAACACATACACATATATAGCTTAATTTTAATTTTATTTCTGATCCTTAAAAATATTTAAATAGTAAATTGATTAATTCTTATTTTATTCTTTTTTACCAATAAAGTATATAAATATTAAACAATATTATTTTATGTGTATTTTGTTTTCTCAATTGTTTAAACTATTTAAAATATGTTTTCACCTACATAACTGTGAGATAAAACACAATGATGTAGAAGCATTGCAGCATTAAAGAGATATCATGATAACAGTTTCTTCCTCACTTATCCATAAGGCCAAAATTTGAATGTAAAGCAATATTGATATTAAAAACATCTTTTGAGATATCAGTTAATCAACATTGAAAACATCTTTTGAGATATTATCACCTATTCTGGTACTATATGAAACAAAGATCATAAAGTGAATATCATATGGCTTCTCAGAAATAAACAGCTATATGCATATTATATTTAGTATTGCAGTGTATATTCTTTAAAATTATCATTCCATTAGATAATTTTATTTTCATTAATTTGAAATATCTAGCTTCTTCATTGTGGAAATTTTCTGGGAATATTGATTGTAATGCCATTTTTAAATAAAAGTTTAAATTCTATTTATATATACCTTGGTACATACTTGTTGGTTTTAGATCAGACACTACTAATCTTTTGACCCGCCCTCCAGCCCAAGTAACTACATTATTTTTTATTTAATTGTGAATCACTTTCTGTATTTCCCCAGCATTATTTTTACAAGCTCTCAGAAATAAAATGTATGTTATTAAGTTCTTATATAACTTTCTTCCTTTGACCCTGCCACACTTCTCATTCATCTTGCATTCATTTATTCCTTTAGAGCTTTATGAGTGCAATATAAGTGCCAAACACTGTACTGGGAATGAGTAAGACAAAGAGTAATAAGACACACTCCTTCCGTTAACAATTATAAGTTTCTGAAGAAGATAGACTTAGCAAGTAATAAGTAAAAAGAATTTGAAATTTACTGAAATACAAGCATGTACAAAATTCTACTATATCACAGAAAACATTTCTATATGTAGAGAAATCAGGAAATGTTTCCAAAATAAGTAATATTTTAGTGAGATCTGAACAATTTTCCAGGTGAAGAAGAGGAAAGACATTTCAAGCAAAATAAACAGTAGGTACATATGTAGGGATGAAACCCTGCTCCTTACTGGAAGTATGGAATAGTATCTCAGTATGGGAATGAAGGAAACAAGAGAAAATACATACAGATGCCTAAACAGTAAACACTATGCATGAGACACTCAATTATTTAAATAGATTTTATAGTATTGTTAATAATAAACTGCTTAGATAGTATAAGGTGAAGAATTGTTATATTGCTATTACAGTAGTTCAGGTAAGAGATGATGAAGCCTGATTTAATACTTTATCAATGCATATAAATAAAGTGAGTAGAATCTAATGATAATGAAGTGACCAATTTTACAACATTTAGTGACCAATTAATAAGACGATGAGACAGAAATAAAGAATAAAAATGAGTAATACACTATCTTGAGCTAAAATAACCCTAAATTTAGTTTGGCATATCAAATAATGAAGTCACTTGAGATGGAAAACTCAGTAACTCAGAAAATTAAAACACTAGCTAAGATTTGTACATCATCAGTTTTACAGTTATTTGGAGCTTTCAGATGTTTGAGAATGTGAATTTGTCGATTTGGAGTGATTTTTAGGTTTTAATACCCACTAATTTATTCTTTAATAAATAGTTACTGAGTGCTTACTATACGTGCTAAATTCAGTGATAAATAAGATGGATAGAAAAATGAGATAGATTCGCTACTTTCCATCTGGTAGCTTATATTCTATCTGGAGGGGAAATGAATAATACATAAAGAAGCAAGCAAAGTAATTTCAGACATAGAGATATGCATTTAGAAAAAAGGGAAATTTTCAATATGGTGGAATATGAAAAAAACACAATGATAGGAAGAATTTATTTCAGGCTGGTCTCTCTGTGGAGGTGGCATTCATGCTGAGACCAAAATGACAGACACGAAGGGAAGCACCTTCCAGGACAATCAAGGGCCAATTAAAATATTCTTGCTAATTCAAGAAAACAAAGAACTGTATAGTAAGACGGGTATAATTGTTTTGTGATATGCAGCCTCGGAACAGTTGCTTTAGTTCGGGTTCCCAGGAAACAGGGATTAGAATTCAGGACTCTACTGGGGAGCTGATCTCAAGTACAGCATCTCAAAGGGAGTGAAACAAGTAGAATTGTGTACAGAGAGAATCTTTATGAATCTTTCAAGAAGATTTTGTCCAAATCTGATTTATAGTTTTAAGAAAGTTGCCCCTGCTACTGTGTTTAGGAATTGAAGGAAGAATTTATGTGGAATATGGAAGATGAATGAGAAGTTGAATATTTGAGCAATCCAGTTGATTTGAGTGATGACAATGGTTAAGTCAAGGGTAATAGGAGTAGACAGACAACAATAGAAGCTAAGACTAAGGGTTGGAGAATTTGTAAAGGCAAGGAAGCTAAGGTTGGATTTCTAAAGAATAATATTACTCAAAGCAAAACAGAAGTAATAAAAAATAAAAAGACACTGAGAGCTACAAAGTAAACTAGGGCAGAATGGTAAGAGAGTGGAATCATGTAACTACAAGAAGTTTTGTGTTTCAACAAAGAGAAAATGATTGACCGTTATCAAATGCCATAGAGAAATCTAACAAGATAAAAGAGAGGATTTTCCACTTGATTAGTTTATCTATGCTAGACAAATGTGTGTGATGGGATGGAACACACTGTAAGCGACAGAAAAGGAAAAGGGAGGTGAGGAAAGGAGTAGCACAAAGTAACTGACTAGCTGTAGGCAAACAAAGGAAAGTGTTTTATTTTATTTATTTTTTTAAAGTGGCATAAAGTGTAGTAAGGAATTTTTTAGTTTGTTTTCATAGGTTTGTTTATAAAGAGAAAGTTATCAAAGTGGATTTTAGAAGCACACACAGACACAAATATATACACCAAAAAACCAGTACACAAAGTTGATAAAGGACAGGTTGAAGACAAAAGAATATGTTTCTATAATCAATCCTCCATCATAAATGTTAGCTTTGCTTAGATATATGTGGAGGTAGAAAGGGCTGTAAGTAAAAAAGCTCAAATCAAATTAATTCCATTTCCATGGGGAACTGTAGGACAAAATTGAAAGGGAAAAACGCATTATGAAATGGTTACATCATGACATAATTTGCAGATGGAATTTTCAAAAATATTAATGTGCACATTAAAGATGATTTCAGTTACCTTACACTAAGATTTACAATAAAACATCTTTATAAAACACTCAACCACAAATGAACTCAAAGTTGTGATCCTTACTCTGAAAGTACTTGGTAGCAGAGAGACAGTGCAGACAAAGCCTGCATTTACATACATCAGCTGCCTTGGTTCTTTACTTATTAAACTATTTGAGACATTTAAAAAATTAGTCAAAATTTGCATTCTTTGTCGATGGAGCCTCATTTTTTTATTGCTTGATTACTTTCTCAGTAGTCAACATTGGTTTGCCATGGTCATAACGCAAATAAACTGAGTAAGAAATAAGAGCTTCTACATGTAACTGTTCATCTGCAATTACCATAGTCGTTGTACAATTGCATAATTGGGATTTAGGATAAATAGTAAGATCAATATATGCTTACCCGACTTGGAGTTGTATCCCCAGCTCAAAAAATAGAATTATATTGTATTTGTGAATTCCATTTAAATACCTAAAAGTTTACTTATAATAAGAGATATGTACTCATTTTAGTATGGCTTTTTAGTTTGTAATTTTTTAATAGAATCACATTTTTTTCTCAGCTATATAGCATATTAAAATACAAATCATGAATTGTTATAAAAAAGAAAGTTTATTTAAAATAGCTTATGCAAAAACTATATTCATCTAGTTTGGCTTTTATAGCCTGGGTAAGCTATCAGTCATGACTGAAAATTTAACTATTTTTCTTCCAATCATTTCTGAGGTTTAAAAACAATTTATATTGTATAATTTATAACATAAAGACTACCACATTCTAAAAGTTTCTTTAACATCAGATATAAAATGCATGGAAGAATGACAGAAAGACCATTACGAATTCTATTTTGGGTATTATAATGGAGATAATATGCTGCAATTTAGTTTAATGAGTTGCAATTAAGAAACTGTTTCAAGAGTTGCATGTGATTTCTTTTAATTATTAGTTATTAGTTGTTCCTGCATAAGTATATTTAAAACTCACATTATTTTAACTGTAGTAAAGGAAAAAATCTTCCATATATTAATATTTCTCATGTACTATAGATCATCAAAATTTAAAAAGGAAATACAGTACTTTTTAACTTCTGGCACTTACCAGAAAATCATTTTTAGGAGGGCTATTACTTGTGAAATGGGAAGAACACATACCTATGTGTGCAATTTGGGCATATTTTGATAAAAATCTAAAGGACTTAATAATGAATATTTATCGGTCCAAAAAGTACTGCCATTTTGCATAACTAATTGAATATTTAAGATAACTGATTAAATACGTGACTTATTCTATTATTTGGCCAGGGCTGCCATAACAGAATACCACAGACTGGGTGGCTTACACAGCAAAAAAAAGAAATCTATTTTCTCACAACTCTGGAAGCCACAAATCCAAGATCAAGAGACTAGAAAATGTGGTTCCTGGTAAATCCTCTATTGCTGGCTTGCAAATAGCCTTTCCTCTGCTAGTGCAGGTGGAGGGAAGAGGATATTTCTTTTTTATAAGGACAACAGTCCTATTGGATTATTGCCCCACCTTTATGACCTCATTTAGTCTTAACTACCTCTTTAAAAGCCCTATTTCCCAATACAATCACACTAGGGATTACGGCTTTAACATATGAATGTTGGGAGTTGGGGGGGAGACACTCTTCAGTTTATAACACTATGCTAAATAATCTTTCAGTTTTAGAATAAGAAAATATTCTAAGACACTGCAACAATCAAAATAGATATTTCATTTTATCTTAGAGAAAGATGAAAATTCACTGAAATTAGTTTTGATTTTGGAATTTCTAAAAGAAAACATTTTCTACCCTGATTCTGTAGTACACATGCCAGATTGCTTTGAAAAGTTTGAAAATGTAGAAAATACAAAAGCAGTACTACTATATTTCGTTTTCTGTTTAGATGTATACAAATCATGAATTAACCAATTGCAACACAGAATATAAAGTTTTGCTAAATGTGGAAATATCTTAAAGTTTGAATGACTAAAAATAAAATCTTGATTAATCCTCATATGAAAAACTATGTGTAATTTCATAACTAAGAGTAGTTTGGTCACAGATATTACTAAGAAATATGAAGTGCCACAATAAAATATTCAATATTCTTAATATTGTAAATATATGTATATATTATTGTCAATCACACTGTATTTATAGTATGAACAACATATGTAGAAATACTTAAAAATTCACTAGGCAAATTATCATATGACATCTTTTTTTCCCTTGTATGCATCATCATTACGTGAAAAATTGTGTAAATAGCTGTTAAAATTCTTTCCCCAAAGCTCTATTTGTTTATCGCAACGTCATCAGCACATAATATTCATTTTATGCATAGTGGGAATTCAGTGAAAAGATAAATGAACACATGCTTTTATTAAAAGTTTAATTAGAAGATCATAACATTCTTATATGTATATTCTAGACCCTTTTAGGAATTATTTATTGCACTTTTCATGTTCGTTGATTTTCTCAACTGAGCATTATGTAAAATTTGAGGTGAAAGTACTTGCCCAAGAGACTGTGGGAGGGCCTCACCTAGTAATAGCAGGACAAGCCCGTCAGACACAGCTCCATATCCTAGGATTTCTCCAGAAAGAGAAAATTGATATTTACTTCCCTTCCCATATTCTGACTGAGATTTTCAAGTAATTTGTTCACCTTTTGTTTATAATTACCATTTGAGTTAAGCAGTATGTTTGGATGAGTTTTATTCTATCAAGACAGGAAACAAACGATGCCATGACACATGACTTTGCTTAATGTCATGTATACCAACATAATTGGCTCATCTATAACATTTTCTGGTTCCTCAGGACTTATGACATGATAAATATATTTGGATAAAACATGTGTGCAACAAGCAGCTCTCAAACGCTTTCATGAATTAAGGCTCGAGAAGAATAATGGAAATGGAAACATGGAAGAAGAATAATCTGCTGAACATAATAGAATAATATTAAATTAGGCCTTCTAGGCCTATATAATACTCAATTTAAGCAAAAACAGCCTTAAGCAAATTGTTCTTTAGGACAGAGAAAAATTCAGGGTAGTCCACTGCATAAACTAACATCAGAAATTCAGAATCTGAAGGGGACAGGGGCTTTCTCAATGATAAAACGTCATAATACTTCTAATAATATGTAATTTCTTGATTTACTTCATTCTCAAAACATGAAAAATATTCAAATGGTAAACAGATTGAATTAGGGAGAAATACAAATAAAAAGCAAGACGACGCATTTTACACTGAATGAAATAATCAGGTTTGCTACATCAAGCATATAAACATCGGCCGGGCATGGTGGCTCACGCCTGTAATTCCAGCACTTTGGGAGGCCGAGGCGGGTGGATCACAAGGTCAGGAAATCGAAACCACCCTGACTAACACAGTGAAACACTGTCTCTACTAAAAATACAAAAAATTAGCCAGGCGTGGTGACATACACCTGTGGTCCCAACTACTCGGGAGGCTGAGGTAAGAGAATCGCTTGAACCCGGGAGGTGGAGGTTGCAGTCAGCCGAGATCACACCACTGCACTCCAGCCTGGGCGACAGAGCAAGATTCCAACTCAAAAAAAAAAAAAAAGTATATTAACATCATGGTAAATTATCTGCAAACTAAAAACACAAAAACAAAAAATAAATACCCAAAACCAACAATGATTTTTGTTTTTCACTTTATGCATTAGACCAACAATAAAGGTATGAACCAATAGCTGCATTTTATGTTAGTTGTGATGGTAGCAAAGAAATAACACAATCAGGTTTCAGTTTTTAAGAGATTCACTCTGGCTGCTGTGGGAGAATCAACTCACAGAAGTTGATGGTAAAATAATTCAAAGCACATAATGAATTAGGAAGCTAAGTAATTCTCCGGGGGAGACTGAATGTTTCCTTGGAATAGGATGTTACTGACAGAGGTAAAAGTGGGGAGGAAGTGCATATTTGGTCTGTATTTTAACATCAAACCATCAGTATTTTCTGATAGTCGATGCAAAACATAAGCGAAAATATGAGTTAAGTTCATGCCTTTTCAAAGGAATAACTGGATGAAGAGAAGGGCCATTTACTTAAATAGGGAATTCTGGTGAGAAGTAGATTTTGGAGAAAAAAATCAAGATTATTTCGTAGTGTATTATGTTGGAGATGCCTTTTGGGAGTTCTAGTCAACTAAACAGTGAGTCAGTGAGTTTATAATACATGGTAAAGCTGACAGACATGTATTATTACAGTTCTTAAGAGTAATTATTGCAAATACGGATTTAAAAAATGAGTTCTAAACACAGCTATAGGAAAGCAAACATTTGGTTATAAAGAAAGAAAAAAGCCAGCAAAAGAACATTTTGATATGCAATAAGAATTTATGTAATATATTCATTCACTCTATAAATGTGGTTACTATGGGATTTGTATTATTAACTCTTGGTAATTCAAACACAGGCAGGACTGATCAAGAAACTTCCCTCAGATTTCACAGTATAGTGATAAAGATGAATATTTATTATATTCATTGATGAAAACTTATAGGGCTCTAAAATAACCAATAATAGAACAGTTCTTCCCTGGGTGAAAGATGAAGATCTCGCTGAGGAAATATGAATAATTTGGAGTTGATCAGTTCATATAGGAAGAGTAAGGGGGAGGTAGAATTTCTGGGAGGATTTCATGGAGCAAAGCAAGAGTTTATTTATCACTCACGGAATTAGAAAAGTTCAAGTATAAAGTAGAATTTCTTGATACTGAATAAGGTAGAAGTATTTTAGCAGCATGTAACTAGTTTTGCTAAAATGATCTGCATTGTAACTAGGTGGTAAAGTGTCTGAAGATAGTTTCACAGGAGAGGGAATCAGAGCATTTGACAAATGTGGAAGAAGAATGCCAGTGGAAAGGTTATTGCTGCAGTTTTGCCTGAAGTGCAACATGTTCCTTACTTCCTTATGGGTGAAAATGTAATGCTTGTTTTAGTTCTCGTTGCAGAGTTAAAACCCAGAATATGATGACAGGGGCCCCTTAATATTTCTTTTTAAAAGTGTATTCCCTGGGTCCTTGAAATGCTGCTATAAAATTACTAATTAATATTTGGCAAGGAATTTGTAAAAGTGTGTATTCCCAGACATGTCGTAAAACACCTTGGTTAGAATGTAAAATCAAGGCTACAGTACGCCTATTAAAAGGATTTATAACTATGTTTTAACTTAGAGTGGAGATGGAAAGAACACCAGACAACTGTTAAGAGGTTGAAAGTAGGAAACACGCTCTACTATTTATCAAAAAGAAAGCACTAGGGATATAGAATTTATTTTAAGTTGCTTAAAGATGTTAAAGAATTAAACAAGCTTGGAAATGATGTTTTGAAACTGGACCATACTTTGTAATTCAATGAATAATCTAATATGATGAAACTCTATTTGCAATAGAGATGATGATTTATGAAACAATGATAGCATTATATTTGGTAATTTTAGTATTTTACTAAATTTGGAAGGAGGGAAGTCTCAAAAAAAAACACACACACACACACACACACACACAGAAGCACTCATTGCTATTAGGATAGACACATATAGTCTGAAGCCTCAGTATGTAATCTAAATGTCAGTTTTCAACTTCAATGATTACTTATAAATTAAAGTGCTTGGTATAGGAATAAAAATATTTATTACAAAACAAGACAACAAATATATAACAAAATTTTATCTGGGAATTTGTCATCTTTAGCAGGGGTCCCTAGCCCCCAGGCCACCATAGCCTGTTAGGAACTGGGCCTCACAGCAGGATGTGAGTGGTGGGTGAGGGAGCATTACTGCCTGATCACCACCTCCTGTAAGATCAATGGTGGCATTAGATTCTCTTAGGAGTGAGAACCATATTGTGAACTGTGCATGCAAGGAATCTAGGCTGCAGATTCCATATGAGAATCTAATGCCTGATGATCTGAGGTGGAACAATTTCATCCTGAACACCCTCCCCCACTGCTCGGCCAGGAAAAATTGTTTTCCATGAAAGTGGTCCCTGGTGCCAAAAAGGTTGGGAACTGCTGATCTATAGGATTGAGAATGTTACCGTAAATGTTTAAGTAGAATTAAATTATATGTGTTTCTATGTACACAAAATAAAAATATACATTTTGTTTAAATTTTTGCAAGTTTTATTTCTGCCAACTAAAATATCACATTCATCCAGAATTTAAGTTACCAGATGTAAATGGCTACCATAAATTGGATAGAATGGAGACTTTAATTCCATAACTAAGTAGAAAAGTATCACTTTGCAAGGAATTTCCTAGTTCATGGTCATGATCTTCTAAGTGTGAAGGAATTCTCATAATGTTGCTACTACTAATACTACTAACACTATTACCATTACCATTACTGCTGCTACCACCACTACTATCACTGATACTATTTTTACCCTAGTAAAGTAGTAATTACAACAGCAAACATTGCTGAATGTTTGCAGTGTCTTCAGTACTGTGCTGAACATTTACAAAATGTTGTCTAAATTATTTTTCATCTTAATCATAGCAGGTAGGTGTTATTATTACCCTCATTGTACGGCTAATGAAATGTACTCAATTTCATATAGTTAGTGAAGAGCAGACAGTATCTGAACACAAAACTATGTGTTGCTACAATCTACCATCTTCACTGTAAGTCTTAACCCTCTTTGATTGGCTGCTGCTGAAAAGACTCAAATCTACTTCATAATGAAAATTTTAAGATGTGTTAGTGGAATAAAAACACTGTGACAAAACAGAGGAGGCCAGATCAAATCATTACTAACAAAGTAAATTGAGAGTTTCGTTTTTAAGTAAGCTTTGCTGAAATATTTCTTTTGACAATTGGAGTTATTATTTATCAAAAATATATGTTACTCTCTCTGTATTAAAATGACAAGGACTGCTAGAGTAAGGCTAATGTATATACTAAGACCCAACTACAGAAATTTATAGAGTTTGCTTCAATAGCTCAGCCAATTATACGTGGAAGGTATCAAAACTGATACTGCTGAGTTATCTCTCTTACTCAGAGAGTTATCCATGATGAAGCAGTAATAAGGACACTACAATAGGTATGGTATTTTGAGACTTCCTACAAATTCTCATGAGGATTTATTTCAGACTTTATAATCAAACATATAGAAAATTTTGGAAAATCAAAGGTGAATGGTGTTTCCATGTGAAAGAATGGCCCAAATAACTCTACAGAATTTTTTCGCATATGATTTGCCACATTCACAGTATCTGATTTAGAATCATGTATGCTAACTGGTTCCTATGAACACAGTGGAGGTTTATTTCTCCTACAAAGGAATGTATCCTTGGAACTCAGTCCTTTAAACAACCACTGTAAATTATCTTCAGACAAAGTTACAGTCATCCTCCCACTCATGTCAAATTTCTGAAAATTATATTATTTTCTCAAGTAATATATTACTTGAAATGTGTATGTATTCATGGATAAATAACATATGGCTGACATATATTTTTAAGAAAATGCTTGTTCATCAAATATCTTTGGCAAAAACAACACTGAAGTTGAATGGTATGCAAATTTTAAAAATGTTCTTCTTTATGAATAGTAAGTTAGAAGAAGAAAAAGAGGGGGAGGAGGAAGAGAAGGAGGGAAGAGAGAGAGAGGGGGAGAGAGAAAGAGGGAGGGAGAAAAGAAGGCAGGAATGAAGGGAGGGAGGGAGGTAGGGAGGGAGGGAAAGAAAGAGAAAAAGACAGAAAACTTGAGACTTTTAGTGAGGTTATAAATGTCCTAGTTCCTCACGCTAATTGATTGAAGGCAAGTAAAGGCAAAGAGTGGAAATCAATTATGTTTTAAAAAGTGTGTTAAAATTCAAATTTAGTCTTACTAAAATTAATATATAATCCAATAATGTAAAATTATAAGAAATATCTATTAATGGAAATATGCCTCATTGATAATAATAAAATTTAAAAAGAAAAATTAAGTAAATATGTAACATCTTAATTAGCTTTTCAAAGTACAGGTAAAAAAAAAATAAACTGACTTAGCACATTTATTTGCTAAGCATTCTACCTTCAAGAAAAGATAGGAAAAGTTGTCATTTTTCTGGAATTAACCTAAAGTAACATGAAAGAATTAGTTACCAACATGTAAATGATGGGTACTTTTAATTTTAATTCAGCTTTTGATGAATTAAATGTTTTTATGTTTTTACTTATCACCCTATGTCCTTTTTAATTAACTGCGGTTAATATCAACATTTCAAGGCATTTACCCTTTCATCCTTCACAGTATTTAGTAAGATGTCTTCTTCAGGCAAGGAAAGAAAAAAAGGATTTTAAATGTGCCTATTAATTTGCTTGTTCAGAACTAAATGAATAATATTATCTGTTCTTGTGTATACCAGATCCTTGAGTAAGCAGTCTTCTACAGAATGCTCTATAGTTTTTTTGCTATATTTGTCTTTAAAGACAACCTAAATCTCATTATTTCGCAACTAGAACCATCAGTTTTGGGGTCTTGGGTTTAAGCTTGGAGTTCCTTCACAGGTACAGATCACAGGATATGAACACAGAGTAGGTGCTCAAAGAATGCTGAGAGATCATGCCTCACTTTGGTAGACACTAATATTTTATGTCTTTAATCCATTTCCTAATTTTCAAAGTAATAAAAATTTAAGAGCATCATATGATTCCCTTCGCATTGAAGAATATATTCCATAAGCTCCTTTGCCGCAAGTGTGAGCATGTTAGAAGGAATTTTGTGGCAGCTTCAGGCACATATACTAAAAAACAGTTGAGGCTATTCCTGGTCCCTCTCCTTCATTTCTTCATCTATCCACTGATTGTAGTATTTGCCACCTTGGATTATGAAGATAAGAAAGTATATAATAAATATGGGGATAGAAAGATTGTGAGTCAGTCCAACCTCGAAATGCATATTGGAAATTTTATAGAAAAAGAAAATAAATGTTTATCTTGTTTGGCATCTTTTATTCAATTTTTAAAAGGTTTTTGTTATTTTGAGTCAAACTAAATACTAACTACTACTCCATTTTTAGTAGCATTATATATCTTCCCCTGAAAGGAAATCAGCAATAATTTGGGGCCCTTATATTTGCTATTTTAATTAACCATTTGTTTCCTGTACTAAAAAAAATCCTGTAAATTATTTTCACTATCAAATCTACCTAATATCTCCCCAACTGTCCAAAACTCATGTCTAAAACATTTTATTCATGTCTTTTGACACAGTTCCCTATACAGTCGGGGCCTACTTTTGAATTACATTGCCTAGTTATATCCAGGTTTTCCTTTTTAACTTTGTGCATCTATCTTGCAATATTTTGAAAAGTGCTCACCATCAACAGTATTTTCTATTAGAAGCATAACAGAATAATAACAGATAACATTCACAAATATTTTCCACATTGATGTCCTTGAATTAATGTTATCTTATTTAATCTCCACAATAACTCAATAAGGGAAGCAGCGTTTTTATACTGACGATGAAACAGACTTAAAAAACATTAAGTGACTTGCCAAAGATCCTATACTTATTAGAATTCAGCAGCACAATAATATATTAATTAAATAACAGTTTATCTTTCCAAAAATTTATATTCAACAGAAAATGGTTCCTAGTACCATTTACATTTTATGGGATCTGATTTTAAGCCAAGACAGTGGCAATAGAATTAGACATGAGAAAGTTTCTTGACTCATGTGTGATTTATAGGGTGACTAAGCTCCTACAGATTTATGATGATAAAAACAGGTTTGGTAAGTATAAGGGAGTAAATGATGAATTGTGAAACCCATAAAAATAGTCCTCTGCAGGTGAAATTGTGTATTATTCAAGGAGCTAGAACATGACACATTTTTTAGATCTGTATGGTGAGGCCTGAACATGTAATACTCCAATACTAAAGAGTCAATCTATGCTATAGTTAGATTCTTTAGACACTTTCATTAATACTGTCAAGTGATGATTAAATAGATAATGCAGTGTGATCTAAAACACACTGGCTGATTTGTTCCAATGCTGCTTGTATTTTCACAATAAAAACTGAAACTTGACTTCAGTTATGATTTATTTGTCAGCAGCAAATAGGACTACAATTATCTGGCATCTTATACTTAAGTAATCAAACTAATTGTTTTTCAGTAATTCATTCTTTTTTTTATTATACTTTATGTTCTAGGGTACATGTGCACAACGTGCAGGTTTGTTACATATGTATACATGTGCCATGTTGGTGTGCTGCACCCATTAACTCGTCATTTACATTACGTATGTCTCCTAATGCTATCCCTCCCCTCTCTCCCCAACCCACAACAGGCCCCAGTGTGTGATGTTCCCCTTCCTGTGTCCAAGTGTTCTCATTGTTCAATTCCTACCTATGAGTGAGTACATGCGGTGTTTGGTTTTCTGTTCTTGTGATAGTTTGCTGAGAACGATGGTTTCCAGCTGCATCCATGACCCTACAAAGGACATGAACTCATCCTTTTTTATGGCTGCATAGTATTCCATTGTTTATATGTGCCACATTTTCTTAATCCAGTCTGTCACTGATGGACATCTGGGTTGGTTTCAAGTCTTTGCTATTGTGAATAGTACCTCAGTAAACATATGTGCGCATGTGTCTTTATAGCAGCATAACTTATAATCCTTTGGGTATATATCCAGTAATGGGATGACTGGGTCAAATGGTATTTCTAGTTGTAGATCCTTGAGGAATCCCCACACTGTCTTCCACAATTCATTTTTTAAGTATTGCCAGATTCATCACTTCTTTCTTATACTGACATGCATAATATGAGCAGCTAACTTTTGGGTAGGGAGATTAAGGAAGGTTTTGAAAGGACTGAAGCTAATGTCATTTCAGGGTGTGGAGGGTAACTCTTTAAGAAAAACTATGTGTAATTAAAACTGTAATATGAGTTGTAGGGACTTGAATGGAGTCTGTTAAGTGAGGGTCCCTGAATCTCGTTCTTCACCAGTTTCTGCACATTGACTTTCTTAGAACAGCATACATGTACACATTTATATATGTATATCCTATGATATTGTTTGGATGTATTGAATGCAATTTAAAAACAAGTTGAGACATAAAGTTTATTTTAAACTTAAAATAAATTCAGTAAGTAGGTACTACTTAATGTAGTAATGCCCCAAATTTGGTAAGAAACACAAACCTCTAATAGGAAAAAAAGGCTTTTAAAATATATTTTTTAAGCTGACCTCCTCCCCTGCAAGGAAAGAAAGAAGGCAGAAAGGGAGGGAGAGAAGGGAAGGGTGAATAAGAGGAAGATAAATTATCAGTTACGATGAAAATAAATGCGAGATATATATATATAGGCTTTGTGATATATATATACACACACACATATATAGGCTTTATCAGTGCATTTTCACCCTGACTTCTAGAAATATTTTAACGGTATACATGATGTAAATTAAAAATACAATTATGTCATACCAAGCTCATCAACATTGGTATTATTCCTTTGAACACACACAGATGCAAGCACACACACACATACACACACACATGCACATACACACACATATACACACACACTCCTTGATAGTCAAAAAGACAAAAAGTAAAGAGTGGCTTATTTAATTTTTTTTTAAAGACAAATTCTTGCTCTGTCACCAGGCTAGAGTACAGTGACATGATCTCGGCTCACTGCAGCCACTAACTCCCTGGTTCAAGCCATTCTCCTGCTTCAGCCTCCCAAGTAGCTGGGATTACAGGCATGGGACACCATGTCCAGCTAATTTTTATATTTTTAGTTAAGATGTGGTTTCACCACATTGGCCAGGATGGTCTCAATCTCCTGACCTTGTGATCTCCCCACCTTGGTCTCCCAAGTGCTAGGATTGCAGGTGTGAGCCACACTGCTTTTATTAAATCACTCTTTATTAAATTTGAAAATATCACATATATTTGTTGGTTGTCTCATCTATAAGCTATACTTTCATTATTCTTTCTCAGTCTTCTAAAATGTAATAGATTTTTAAAAATTATTTGTTAAAATATGTATCTTGATATTGTTTGACAGAGGAAGTCATATATGTTGAATTTATTTTCTTTTTTAAATTATTGACCTCTTTTATTTACAGTATTTTATGGAACAACGTATCCATGTCTTTCAGCATTTCTACTATAATTTGTGAACTGGATATAATGGTTAAAGAAACATTCAACATCCTAATATGTGAATATTACTTACATTTTATTTAATAATTGTATAACCTATTGTTGTATATTTGGCAAATATAGACTTTATCAGTGATTGGATTAGAGTTATAGTTTTCTTTTTTCAAGCATTTTTTTAGTTAACAAAATTGAATCATGTTATGTTCAGATAGACACTACATATACATACACATTTCAGCTTCTAATAATTATTCCATTGATTAGATCTCTTTCTAATTCCTATTAGCATTACATTATTAATTTTAACATCATACACAAAACGACCACACACATTATTTTTTTCCAAAAAACTGTGGCCTTTTTAGTTATATATTCTTTAAATTCTCTTATTAATAGAGAATCGGGAATTTGACTTTAGAAAGCTTAAATTTCTATGTGACTAAATGAAATTAATAGAATGAGTTCAGAAAGAATATCATTTTGTCCATATAAACTATAAATTAACTCAGTTGTGATATAATATACTGTGTTTTGCATGTAATCAAACGTTCTATTAAAAGGATTACTTTCAAGAGGTAATATGTCTCCACACAAGAGGATATCTATGACAATGTGAATAACAGATACTTTGAAAGGAATGTTAAATCTGAGATTCGAGTCTGTCACCTGCCTAAAAAGGTATCCATTCTTACCTTTGGGATCAGATAAGAGTCACTGTGCTCAGCGAAGCATGAATTTCAAATAATCTGTTTTAATTTCCCGAAATTCACACCTTTATGTGTGCTCCACGATACTTGGGTAACAAGGGCAATTCCACTAAGTCCAGGAGTGTCAATTCTCACAAATTCATAACTGCAAGTGAGCCTTAGAATAAACAGATCAAATTCTAGTAAGAATCCAGTTGAGATGTTTATTAAAATTGCATTAAATTAAAAGAATAAGTCTGGAAGAAGTATTTATAGGAAGATATTTCTTTCCATTTCCTTTGATCTGCCTTCACCTTCTTCATTGACGAGAGGTTATGTTCCCCATGCAAGTCTATCCTAACATTCCTTTTCAAATTTTAAAAATAATTAATAAGCTTACTATACAACAATACTTTTTTATGATATGTTTCCTATATACGAGAGCTTGTGATTTATATATACATATATTATGCTTACAAATATGTACACTCATAAATTTTAGAATTTACATGTATAAATACATACATTTGCATATATTTATTTATATATGTGAAACAAAACTTTATTTTAACTCCAATATTTTTTCAGTCTTACAAATACTATACAAAATTAATACAACTTTTTGATCACCTATGCAATTTTCTACTTCAGGTTTTCTTTTTTTTTTTCTTTTCTTACTTGACTTGCACTTCCAGAGTAACAGCAAAATAAATTTGTGGCTCTTGAGAAAATGTGAAATGTATGTGTTGGGAGAGATGATCTGCCATAAACCCAGAGCATCCTTGACAACATGTATGCTAAGATTGCAAGGCTTGACCACCTTTTTAAACTGGACCATATTTCATGATTGTATTTGGGGTAAACAACTTTGAGAGATGAGATAATATCACCTCTTGGAACCAAAAGCAGGCTTCCTATTGCTTAGTCTAAAAGTGATAGATTTCCCAGGTCTGTGTCCCTCAGGTGTGATGTAAACCCACTGAATGTGCAGTATCGATCTAGCCCCTATAGTGTTTCTTTGGGACTTGGCCGAAAAGGGAATTGAGGTACATGCCAATGCTTATGTTACTTGAAGTGCTGTCTTTTAAATCTGATGCGGAAGTCTCACATATTCTGTTTACAGGAATATTAAAACAGGAATAGGTTAATGATATGGTTTGACCATGTCTCCACCTAAAATATCATCTTGAATTGTAATCCCCACATTCCCCATGAGTCAAGGGTGGGACCAGGTGGAGCTAATTGGATCATGGGGACAGCTTCCTCCATGCTGCTCTCCCGATAATGAGTGAGTCTCATGAGATCTGATGGTGTTATAGGTGTCTGGTATTTCCCCTACTTGCACTCAATCCATCCTGCTGCCCTGTGAAGAAGGTGCCTGCTTCTCCTTTGCCTTTTACCATTATTGTAAGTTTCCTGAGGCCTGCCAAAACATGTGGAACAGTGAGTCAATTAAACCTCCTTCCTTTATAAATCACCCAGTCTTGGGTATTTCTTAATAACAGCATGAGAATGAACTAATACAGTAAGTTGGTACCAAGGTAGTGGGGCACTGCTATAAGGATACCCCAAAATGTGGAAGTGACTTTGAAACTGGGTAACAGGCAGAGGTTGGAACAGTTTGGAGAGCTTGGAAGAAGGCAGAAAAATGTGGGAAAGTTTCGAACTTACTGGAGACTTGTTGGATGGTTTTGACCAAAATGCTGATAGTGATATAAGCAATTACATCCAGGCAAAGGTGGTCTCAGATGGAGATGAAGAACTTGTTGGGAATTGGAGCAAAGGTTACTCTTGCTATGCTTTAGCAAAGAGACTGATGGCATTTTGTCTCTGCCTTAGAGAGCTGTGGAACTTTGAACTTGAGAGAGATGATTTAGGGTTTCTGGCGGAAGTGGTAAAGCATTTAAAAAAAAAGCAGAACATAAAAGTTTGGAAAATTTGCAGCCTGATGATGTTATAGAAAAGAAAAGCCCATTTTCTGGGGAGAAATTTAAGCTGACAGCATACATTTGCATAAGTAACGAGCAGGCAAATGTTAATCACTAAGACAACAGGAAAAATGTCTTCAGGTCATGCCAAAGACCTCCATGGCAACCCCTCCCATTACATGTCTGGAGGCCTAGGAGGGAAAAATAGTTTTTTAGGCCAGGCCCAGGCCCCCCTGCTCTGTGCAGCCTCAGGACAATGGTGCTCTGTGCCCCAGCTGCCTCAACTCCCGCAGCAGCTAAAAGGGGCCAAGGTACAACTTGGGTCATGGCTTCAGAGGGTGAAAGCCCCAAGCCTTGGTGGCTTCCACATGGTGTTCAGCTTGTGGGTGCACAGGAGTCAAAAACTGAGGTTGAGGAACCTCTGTTTAGATTTCAGAGAATGTATAGAAACACCTGTATGTCTAGGTAGAAGTTTGCTGCAGGGGCAGAGCCCTCATGCAGAACCTCTGCTAGGGCAGAGCAAAAAGGAAATGTGGAGTTAGAGTCTCCACACAGAGTCCCCACTGGGGCATTGCCTTAGTGGAGCTGTGAGACGAGGGCCATCCTCCAGACCCCAGAATGGCAGATCCATCAACAGCTTGCACTGTGCACTGGAAAAGCCACAGAGAGTCAACACTAGCCCGTGAAAGCAGCCATGAGGGGGGCTGTACCCTGCAAAGCCACAGGGATGGAGTTGCTCAAGGCTGTGAGAACCCACGTCTTGCATAACTATGATCTGTATGTGAGACATGGAGTCAAAGGATATCATTTTGGAACTTTAAAGTTTAGTGACTGCCCTATTGGATTTTGGAGTTGCATGGGTCCTGTAGCCCCTTTCTTTTGGCCAATTTCTCCCATTTGGAATAGGTACATTTACCCAATACCTGTACCCCCATTGTATCTAGGAAGTAACTAACTTGCTTTTGATTTTACAGGCTCATAGGCAAAAGGGACTTTTCTTTCAGATGAGACATTGAACTTGGAATTTTGGGTTAATGTTGGAATGAGCTGAGACTTTGGGGGACTGTTGGAAAGGCATGATTGTTTTTAAATGTGAGGACATGAGATTTGGGAGATGCCAGGGATAATAATATGGTTTGGCTGTGTCCCCAACCAGAATCTCATCTTGAACTGTCTTCTCCAAGATACTGACATCTTGGCTGAGAATACTGCTCAATAGGTCCCTCTAGAGTGCCCCTCTCAAACCAAGGTGAAGGATGTAATGAGGCTCAAAAAATTTTATAGAAGTGTACTGTTCCACTTGAAGCTGACTTTTTGTGACAAAAAGTTCTGAATGTCAAAAGCAAGTGATAGAGAATAAAAGTAAACTTTTAGCTTCTGTAATGGGACACATTGATTTTGTGTCTATTGAAAGAGAGCAAGAACCTTGACACATAGGGAGGAAACATCTTAGAGCAGGAGGTGTGGAGATAGAGGTACTATTTATATTTCTTTATCTGCTGGATCTAGCACCACAGTCTAGTAAAACAATTATATGGTTTCCATAAATAAAGAAGCAGCTACAGCTGACAATCGGATTTTCTGTGGGGGTTGTTATCTCAGTTCACACCTGTTCCAGTATTTGGTGTTCCCTTGTTTGTGACTGCATCCCTCTAGTACTGAAGGCCAGCTTTTAAAATCTGTTTCATCTTCACATT